>NC_090851.1:20816289-21125039 GCF_024217435.2 Syngnathus scovelli | reverse complement strand
CCGCACAAGACTTTTATAATTTTATTTTTAAACATTTGATTGTATTTTTAAACATTTAAAAGTGTAAATGTGTCACGGCTCTGCTTTGCTCTTGCGGTGCTGACCGGCTGATGCACCCTGGCAGCCCAGCGTAAGGGCATCCAAATGTTGCACAGAGGCACACCCTGCGCTTAGTGCTGTCCCAAATCCTCGATGGCAGTGCTTTTTTTCTATTTGCGCGGTTACGCTCACTGCCGTTGTCCCGACTGTTTCTGCATGGCGGTGCATTTTTCCCTTCGTGCGCGACTGTGTCACGTCTCCGCTCCCGCCCTGCTGGCCTATGGCATTACCCGCCCTCCGCGTTAGACCGCTGAGGTGCGCGTCACCTATACGGAACTCCTAATCGTCAGTCCTCACAGTTTTGTCTATTTTGACATGCACGCCTGCCACTTGATTCTCGTTTGCCTGACCTGCTGTGTAACGAGATGCCCACACGACGCGAGTTCGCTGACCGGCTCTTCATTTTAAAGTGCAACAGCTCTGTTCTGCTCTTGCCATGCTGACCGGCTGTTGCGCCCCCGCTGCCCAGCGCGAGGACATCTGAACAAGACTTTTTTTTATTTTATGATGGGCAAACAGGACAATTCGATCGGGAGTGAAAAGCAGACACGCATTTCAACTCCGCTTGGCGATCGAGGAGCATAGACATGATAATATGTGTGTAATGAAGTGCAAGTCTGAGGTGCTCCTGATATGTTGACGCAGACGGAGTGAATAAAGTGCGGGAGGCTGAGATAAAGTGTAGTTAGAACTGCTAAGCCAATCAGCTGCAAGAACACAAATCAACATGTTCCCATCCCATCCGAGTGAGGCTGCGATAGGTGACCCCGAAGTCGCGAGGGATTTGTATATATATATATATATACACACACACACACATGTATATATGATACAGATACATACAGTCGTATGCAAAGGTTTGGCCACCCCTGATCATTTTCATGATTTTCCTTTATAAATCATTGGTTGTTCAGATCAGCAATTTCAGTTAAATATATCAAATAGCAGACAAACAGTGATATTTGAGAAGTGAAATGAAGTTTGCCCGGAGTGGCAGGCCAAGAAAAATCTCAGATAAGCAGAGGCGAAGGATGGTGACAACAGTCAAAGTCAACCCACAGAGCAGCTCCAAAGACCTACAACATGATCTTCATGCAGATGGTGACACTGTGCATCTTTCAACTATTCAGTGCACTTTGTACAAGGAGATGCTGTATGGGAGAATAATGCGGCAGAAGCCTTTTCTGCGCACATGCCACAAACAGTCACTTGAGGTATGCAAAAGCACATTTGGACAAGCCAGCTTCATTTTGGAATAAGGTGCTGTGGACTGATGAAACTAAAATGTAGTTATTTGGACATACTAAGAAGGGGCGGTATGCATGGAGGAAGAAGAACACAGCATTCCATGACAAACACCTGCTACCCACAGTAAAATTTGGTGGAAGTTCCATCATGTTGTGGGGCTGTGTGGCCAGTGCAGGTACTGGCAATCATGTTAAAGTTGAAGGTCGCATGGATTCAAGTCAGTATCAGCAGATTCTTGCAAACAATGCTCTAGAATCAGTGACAAAGTTGAAGTTGCGGAGAGGCTGGATACCTCAACAAGACAACTACCCCAAACTGCTCAAATTCTACTAAGGCATTCATCCAGAGGAACAAGTACAAAGTTTCGGAATGGCCATCTCAGTCCCCAGACCTGAATATTATTGAAAATCTGTGGTGTGATTTAAACCGGGCTGTCCATGTTTGGAAACCATCAAACCTGACTGAACTGAAGATATTTTGTCAATAAGAATGGTAAAAAATACCTTCAACCAGAATCCAGACTCTGATTGCAAGCTATAGGAAGTGTTTAGAGCAGGGGTGCCCAATATGTTGATTGCGATCGACCGGTCGATCGCCTGGCCACTACTGGTCGATCACGTGACATTAAAATGTTTTTGGGGTTTTTTCGCACTTGACGCGGGCGCAAAAAACGGCGCTAACAACACAGCTCGCGAGTTCCCTCGAATTGTCAGAACCCTGTTTTTTCTCCTAAACTTAAGAAAGGGTATAAAAATGAGTGGGGCAGCTGGACATAGTAAAAAGAAAAAAAAAATTATATAAGTATCATCATCATCAGGTGTCTTGCCTGGAACAGGCATTGACGGCCATGGCCCTCCATTCTTCTCTGTTATCCGAAGCTTTCATGAACTGGTTGTTTGTTAGCTCTTTATGAGTTGCCCATTCATTGAGGCTGTCCACATACATTTGTCGTTTGCGTCCTCTGCTTCTCTTTCCCTCAATCTTTGCTGTTGCGCTGAGATGTTCTATTCCCTTTGTTCTGTAGGTGTGCCCAAAGTGCACAAGTAATACATAATATGAAAATCAATGAAAAAAAATGGATGTCGGAGGTGCCCTCGATTGTCCTGGCAGTGTCCTCAAGGGGGCCGAGCCGCAGCTCCCCCATCCCGAACTGGTCCCCGAGAATCCAGCCAGCCGCTATCAGCTTTTGAACCACCTAACCCCCTCCCCAGCCGGGGAGGAGGTGGGCAGAGAGAACAGAACAAACTCCGGCCAAATCGGCCATCACAAGTTAGTTAAAGGCCATCTCATAGAAATGTGTCTTTAAACGTGTCTTAAATGTTTCTACTGAGGTAGTAGTTCTAATATCCATTGGTAGGGCATTCCAAAGCTCTGGAGCCCGAATAGAGAATGCTCTAGACCCTGCAGACATTTTCTTGGCCCTCGGTATAACTAAAAGACTAGCGTTTTGCGAACGAAGGTTACGAGACGGAACATAAGGAACGACTAGGTCGACGAGATATGAAGGCGCTAAGCCATGCAGTGATTCATAGGTTAGTAGAAGAACCTTGAAGTCACATCTTAAATGGACCGGGAGCCAATGTAATTTGGCTAATATTGGGGTAATGTGATCAAATTTTCTTGACCGTGAGAGCAGCCTCGCAGCGGCATTTTGCACTAACTGTAGACTTTTGATACTGGATTTAGGAAGACCAGAGAATAATACATTACAGTAGTCCAGGCGCGACGTGACGAACGCATGTATAATAGTTTCCGCATCCCCGGTCGAGAGGATAGGACGAATCTTAGCAATATTACGAAGGTGAAAAAACGCAATCCTGGTTATATTCTTAATATGTTTTTGGAAGGAGAGCGTTTGGTCAAATATTACCCCGAGATTAGTTACCGTATCACTCTGAGTGATAGTACGGTTATCTATAGTTATAGTGGTTTCCTTAAATAAATGTTGATAACGAGTAGGACCAATTATCAACATCTCAGTTTTATCCGGGTTAAGACGAAGGAAGTTGAGACATCCATTGTTTAATCTCCGCAAGGCACGCCTCGAGATTACAGCAGTCCTGTGGATCTGTCATCGATAACGGCATATATAATTGGGTGTCATCCGCGTAGCATTGAAAACTAATATTATATTTACGTATTATGCCCCCAAGCGGAATCATATAAATATTAAATAAAATCGGTCCGAGTACCGATCCCTGTGGGACACCACAAGTAACATTATAAAGCTCAGAGGACGTATTACCATGGACCACTCGGTGCGTCCTGCCTGATAGATAGGAATTGAACCAGCTTAGTGCTGACCCTGAGATACCAACACAACTTTTAAGACGCCCTAATAAAATATCGAAGTCTATAGTGTCAAAGGCAGCACTAAGATCAAGTAGTAACAATACAGACGACGTATTTGAATCCATAGCTATGAGGAGATCATTAGTCACTTTAGCAAGTGCTGTCTCTGTAGAATGATTGGCTCTAAAACCAGACTGAAAAGAGTCATATCGATTATTATCGACCATGTAATCAATAAGCTGCTGTGCTACTACTTTTTCGAGAAGTTTTGCTATGAATGGGAGGTTTGAAACTGGCCTATAATTACTGAGACAGTCCGGGTCAAGATTTGCTCGCTTAAGTAGTGGTTTAATAATAGCGGTTTTAAAGGCCATTGGCACTATCCCAGAGGAAACAGACAGATTGATTATATTTAAGATGGACGGTCCTAAAATTGGAAATAATTCTTTAAGTAGTTTGGCTGGAAGCGGGTCGAGTAAACATGTTGTTTGTTTAGCCGTACTAACCAATTTTGTAAGCATTTCAAGAGACACGCTTTTAAAATTTGAGAGGGTTATTGCATGATCCCCAGCGCTAGTAACCGGCGGAGCGATTGGCATGGTATTCTTGATCTCGTCCCTAATGGACTCAATCTTTTGAGCAAAAAATTTCATAAACTCGTCAGCTGAGTGGAAGGAGCTATCGGGGGTCGGCTGGCGCAGAGTTAGCGTTGCCACTGTATCAAATAAGTATTTAGGATTATTTTTATTAAGATTAATGACTTGCGAAAAATAACGAGTTTTTGCTAAAATAAGCGCATCTTTATATTTCAGGAGGCTGTCCTTCCATGCCTGATGGAAAACCTCAAGTTTGGTTAAACGCCATCTGCGCTCATGCTTTCTACATAATTGTTTAAACGTACGTGTTTCATCTGTGAACCACGGAGTTGGCCATCTACGGCGAGTTTTCAGACGTAGCGGTGCCACAGAGTCGATGGCTTTTAATAATGTCGCATTGAATTCATTTGTAAGATTATCGATAGAGCCACTGTACGCGGGAAACATGGCGGTTGCCGGCGACAGTAACTCAGATAGCGCAGTTGCAGTCATGGAGTTAAAATTACGGCTGCTATAATTCTGATTGCTCTCTTGTCTTTGACAAGGAACTAAAATTTCAAATTTTATTAAAAAATGATCAGACAGAACAGTAGTGTATGGCAGTACTGTTATATTTGAGGTTGCTAGTCCTCGGGATAATACCAGATCTAAGGTATTTCCATTCTTATGCGTTGCTGCCTGTACAGCTTGCGTAAAACCAAACGTATCGATTAAAGTTTGAAATGCCGAAGTCAGTGGCTCCGACGGTGAATTCATGTGGATGTTGAAATCACCCATGATAACTATATTATCTGCATTTGTCACTAGATCAGCCACAACTTCTGAAAATTCATCCAGGAAGCCAGAGTAAGCCCCGGGTGGGCGGTAAATAACAACAAGATAAAATGACGGTAACGCAGTGGATCGCACAATGAGAGCTTCAAATGTTTTAAATACGTGAATTGAGCGAGGCCTAAATCTAAGCTCAGAATTTGAGATGAGGGCGACACCCCCACCCTTTTTTCGAGGACGAGCCACATGCGAGCTCACAAAATTTGGAGGCGAGGCCTCGTTAAGTGGCAGCAGTTCATTAGGTTTTAACCAGGTCTCGGAAAGACCAAAAACATTTAGATTATGTTCCGTGATAAGGTCATTAACGAGAACTGCTTTCGTATGAAGTGATCTAATATTCATAAAACCGAATTTAAGTGTAATTGGTTGATCAGGGTGCGTATCTATCGAAGGATTTTTAAACGGGATGCGAGTAAAATTGTGTTCTCTAGGCCTAATATCACCTCTCAAAAGTTTATTAGAGCGGTGGGATGAAACGACCGTGGGAATTTGATGATGAGTATTTGTTACACATGTGAAGTTATCTAAAACAGGCACCGTTTCAACAGCAAGACCGGTCGGGACGGAGTGATTGGATTTGTCTACTACCCCAGTAGAAAGTGTGTTTATGTGTACTGCAGCACTATTTAAACTGTCGCGCTCTAGTCTACACGAGGAGCTATGTGTATGCTGAAAGTCTAGCCTAGCGCTAGTTAACTTTAACTTAACAGACTCCAAACCCATCCTCACAGGTGGTCTAATCACCTGTGCCCTGACCTGCTCTAAAGTGACCTGTCATGAGTGGCTCAAACAGTAATCTATATTCCTAGAAAGAGTGAAGGCGCCTTCACGGTTAGGGTGAAGGCCGTCCTTCCTCAGCAGGTCGGGGCGGCCCCAGAAGGAGGACCAGTTATCTATAAAATACAGTCCCTGCTTTTTACAGAACCCAGCCATCCATCGATTAAGGGAGACTAATCTACTAAACCTCTCATCAGTGCCTCTCCCAGGCAGGGGGCCAGAGACAAATACTCGATGCCGACTCATCTTTCTGGCAAGATCACAAGTCCTCGCTATGTTTTTCTTTGTGATCTCTGACTGTCTCATCCTAACATCATTGGAGCCGACGTGTATCACTATGTCCGAGTAGCTAGTGTTGTTGGAACTACGCTGTTGACTAGGCCTATTGCGAGTCAGCTCCCTAAGATTAGCTTCTATGTCGGGTGCTCTGCCCCCAGGAATACACATTACCGTGGCTGGATTTTTAAGCGTAATGTTGCGGGTAATGGAGTCGCCTATGACCAAAGTGCGAGGGCCAGCAGACCGAGATGTCTTTGGACGGCTATGCGTCTTACCTGGCTCATCGCGATTAGCAAGCCGCTTGGGGCTAATGCTAACCGGGCTAGCGGGCTGACTACAGCCCGCGTCTGTGTCCGCCGCAACTACTGTTATCGCACTATTCTGCTCTAACTGGCGGACACGTCCCTCTAGCAGAGACAACCTCTCTAAGAGAAGGGTGCAGTTGGTGCACGAAGCCGTACATACCTCTTGGTCCGCTGCCATACTTTGTGTCCGAAGAGCGACGATCTCTCAGACAACCCGCTGAGAGAGTGATCGGCTCGCCTTTGTTCCAAAATCCGAATTCTGTTTAAAAAAGAGGAAAGGTCTGGCCGTGAGGAGCGTAGTCAAAAAAGTAAAATTGGCGTCTTCCCCTTTCTGCCCAGAGCGGCCGTCTCCTCTGCCTTCCTCGAAGCTTAAAATTTGACAAAGTCCAATTCGAAGACTCTGGAAATTCATTTTAGTAGATTTTGGTTCAATCTCAAAAAGAATGAAAAATCCATCTTCGTCTAAACGGCATTCTTTTCCGGACAGCATCACGGCCATCGCCCTGACTAGGAAGAAGTGCCCCGCTCTGTGTCCGGGCAACATATTAATAGGCTTCTGGCATTACCTCATCGGAATTACCTCACCGGCACGTGAGGTGGCCTTTCTGGAATTTTCTGGTAGCTTCGAGAGTGTTCCTTAGCTGATCCCTGTTCAGACCAGCCGGAAATCACTGGTTGTTGTCAGGTTCAAAGTGCTAACTGAATATCTGAATAAGAGAAAAGGATCAGCAGACAAAAACAAGTGAGGCAGAATATTGAGTTTTCTCGCGAGGAGTGAGATACAGATTGCTTTCTACAATCTGACTACACTAAAAAATCTGTTTACACTCCTCGCTCTTTTTATTTGGAATGCCCTACCCACAGTGTGAGACGATTAGCCCCTGAGGGTAAGGGGGAAAAAAAGATTGCGGGCTTCGTCTCGTAAGGAAAGAAACAAAAAGTAATGCACAAAGTGTTGCGTGCAGATATGGCTACCGTATTTGCCGGTGTATTGGTCGACCTTTTTCGATCCAAAATCGACCGAAAAAAATCGACCTCGACTTATACACCGAGTCATAAAATTTAACTTCGTATTCATCGCTTCAAAGGCCGTTTCTCATGCATCTCATTGTGCGTTGCACTTAGAAAATTTGAACCGGGCGGCTTGCGCGAGTGCGCGGCCCGCTGGAAGTCGAATGAGGCTCAGCGATCTCCTCCGCGGTGCTTATAAACAGCCGATCCGCTCGGCGGGGGCTATTTTCGGCCACTCGGCGCGTGCGCACGGCCTCCCGGATGTGCCGGGCGGCGTGCGCGAGTGCGCGGCCCGCTGGAAGTCGAATGAGGCTCAGCGATCTCCTCCGCGGTGCTTATAAACAGCCGATCCGCTCGGCGGGGTCTATTTTCGGCCACTCGGCGCGTGCGCACGGCCTCCCGGATTTGCCAGGCGGCGTGCGCGAGTGCGCGGCCCGCTGGAAGTCGAATGAGGCTCAGCGATCTCCTCCGCGGTGCTTATAAACAGCCGATCCGCTCGGCGGGGGCTATTTTCGGCCACTTGGCGCGTGCGCACGGCCTCCCGGATGTGCCGGGCGGGTGCGCGAGCTCGCCGGCCGCTGGAAGTCCAATGAGGCTCCGCGATCTCCTCCGCGGTGCTTATAAACAGCCGATCCGCTCGGCGGGGGCTATTTTCGGCCACTTGGCGCGTGCGCACGGCCTCCCGGATGTGCCGGGCGGGTGCGCGAGCTCGCCGGCCGCTGGAAGTCGAATGAGGCTCCGCGATCTCCTCCGCGGTGCTTATAAAGTGCCGATCCGCTCGGCTTGGAGCTATTTCCGGCCTCCCGTTAGTGCCGGGCGGCGTGCGCGAGCTCGCCGGCCACTGGAAGTCGAATGAGGCTCCGCGATCTCCTCCGCGGTGCTTATAAACAGCCGCATGCGCACGGCCTCCCGGAATTTGAACACATTTCGTCAATAAATTTCGCATATTGAATTTTGAAGTTTAATATAATGCAACAATTGCGCTCGACTTATACAAAGAATATATCATAAAATCGTAAATTTCCGTCGAATTTTAGGGGGTCGACTTATACACCGAGTCGACCTGTACACCGGCAAATACGGTATATCAGCAAAACAGTTAAAGCAATATTCCGAGAGATAAAAAGAGAAAGTGACGTTCTTTAAGGAAGATCAGAAGGTTCATGACGCATTGTTTGACGTGTTGTTTTCACGATCTGTTCTGGTGGACGCTGAGATGTCAGTAATATCTTGTTTGACACAACCGTCATCTCGCCCCTGACCCAGCCGTAATCCTCCTGTTCTGTTGCACAAGATAAGAATAAGCAAGGCAAAGCAGCAAGCATACTGAGCAGTAACATTATTAATAAGTACTCATTAGAGAACGCATGATAACATATATATATACAATTTTTCTAACAATTCCCCCCTCTTTATCATAAGTTCTCGGGGACTAACTTATCACCCATATGGCCACTTCAAAAGATTTTCAGCCAAGGGATCACATTTCGCAAGAACTAACTTACACTTGGGAGGAAATTGAGTCTTAATCGTCAAAGCCAGAGTCAGGAACAAATCGGACAGGTTTACCACAATAGATTCGCTGACAGAGTCGTCACTAGAGAAAGAACTCCCGTCGATCGAAAGGTCATCCCTTTGGAGCAACGGAAAAATCTCAGCTGGTGCAGAGATAGCAGTTGTAACTAGCCTGTTAATTAAGGATCGGAGACAAGGAATGCAACAACATCCACACAGGGTCAAAATGGCAGAGAAACGGCAATGGAGACCAGGACCGAGGAAACCAAGGTGCGGTACTTTCCAAACACGTTCAACCAGTCGGTCCAAACCTCCGTGTTCACCCCACTGTGTTCCTTCATCTTCCCATTCAAGGTCTGCAGACCCTCAAGGGCCCGGGACAGGCTTCCGTCGGCTGCAGTATTATTTGGAATAAATGTGCAACATTGCTCACCAAACATGGCGCAGACACCGCCCTCTTTTGAGAGTAGCATGTCAAGGGCCATTCGATTCTGGAAAGCCATGAGGGAAGTAGCGGCCAGTTGGGAGTGGACCGCCTTGAAACCCGCCTCGGTCCAGTTTCCAAGCCTCTGCACGTTGTAGTGGATGTAGTTAATCCTGTCAACATTTTTGTTAAGAGTACACCACCAACACAGGGCGGATTCGAAACCAGCTGCTATCTGATTCACCAGCTTATACTCATCCGGTACTCCTCTAGGAACACCAATGGCGTCTATGTAAATTGGATTAGCTGCGCCCTGCCATTCGGCGTTTCGCTTCGTTCTCGGCCAGAATTCGGGCACTATGGACTTAGCAAAAGATGTTAGATCATAAGAGGACATTGGTATCAAATGAACAGGAAACAATAGGGTTACCAAAGCGCAAATTCCAGAGCTGTTTAAAGGCAACCTATCATAAAGTTTGTTACTATTACACCAAAACCAAATATCACTACGAGCAATGGGCAAAAAAAAAAAAAAAAAAAAAAAAAAAAGGGGCAGTGACATTGGTCATGGACCCACACCACGGAGTAGGTAGGGCGCCGAGCTTCTCACCAGTACCAGGTAATCTAATGCATGTAAAATTACCCTTAGCTACATCAGACGAAAAAAGGGGTTTATATTTTGTCATAGAGGCAGGGTAAACCTTATCCCATTTAAAACAATCATGAGTGGGTGAAATAGATGAGTTTAACATTAAAACAACAGCACACTTAGGAACTATATTTGCAGGTATGATTTTCAAAAGAGGTTTTGAACCCATACATGCAATGCAACTGGTGTTAGCCATCTTTGCGGCTTGCTCAGCCATAAGAAGCCAGTTGTTGGTTTGACCGCTTATTCCTGTGGAGGCTACAAAATAGCTGTCTACATCAGTGAGGAGCATACTTTTGATTTTTGCTCCTGCTGACAGGGTGTAATTATTTATAACGGGACGGTCTGCGATCGACATTGTTTTGTTAATGCAAATAGCAATAGGAAAGTGAGGATCAATTCCAGAGGACCAAGCCCACAGTTGAAAACCCCAACAGGAAGTGTTAAACAAGGTGGCATTTGGAGGACGAATTTGACCATCAGGGAGTGTAAGAGTCAAAAGGAGGCTTGTGCCCTGATTCTTCAAAGTTACTCGTTTAGCAAAGAACACAGCCTCTTCACTGGAACCAGAGAGCCAAAAATCTTGCGTTTGTGTGGTGACAAGGGTGCCCCAGTCGGTGCTAACCGGGTGACTAGTTAAATACCACCAATATCCGAGCTATTTATCCCCAGTAGTGGGGTGACCATTTCGAAACCTTTCAAACTTTTCATAGGTAAGAATAATAGAAGAAGATGTATTAGGAGCCACAGTAAACATTAATGAGTTATTGTAAGTCCAAGACAAAAGCCATGGCATGCAAGTTGGAACGCGGACGGTTTCTGGTGTACAAACAACATGATCAAAAGGGGATTTTGTGTTGCGCTTATGTCTAGCAATTTTTCCACATGAGCCATATTGATTAGAATCAGCGTTGGTAGTTGCCTGGGAGAAGAATATTCGAGGCTCATGGTACTCTATCCATACAAATAAAATAACCCCCGAAAAAAAATATAACAATAACACAGCCCAGCAAAAGCAACCAAAAGCACATGGTAGACTTTGCGCAGGCTACAGCCCGATTAAAGCACTTTACGAATGACTCTCTAATGCTCACGTTTTGGATCTCCTCAGAGTCAACACCCTGAGCTTCGGGTTGGTGTCTTGGAAATTGGCTTCTGCTAGCTTTCGCGTCAACCCTGGATCTTGGCACCAGGATCAGGCACTATTACCAGACTTTGCTCACCTTCCGTACTTAGGTTGGGTCTGCGGAGATCACCTTTTTAAATGCAGAAAACAAATAAATGCAGAAAAAACAATATTCTTTCCCTTCACATTTATGTAATTGGATATAAACCATATGTATTGTCTGAAACGGATACAATGGAGTCGGGAACTTTCCTCTCTGAGGTCTTAAATTGCCTTGTGAAAAAGCTGCAAAACCGTTTGTCGTATAAATAGCTTCAACTTGTTTCACCATACCCCCCCGTCGAGACATGGGTGACCCCATGACTCGAAATAGCAGCCCATTTGAACAAGTTACGAGGCAAGACAGGTTTGCCCAAAGGTCACACAAAAAGACCATCAGTGTTTTTAGTTTCACCCCGCTTTTCCCAAGAGAGTCGTTTCTGTGAGGGGCTCTGAGACTGCTTGTCAAGCAACACATCAGGGGAGATGTGTGACATCGAATCATGATCAGTGAGAGACGAGAGTACATGGAGCAGGCCTTCTGCAGCGGCCCTAGCGGATTTGTAAGCAAAAGCATTACCGAGAGAAACAAGATCAGAGCTTGCAGTGTGAGCAGCACATTTGCAAACCGCCACCTTTAAAGGTAGCTGGACAGCGTCCAAAAGTTGAGTTAGTAATGTGGAATGGGTGACGGGCTTCCCCGTAGAAGTTATCATGCCACGGTTGCTCCACTGCTGAGCAAAAACGTGCACTGTAGCAAAAGCATACTGACTATCAGTCCAGATAGTGACGGACTTGTTTGCAAACAATTTGCAGGCCCCAGTCAAAGCAATGAGCTCAGCGGCCTGTGCTGACATATAGGATGGCAGTTTAGCAGCCTCCAAGACTTCGTCAGCAGTAACAATGGCATACCCAGTAAGGGTCACACCAAATTCATTTTTCTTAGAAGAGCCATCAACAAAACCCACATGACCATCTGGCAGAGGCGTATCTCCCAAATCAGGCAGAGCCTTCGCAATCTGTTGAGCAGCATCGACACAATCATGGAATTCGCCGTCGTCAGGAAGGGGAATGAGACCCGAGACACAAGGGATAGCCTTCTCATTGATCAATCGCGTATCTTAAATCATGCTTTTCCTCCTTTGAAGCGACTATGTACTTCAAACCCAAACGACACCATCTTATAGGGAAAAAAATTGTTGAATTTATTCGTTTTCGACATAATACTGGTCACAAATTTGCATGTAGAGCATTTTTGAGTTGTTGATCATAGACATCAGTTGAACACTCTTTCTGGTCTGTTTCTAAAGTCTTCAAACAACTCTTCTATTTGTTTAGTTCGGCCAATGTCTGTGTAATTTGCTCTACGTTGGAATTTTATTTTTATCCTGCCCAATAGTTGGTCAATTTGTATTTGTAATGGCACCCCGTTATATTCCAATGGACGGCCCTGGAGATCAAAAGGACTCCAGGTGCCTAACGCTTTCCCAATGTTTGGTTAAGGATGCCATGAAAACCTGTTGTACTTCATCACCTCTCAAATTATAGGAAGCAATGAGTTGTTTAATTTGGGGTACAAAGACGGAAAGGATGGTTCGCTTCTCCGTGCCACAACATCTGTCTTTGTAATTTGATCAGTTTTCTCATCTTCATTCATCACATTCTCAGCTGCGGTTCTTAAGCGAGCTCGCGCTGACACTGTGTCATCATCTTCCTGTCTGTGCAACAGCAAGTTCTTTTTTATCTTTTCTTCGTCTTCCTTATCTTTCAATTTTCCTCTCATCTGGAAAAATGAGAATGTAATTTTGCTTTTTAATTTTTAATTTTAAGTCTTGCAAAATTGCTATATCCTTACTGCACCGAGATAAACTGTTAAATATATCTTTAAAAATAAACAAACAAAAACAATCTATGCTCTTCGAAATGGGACCCAAATGTCAGATTACAAATCAAACCTCCTCCTTCACTCTCACATTTTTTGATAGAACAGTCTACTGAGCTAGACACTGTCATATCATACTAAATAATGGCCTGCAAATTAAATATAATGTTGTTGCTGTGGTCCCTCAAAACATGTGACTAGAATTTGGACAATTACTAACCCCCATCAATTGATAAATTATTTCCTCACTAAAGTCCTAGCCTGTTAACATATCTGCATCAAGAAGACATTTGCAATGCAGGGGATAAGAGAATAATAATAACACCATTCATTTG
This sequence comes from Syngnathus scovelli, assembly GCF_024217435.2. Classification (NCBI taxonomy): domain Eukaryota; kingdom Metazoa; phylum Chordata; class Actinopteri; order Syngnathiformes; family Syngnathidae; genus Syngnathus; species Syngnathus scovelli. The sequence goes on along the minus strand of NC_090851.1, from coordinate 21,111,631 downwards.
TAATCATTAACCTAATTTTATCCAGTTCTGCAATGTATGTTTTCTCTTACTCTCACATTTTTATGAGGGTTGGGCACTCTCCTCGTCGGGCGAGTTTCTGCCCACAACCCTCATATTATTCTATAATTTCTAATTTGTACATTTAACAATGCAAATCTGATAAACCATTGTCAAGCACACCGTTTTCGTGCACCAATTTAACGCAATTCCAACCTTTATAACGAACTGATACACAAAGACAAACATACACAGAAACAAACACACGGGCCCACAACATAGACATGACAATCTTCCCAGCTGATAACAAGGGTGGGGGGAGCAACTGAAGTGCGGAGAGCCTCGCCACCGCCACGTCGCATAATGCAACACCCCACCTCTGTCCAAAATATGCATTTGTCAAGATATTTTATATTTTCGGTGTCGACCCCTTCCATTAATTTCCAATCTTTGCATTTTAATTCATGTCGGGGTAGCGACTTTTGTTTACTATTTGATTTTCCCATGGTTTATTTTTCTAAATTTTGGAGTTGGCAATTCGAATGGCACCTACAGTGTCCTAAACCCAATTTAATTCACAGGACAGTGGTAAAATATTCAATGAGTGGTAAGTCTCCTTTCCTCTGCTTCCACACAAAGCCACTGTTTACAATCCTGTGTGTTTTATATAAAGGAGAGCTCAAATGAGATCACTCTCAGTCAAACCATAAACACACACACACAATGCGCACTCTTATCGTCTCACAGGCAAGCAGGGGAGTCCGCCCTCCCGTGGATTTTAACAAACTCTTTAACCTTCCTATTGTGTAAAAAAACTTATTTTTACTCTTTTCTTGAAGTAGATATAAAACCTATCTTTTCATGGATAAGGGAGCCAAACCAGCTAAACAAGAGTTAAGAAAAACATTGGATGAAAAAGATTGTTTTTAGTTTTTTTTTTTTTTTTTTTTTTTTTTTTTTGCTGATTCAATACACGGGTCAAAAATGACCCGCTAACACCACAGATGGCAGCAGAAAGCTAACACATTAGGAAGGTTAAGTTAGGAGGCCCCACGACACCTCAGCGGAATTTAACTGCTCCAAATTACCTTTACTTTAGAAAACAGAGGAGTCCGCCCTCCCATGGAATTTAACTGACTTATAAGTCAGGGGACTCCATCATCCCAGCGGAATTTAACGGTTTCTAATTGCACTTGATAGGGTCTAGAATTGTCAAGGTTTTAAGTGACCTCTTGTCACTGCACATTCATTCTTTTTATCAGAATCAATATTCGTACTCACAATCTGCTGGTTCTTTTCCTCGGATGTTCTCGTCAACCACTCTGGTGTCCAGCCGACTGATCGAGTCAGCCCCATGAAAAGGGTTTCTTTATGTGCCTTGGCCAAGGACTTGTCCTGCGTCGAAAAGTCAGCTGGACCCCCGAAATAGGTCTGTTGAGAATCCCGGCCGAGCCCCCAATTTGTGTCAGGTTCAAAGTGCTAACTGAATATCTGAATAAGAGAAAAGGATCAGCAGACAAAAAACAAGTGAGGCAGAATATTGAGTTTTCTCGCGAGGAGTGAGATACAGATTGCTTTCTACAATCTGACTACACTAAAAAATCAGTTTACACTCCTCGCTCTTTTTATTTGGAATGCCCTACCCACCGTGTGAGACGATTAGCCCCTGAGGGTAAGGGGGAAAAAAGATTGCGGGCTTCGTCTCGTAAGAAAAGAAACAAAAAGTAATGCACAAAGTGTTGCGTGCAGATATGGCTATATCAGCAAAACAGTTTCAGCAATATTCCGAGAGATAAAAAGAGAAAGTGACATTCTTTAAGGAAGATCAGAAGGTTAATGATGCATCGTTTGATGTGTTGTTTTCACGATCTGTTCTGGTGGACGCTGAGATGTCAGTAATATCTTGTTTGACACAACCGTCATCTCGCCCCTGACCCAGCCGTAATCCTTCTGTTCTGTTGCACAAGATAAGAATAAGCAAGGCAAAGCAGCAAGCATACTGAGCAGTAACATTATTAATAAGTACTCATTAGAGAACGCATGATAACATATATATACAATTTTTCTAACAGTTGTCTTGGCAACCTTGCTTATAGCAGCAACCACTGCGCATGACTGCAGTCTGCCACCGGATGCAGCTGTTTCCTATTTTGCTTGTTCTTTCACTATTCTTTCACTATTAGTTAAAGTTAAAGTCCCAATGATTGTCACACACACATCTGTGCGCTCGGGAATCATTTGGTGATCTAACCCCCCAATTCCAACCCTTAATGCTGAGTGCATTACAGTCTTTGGTATGACCCGGCCGCGGTTTGAAACCACAACCTTCCAGTCTCAGGGCGGACACTCTACCACTAGGCCACTGAACTGGTTAGCCCTTGATGTCTCTTCTCAACTTAATACATTCAGGTATGGATGACACACCAATGTTAAATACAGATTGGACAAAACATTGCAACATTAATGACATATATCTTGTCTAATAAAAATCAATCTTAACACATAATCATACTTAACCATAATAATGGGTTCTTCTACCTTAAACATATATATTGATATTGCTCAAGCTGTTACATCTTAAAATTATGGCATAGCAAACTCATATTCCAAAATTGTGTGTCGCTACGTGTTTGAACAGGTCGTATCCTCCCAATTGCTAACAATTTAATTTATTAGATTTGTTAGTTTCCATCAGGTCACCCCTATGTCAAGCTTTAACACCATCTCCTGGTGAAATTTTGGAACTACTACATGTTTTGGGATTGCCAATGTGCCTGGGCCAACTTCAATACCCAATTTTACACCATCTTGTACCACCATGCCACTTGACAGTGTGTGTGTGTCTGTGTCCACGTGCATGTCTGTGTGCATTTGCCTTTGTGTGTTAGACCAGGGAGAAATTAGGATTATTTAGATCCTGCCCATTTACCATTATCTAAAATTGAATAGGGTTAATAATAATATATATATAATATTAATAGTAAAATTTTGAAGTCCGAAATACGTACATTGTGTAAACATAGATAAATAATATAGACATTACAAACATTTATACGTTAACCTATAGACTGAATTTAAAACTGTTTGGGGTTTAATGAAACTATTTTTTTTAATAAAGTTGCAAGACATGAGGTTTTGTACACATTCATGAGGACACACAGTCTTAGATGCTCAAATGCATGTCAGAGGACTCGGATTCTTCAGTCTTTATTATTCGCCTCTTCTGTGAACTTTGAGTCCTAAATATTTCCTATTTTTCTGCTATTTGGGCAATTCTTGTGCGCTATGGTTTGTGAATCATAGATCTCAGAATTAATTGTCTCAATCAAATTTAAGTGTTTGTTGTAAGTGATGCCGGCGGCTCGGTGCCGCACTGGCTAGCACAGGGGTGGGCAAACTTTTTGACTTGCGGGCCGAATTGGGTTCTAAATTTTGACCGGGGGTCCGAACCAGGAGCAGATGGATGTAGTGTTTGTGTGAAGTAATATAAACGACCTGTAAAGGTCATTGCATGAAAGGTTTTGGCCGTTAGTAGGTAGTAAAGCATGGATATTGTCATGCGGTCGCGTTTATTTTTCCGGTTTTCTGTCTCGTCGGTGTCGTAACTTTACTTCCTGTTTTATTTTGTCATCCCTTCCGTTTCAGTTCGTGTTTCCTTCCTTGGTGTTTGGTTGTCTTGTCTTCCCTGATCCCGATTGTGTGCACCTGTGTAGTTGACACTAATTGTCAGCACCTGTGTCCCCGCCCTTTTGTGTGTATTTAGTCCGTGTCTTCCCCTTGTCTTGTGCCAGTGTGTCTTGCCTCGTCCCAACCACCAGCGATTCTTTGACGTCCGAGCTCTCAGTAAGACTCCTCCTTTTTGTCTCGCCACAGAGCGACGCTTTTTGTTAGTGCCTTGATCCCCATAGCCTTTTTGTCTCGCCACCGAGCGACGCCTTTTGTTAGTGCCGTGATCTCCATAGCCTTTTTGTCTCGCCCCAGTGCGACGCTTTTTGTTTGTACTTTTTGCCTTGTGTTTTCCCTCGCAAGAGGCGTTTTGAGTTGTACTTTTGATCAGTGTGTGTGCTGGAATAAATCAGAGAAAGACACGACTCTGCATCCGAGTCCTCCGCCTTGTTCCCAGCCTGACAGATATTCAAAAAAGGTTTTTTGAAAACAAATGCATTTATTAACAGCATTTAAAAAAAAACTAAAAAACTGCTATCAGTGATTCTCATTAAATACGACACTGTTACTATGAATAACAGTCTCCATCACTTCAGTGCCTGCAGGTCAGATTAATGAAAGATGTTTATCCTATGACATCACATCAAACGGCAAACATTCTGACCAAATATATCATCTTGAAGATACATCCAAATAAAGTAATCAAAACGGCAACACGGTGAGGGGTATCTGAAAATCAGAGCAGAGTTTTAACTCAAACACCTGGTAACAGAGGTGAGGAAACGGGAAACACTTCCTTAAAGTAAGCCTTAAGAACTTTACAGGTTAAGATTAGTCACAAACAGCATCAATGTCCTTGAGCATCCTGCATTGTTTGAAAATGAGAATGGTCGCTAGTTTCAATCCCTGCTATTTGTATAGATCATATTCAAAATGCATTTTTTTACAACAAACTTGAAAGCCTCCCCTTCATTTTCAGTGGGAACAGTGTTGTTGGTCTCCCTTTTTTTGCTAGTGCGTCATAGTCTGGAGTAAAATTTGTTGTTGCAATTCTTAGGAGAGATCCGAGGTGTTGGTCCGTTTACCTAGATCTCTGACGGGTTGATGTTGATGTTCATGTGGCTGAACGTCACGTCGCGTACGTCGAGCCAAATTGGCCACTCTTTTTAAAAACTCGGCACTCGGTGTCCACCTTGATTTTCCTTGGGCGACTCATTTTAATGGAAGGATTTCAGGGGAAGGTTTGTGGGTGGCTTTAGCGTAAAACTGTATCCGAAAGCTCGGCGCGCAAATTACAAGAATGCTGTCGTCACAGCCCACGCTCTAAATTCGGCACTGATACAAATAGAGCGCGAGTGCGCCATTTCCGTACTACGTACGTACGTACACGCACTTGTGAGTGTGCACCGAGCTTTCTGACACGACTTCCGGTAGTAAATGCGCAGGCGAGTGGTTCCCCATCTACTGGGGAAACGCAGTCATTGCAGGCAAAATGAACCCAAAAAAATGTTTAATAATACAATTTATTCAGGGTTGGCGGGCCGGATTAAACGGTCCCGTGGGCCGGATGTGGCCCGCGGGTCGTAGTTTGCCCATACCTGGGCTAGCACATCCGCCTCACAGTTAGGAGGGTGTGGGTTCGATTCCACCTCCGACCCTCGCAGTGTGGAGTTTGCATGTTCTACCCGTTTCCGCGTGGGTTTTCTCCGGGCACTCCGGTTTCTTCCCACATCCCAAATTCCCCCTAGGTGTGAGTGCGAGTGCGGATGGTTGTTCATCTCTGTGTGCCCTGCTATTGGCTGGTAACCAGTTCAGGGTGTCCCCCGCCTACTGCCCGATGACGGCTGGGATAGGCTCCAGCACGCCCGTGACCCCCGTGGGGACAAAGCGGTACAGAAAATGGATGGATGGATGGATGGATGGATGGATGGATGGATGGATGGATGGATGGATGGATGGATGGATGGATGGATGGAAGTGATGCAGTTTTCTGAAAGAACTGTAGCCACTGTATTTTCTGACAGGTTATTTCCTTTGTGTTTGTTTTGTGCAGTTGTCCATGGATTTCAGAGAGTTTCTCTGTAGCTGTTCCCATTTACAATGGCATCATATTTCTGTTTGTTTTGGCCAACTTCTGTATGGCTACATTCACGGATCCAGGCATCTTTCCAAGAGGTAGGTGGATGGATGGGGTTGTACCTTGGAACAAATGTGTAAAAGTGTGCAATTCAATTTTGAAAGGATATGAAACAAACTTTCTGTCATGGAATACCTTTTAATGGAGTTTTGCACTTTGTGCAAACTCCCCAAGTTGAACAACTGTAAAATTGGTCATGTCAAACTCAAACGTGTAGGTGGCTTCTAATTTTAATTTTTTTAGCAAAAATATTTTCGTTGGTGCACATTTTTCACCGGATGAAACACTAAACTCAACAAGACTAAAGCCTTCATTGATAAACAATAACTGGTATGCAGTATGCAATAAATCAGCATGCATTTTTGTTGACTAATGATGAGACGATAATATAGTTCAGTATATAAAGACTGGGGGAAAATCCTATGAAAATTTTAGTTTATAAAAAAAGAGGACAAATATAATAAATGATTTATTGCCGTTGATTATTGCTCACTTGAACAAGTTCTTATACGATTCACGGCAAAACAACGCCAGAAGGCGATTTCTCACGCAATTTACGTCAAAATCACACTTGGTGGCGAGTTACCGCACCATTCAGGGAAAAATAACACGAGGTCAGTAGGTGCTGGCAAGTTGCTGGTATTGTGCTTTTAGGGCTCAAAGGAGTCATTAAGAATGCACCTAAAACCTAAACCAAACGTTGCAGGTGGTTATTTCTTCATGCGCAATGGTCAACGCGGCACTCTCTGGCTGCCAAGAGCACTTTTTACGATGCGCACCCAACCAGAGTGACGGGAGGAGCACATTTCAGAAAACGTGCTCAGCTCGTCGAGAAAAGGCGATTTAAGCAATAAAATGAAAAATGCACCCAAAACCTAAACCAAACGTTGCAGATGGTCATTTCTTCATGCGCAGTGGTCAACGCGGCACTCTCTAGCTGCCAAGAGCACTTTTTACTATGCAGACCCAACCAGAGTAACGGGAGGAGCACATTTCAGAAAACGTGCTCAGCTCGTCGAGAAAATGCGATTTAAGCAATAAAATTAAAAATGCACCTAAAACCTAAACCAAACGTTGCAGGTGGTTATTTCTTCATGCGCAGTGGTCAACGCGGGACTCTCTAGCTGCCAAGAGCACTTTTTACTATGTGCACCCAACCAGAGTGACGGGAGGAGCACATTTCAGAAAACGTGCTCAGCTCGTCGAGAAAATGCGATTTAAGCAATAAAAGCAAAAATGCACCCAAAACCTAAACCAAACGTTGCAGATGGTCATTTCTTCATGCGCAGTGGTCAACGCGGCACTCTCTAGCTGCCAAGAGCACTTTTTACTATGCGCACCCAACCAGAGTGACGGGAGGAGCACATTTCAGAAAACGTGCTCAGCTCGACGAGAAAATGCGATTTAAGCAATAAAATTAAAAATGCACCCAAAACCTAAACCAAACGTTGCAGGTGGTTATTTCTTCATGCGCAGTGGTCAACGCGGCACTCTCTAGCTGCCAAGAGCACTTTTTACTATGCGCACCCAACCAGAGTAACGGGAGGAGCACATTTCAGAAAACGTGCTCAGCTTAAGGAGTAATTTGAATAATTCGATCAGAATAATGCATCAATTACATTTACTCTGTCTCGATGATTTGTTTATTCCAACTAAGCTACGTAAACGTGTGCTCAAAACTAAATGTGTACCCGTACCTATGTACATGCGGAGTATGTTTCCGCTCGACTGCTGCACCAAGCCTCGCGCGTTTGGCTTTGGCTGTGTGCAGCGTTTGGCTGTGTGCAGCGTTTGAGCGGAAACATACTCCGCATGTAGATAGTAGTTCCAGGCACTGCAGAACATGCTCAGGCACAACACAGTCAGAAAAAACGTCAAAAAATAAAGAACAAACTGACAACGATGGAGAAACGGAACAGTATGGGCAAACAAAAAGACAGAAACTATCAAAAGATAGAGATAGAAGAGAACAAAGTCACAAGTTTGCACTGCCAGACAGAGCGAGCCTTTCACAACAATGCAACGTCAATGTTGCAGCACCTTACCAGAAAGCACCTGGCGCATCTATCGAGTGCTGCAAAGATCCCAGAGGCGCGGTAAGTCAAAAGTCGCATCTGGAACTGTTTGCATGTTAAAAATAGGCGCTGTTTGCCAAACATTTGTTAAGTTTTATGGTTAAAGAACTCTCTTTAACCTGTTTAAAATTGACAGATATCATGTAATGACTGCACAAGATTAAACACATACATTTTTCATGTTGTATAAAGTAATAAACATAATGTGTAATGTATGATGATATTACACATTCTCAGAAAAAACAGAAGCATTATAAAAATGACTGTGTGAATCATATTTACAAGTTCTGTAATCACGGTACATAGTAAGAGAAGTTAAAACAATCTTGATTGTGCATTTAATTTGACAATGTGTTAATGATTGCACTAAATAGAATTTCTCTTTGGCAGATCACAGACCAAGATGGGAAGCTATCTTCGAATGGCCCCACCATGCTCAACGCAGCAAGCAGCCGAATACACTAAAGGCATTGTGGACATGCTAGTGACTGATATGAGGCCATGGTTGAAGGCAAGGGCTTGAAAGTGATTGTGTCAAAATTCAATTCACATCATGACCTTCCTTCCAGAACCGTCACCCAAAAATTTGGATATTTTCAAAAAAAACAAAGTGATTGAGACAATGGCTAAATTATCTTAGGCTGAGCCTGAGTTGTCACGTTACATTTGCAAGGCAGAACACTTTTTGTTTACATACAGTATATGCTTTAATTTACTGAGGTATTTTATGTTTGCACTTTAAATGATCATGTAAAGAGCATTTACAATGTTATAATGTTGGTTGTCAGTAAAGAATATATACAAGTATACAAAATCTTGAGTAATGTTTTAATGTTCTAAAAAAATGACAAAAGCATGTTTTATCTGATTATTCAATTAATCGACGTAAATAATCACGAAATTACTTGAATACAAAAATAAGCGATAGCTGCACCCTTATGTGCTTTGTATGCTATTTTGAAGTGGGGGTGAAAAACACGTCACAGTTTACCGCTAATACATCATCGTAAGTTAACAAAAGGTTTTGCGGTGGTTGTTTATAATGTAACACAGGGGTGTCAAACTCATTTTTGTCGCGGGCCGCATTGTAGTCATAGTTTCCTGCGGAGGGCCATTATGACTGTCATCCCAAATAAATGTATGAACACCTCATATTATATACAATGTAAGCTACAAAACAAACCGACAAATAATTCGTTTTCAAATCAGACTAGTGAAAACATATAGTTTAAAAAGAAGATTTTTAAAAGCGAAGACAATTTGCAATTTTAGTAATGACATGAATTTGATGCAAATATGTCTTCGTGGGCCACATAAAATGATGTGGCGGGCCATATCTGGCCCACGGGCCTTGAGTTTGACACATGTGATGTAACATCAATCGAAGGGCTACAGTGTTCTAACACAGGGATGTCAAAGTCAAACACACCGAGGGCCAAAAAAAATTTGCTACAAGCCGAGGGCCGGACTGGTTCAATGTTTATTAAAATATATCAAAATGATTGCACATAGCCTATTGAACCAAGACCTAACACAGTGTACATTATTTAATGATTAAATGAATATGGCAATATTTTGTTATGGCTCCGTCAGTAACTTCAAGGGAAAACGTTTTCAACAGCCAAACAGCAAAAAATTAAATTGTTTTTAAAAACAAAATGTGTTTCTTAATATCAAGATAAATGCATAAATAAAAGTGCATGCATTATAGACTGAAAATGTATTATTGTGCTGCTCTATGATCTCCCAATCACTGCTTTCAAATTGTAAAATAAAAAATTAATAATCAAATCAGTTGTATTCTTTCTCATGGTTCTTATCTGCAATTTTCCCTTAGTCCATTCAACTGAAAAATAAATATAAATAAATAAAATACAAAAATGTATGGCACACAGACAAAACAATACTTTCTTCAAAGAAAAATCACGTCTTGTAGAAACAAATGTAAAAATGTAAACGAATTAAAAAACGGAAAATACGTTACTGCTCTGTGATGCTCACTTGTCTGAGGCTGAGCCTGATACTTGGAGGTGTCTCATCTTTTGTACAAGTTCATTAATGTTCGGGGTTGGGCTCTGAGGCTCAAAACCCGTTTTGGATAAACTCTCCTTCTGCAAAGGGCTGGGCTGATTTTGTGATCTCTTTTGCCATAACAAAGCTAGCCTTGACAGCAGCCTCGCTTTGTGATTTAGCATATGTGAACATAACCTGTCTGGACTTAAGGCCTTGTTTTAATTCTTCCACCTTCTGTAGCTTTTGTTCATATTCCATATTCTTGTCTTTGTCTGTGTTTCTTAGACGTTTGATAGTGCCTTCTTAAATTCTTTCATTACAGCCATATTTTCTCCACACAGAAGACACACAGGTTTGCCTCTTACCTCCGTAAACATGTACTCTGCCTCCCACCTGGCCTGAAACCCCCTGTTCTCAGCGTCCGCCTTACGTTTAGCCATTTTTGAGGAGGGGGGTATCAGAAAGTTGAACTCTGCTCTGACTACTGATGAATAATGAAGCCGCTTGTGCGAGCTGCAGTGACATCGCGGGCTACCGTTGCATTGTGGGAAATGTAGTGTTGGTGCGTGCAAAATACCAGCGGGCGGCTGTGGCCTGCGGGCCGGTTCTAATTAAATATCATCCAGGGGGCCATAGATAATCAATTCGCGGGCCGTAACTCTGACATATGTGCTCTAACACTAACATTAAACAAATCGCAATATAATGCTGGCTAATTTACAGGCTTTGAACATGTAGCGATAGTTGCTACTTTTTGATATAATTGTATGTGAAGTCAATTTTGTGCTAATTGATACTAGTCAAGCAACTGTGGTTTAAGATGGAACAAAGTTTAGGTAAAGCAAACAGAAGTATGAGCTAATCAAGGACATGGATGTGTGGTATATGGTTTTTGCTGCTTCGCTGGTCTCCAAAAAACACTCGGTGATCAGTGGCTGTTTCCCGACGAATAAGCACTTCAGAGACCCACAGCTGATTGGGAAAAGATTTTATTCAACCGATGTCAGAGTGAAGTCTTTCCAAAAAGTTGAGTGGCCCCAGGCATGGATGTAAAAAAGCCCCCCAACCCCTGTCAGGCCCGTATCTTTTATACCTGGCAAGGAGCTGATGTCATGGCTTTGTGCACCAGCTGCGGTTTTCAATCTACTAGTTTACTTCAGTCCTAAAAAGGAGATCTTGACCAGCGCTGTTGGTGATGGACGACAACAGCCACTTTACCTTATTATAGGATTGCACAAATTGCTGAAACTGAATTCTGCCTGACCAGCAAATATAGAATAGAATCGTATCACTGACGCCAGGTGGACATTCTAAGGCCACCTACACGAATAGAGGGAATTCCAAATTACACTTCATTCCCCCCTTCCGGGACAAAGTAATAGTCCCGGAAACAGTCTAACAAAAGATGACATCGGTAAAGGTCCAAACATCTTCCCCCAACCAAATTTTATATATGCTCACGTCTACAATTTGGCCCAAAAATCCTCAGCCTAAATCACGCTCAAGGCATGCTACGTAAGGTTATTTTAACTAGGAAAGCTCAAACTATTTAGTTAGCCAATTGCTCCCTGACAACAATCTGAGGCCTCTCGGGAACCACAAGCAAAGAAAATTGAAGTCCACATTATTCAAATGACGATACCACCCCCCTTAGGTAATACCCTTACAACGGTGACAAATTGCGAAGTAATAAATTTGGCGTGGCCCGTTAGAAGCCCCAAAAAGCTGCCGGCCCTTCCTCAAGAAAAAAACCCTGTCAGTCTAATGACAAGGAAAAAGAGGAAGGCCCCTTCTACTAACCCCAGTGGATCCCCTCGCCTGGTGTCACCCAGGTGTAAGGAGCCCTGGCACATTATAAACCACAAAACAGTATGAGCTCACCAAACAGTATGGAAATGGAATGACATGTCCACCTATCACCAAACAGTGAAATTGTACCGTCACATGATCAGCATGCCAGCAGGTAACAAAATGAGGTAAATAATATTGGAATAAACAATGAGGTATATAGTAATGAGGTATCAAAACATGCTATCAAATCAAGCCCCCGAAATGTCGCCCCCCTTCTTCATGTGTAAGTGCGTGCCGAGGCAGAGTCCATTCCAAGTCAAGTCAAGTTTATTTGTATAGCCCTAAATCACAAACAGTCTCAAAGGGCTTCACATAGCCAAAATTGACAATTATTCTCAAAGCATCCCCTGATCTTAAGCTCCCAAAAGGGCAAGGAAAAACTCAAAAAACCCCTGCCAGGGGAAAATGAGAAACCTTGAGAAGGGACCACAGATGGAAGGATCCCCCTTTCAGGATCACCAGGTTGTAATGGATGCAGAGAGTGCACAAGTAATACATAATATGAAAATCAATGAAAAAATGGATGTCGGAGGTGCCCTCGATTGTCCTGGCAGTGTCTTCAAGGGGGTTGAGCTGCAGTTCCTTCATCTTGAATTGGTCCCCGAGAATCCAGCTAGCCGCTATCAGCTTTTCGGCCACCTAACCCCCCTCCCCGGCAGAGAGAACAAAACAAACTCCGGCCAAATCGGCCACCACAAGTTAGTTAAAGGCCATCTCATAGAACTGTGTCTTTAAACGTGTCTTAAATGTTTCTACTGAGGTAGTAGTTCTAATATCCATTGGTAGGGCATTCCAAAGCTCTGGAGCCCGAATAGAGAATGCTCTAGACCCTGCAGACATTTTCTTGGCCCTCGGTATAACTAAAAGACTAGCGTTTTGCGAACGAAGGTTACGAGACGGAACATAAGGAACGACTAGGTCGACGAGATATGAAGGCGCTAAGCCATGCAGTGATTTATAGGTTAGTAGAAGAACCTTGAAGTCACATCTTAAATGGACCGGGAGCCAATGTAATTTGGCTAATATTGGGGTAATGTGATCAAATTTTCTTGACCGTGAGAGCAGCCTTGCAGCGGCATTTTGCACTAACTGTAGACTTTTGATACTGGACTTAGGAAGACCAGAGAATAATACATTACAGTAGTCCAGGCGCGACGTGACGAACGCATGTATAATAGTTTCCGCATCCCCGGTCGAGAGGATAGGACGAATCTTAGCAATATTACGAAGGTGAAAAAACGCAATCCTGGTTATATTCTTAATGTGTTTTTGAAAGGAGAGCGTTTGGTCAAATATTACCCCGAGATTAGTTACCGTATCACTCTGAGTGATAGTACGGTTATCTATAGTTATAGTGGTTTCCTTAAATAAGTGTTGATAACGAGTAGGACCAATTATCAACATCTCAGTTTTATCTGGGTTAAGACGAAGGAAGTTGAGAGACATCCATTGCTTGATCTCCGCAAGGCACGCCTCGCGATTACAACAGTCCCGTGGATCTGTCATCGATAACGGCATATATAATTGGGGGTCATCCGCGTAGCATTGAAAGCTAATATTATATTTACGTATTATGTCCCCAAGCGGAATCATATAAATATTAAATAAAATCGGTCCGAGTACCGATCCCTGTGGGACACCACACGTAACATTATAAAGCTCAGAGGACGTATTACCATGGACCGCACGGTGCGTCCTGTCTGATAGATAGGAATTGAACCAGCTTAGTGCTGACCCTGAGATACCAACACAACTTTTAAGACGCCCTAATAAAATATCGAAGTCTACAGTGTCAAAGGCGGCACTAAGATCGAGTAGTAACAATACAGACGACGTATTTGAATCCATAGCTATGAGGAGATCATTAGTCACTTTAGCAAGTGCTGTCTCTGTAGAATGATTAGCTCTAAAACCAGACTGAAAAGAGTCATATCGATTATTAACGACCATGTAATAAATAAGCTGCTGCGCTACTACTTTTTCGAGAAGTTTTGCTATGAATGGGAGGTTTGAAACTGGCCTATAATTACTGAGACAGTCCGGGTCAAGATTTGCTCGCTTAAGTAGTGGTTTAATAATAGCGGTTTTAAAGGCTATTGGCACTATCCCAGAGGAAACAGACAGATTGATTATATTTAAGACGGACGGTCCTAAAATTGGAAATAATTCTTTAAGTAGTTTGGCTGGAAGCGGGTCGAGTAAACATGTTGTTTGTTTAGACGTACTAACCAATTTTGTAAGCATTTCAAGGGACACGCTTTTAAAATTTGAGAGGGTTATTGCATGATCCCCAGCGCTAGTAACCGGCGGAGCGATTGGCATGGTATTCTTGATCTCGTCCCTAATGGACTCAATCTTTTGAGCAAAAAATTTCATAAACTCGTCAGCTGAGTGGAAGGAGCTATCGGGGGTCGGCTGGCGCAGAGTTAGCTTTGCCACTGTATCAAATAGGTATTTAGGATTGTTTTTATTAAGATTAATGACTAGCGAAAAATAATGTGTTTTTGCTAAAATAAGCGCATCTTTATATTTCAGGAGGCTGTCCTTCCATGCCTGATGGAAAACGTCAAGTTTGGTTAAACGCCATCTGCGCTCATGCTTTCTACATAATTGTTTAAACGTACGTGTTTCATCTGTGAACCACAGAGTTGGCCATCTACGGCGAGTTTTCAGACGTAGCGGTGCCACAGAGTCGATGGCTTTTAATAATGTCGCATTGAATTCATTTGTAAGATTATCGATAGAGCCGCTGTATGCGGGAAACATGGCGGTTGCCGGCGACAGTAACTCAGATAGCGCAGTTGCAGTCATGGAGTTAAAATTACGGCTGCTATAATTCTGATTGCTCTCTTGTCTTTGACAAGGAACTAAAATTTCAAATTTTATTAAGAAATGATCAGACAGAACAGTAGTGTATGACAGTACTGCTATATTTGAGGTTGCTAGTCCCCGGGATAATACCAGATCTAAGGTATTTCCATTCTTATGCGTTGCTGCCTGTACAGCTTGCGTAAAACCAAACGTATCGATTAAAGTTTGAAATGCCGAAGTCAGTGGTTCTGACGGTGAATTCATGTGGATGTTGAAATCACCCATGATAACTATATTATCTGCATTTGTCACTAGATCAGCCACAAATTCTGAAAATTCATCCAGGAAGCCAGAGTAAGCCCTGGGTGGGCGGTAAATAACAACAAGATAGAATGACGGTAACGCAGTGGATCGCACAATGAGAACTTCAAATGTTTTAAATACGTGAATTGAGCGAGGCCTAAATCTAAGCTCAGAATTTGAGATGAGGGCGACACCCCCACCCTTTTTTCGAGTACGTGCCACATGCGAGCTCACAAAATTTGGAGGCGAGGCCTCGTTAAGTGGCAGCAGTTCATTAGGTTTTAACCAGGTCTCGCAAAGACCAAAAACGTTTAGATTATGTTCCGTGATAAGGTCATTAACGAGAACTGCTTTCGTATGAAGTGATCTAATATTCATAAAACCAAATTTAAGTGTAATCGGTTGATCAGGGTGCGTATCTATCAAAGGATTTTTAAACGGGATGCGAGTAAAATTGTGTTCTCTAGGCCTAATATCACCTCTCAAAAGTTTATTAGGGCGGTGGGATGAAACGACCGTGGGAATTTGATGATGAATATTTGTTACACGTGAAGTTATCTAAAACAGGCACCGTTTCATCAGCAAGACCGGTCGGGACGGAGTGATTGGATTTTTCTACTACCCCAGTAGAAAGTGTGTTTATGTGTACTGCAGCACTATTTAAACTGTCGCGCTCTAGTCTACACGAGGAGCTATGTGTATGCTGAAAGTCTAGCCTAGCGCTAGTTAACTTTAACTTAACAGACTCCAAACTCCAAACCCATCCTCACAGGTGATTCCCCGAATCTTCAGCGATAGAACGTGCTGGGTATCACTGCCCAGGGCCTGCTGTCCATACAAAGTCCTTATGTCCAGGTCACTGTCCATAGAGTCCCTTGCACGGCCCCCGGTCAGCATTCAGAGGTTCTGGAACGAATAAGAACTCCTGCCAGTATCGAGTGATGACAATGGCACTCAACGCAAAACACATGCAACTTTGACACAATAATGATGGTAAACTGGTCACGGGCTGGGCAACAACATACGGTGGACCACATTCCAGTGGAATCATGCAACACATCACACAAAAAGGAAAATGAAAACCCAAGGAATTGGTGCTACGCCGATGTTCCCACTCCTTCATCCCCTAACTTTGTGTTTTCATTTTCGTGTATAGCTCTATTTTTTTGTATTTTTCTGCTATTAATTCTCCTCTCCCATGCACTCCCCTTATCATTTTGTTATGTTTAATCCGAGTACCTGTCATTCACTATCATTTCATCAGAGTAAGTCAGATCAGTCTTACAGTCGATTGGGAGCAGCGGCATCTGGGTCTGGTCCCTTGGCATTACCACGCCTATCCACCGTAATATCATGGCCTTTGCGCAAGTCATTATCACAGTGCAAAAACAAAGCATCACACATAGTGATATCCCGAGCGCCCCCAACACCTGCACCACTATCGTCCCCACAGGTCCCAGTCTATCCTGTATCCAGTTGGTTGCTGACCAACCAGCGCCCTCGGATGGTCCAAAAGAATCTCGAATAACTTTAAGCGCGTCGATGATACTGGTAATGTTGTCGGTGTTATCTGGGATCAAAGTGTAGCAAGGCGTCATCTGTCAAGTTTAGGGCTATGCACAACCCCCCTTGCCTCACCAAGATATAATCCAAAACCATGTCATGTTTAAGCAGGGTCAACCGATGGCTCTTTTGGGTAAGTGACAACTGTCGGAAGTCCTTGATCGTCTCATTCGCAAATCCCTGGAGGGTATACATAATATTATCAATGTGATCTGCCAAAAATGTCACCCCATACCAGGGAAAGATCCCAAGGCCCCATTTTTCTCCCAGGCTAATTCTCCAATGGTACGCGTCCGTAGTGTGAAACGCCGCCATCTCCCTCTTGGCCCTGCTTGGGACCGCCTGATAAGTCTCCCCCTCTGGCTTGTGGCCCCTCTTTATTGTCATCACCTCAAATGGGAGCTTCAGGGTAGCAGAATAGCAGCAACCCAACCATCCATAAGGCAAAAACAAATAAGCTTTAGTCCCACATACCCACCAGATGTCTCTAAGGTTACCTATGGTTGTGTTTCCAGGCACCGTGCGATTCTCCACCATCACCGTAATCGCATTATAGGAGTCGGGTAGAGGAAAGGTCATCGGATGGATGGCTCCCCTTTCCCCCCATGCTTCACCTGGGAATTGCATAGAGTAATAGTCGCAATCTGCCACCCCCATAGGCACCCCCGAACCACCGTGAGTCACATTAGAGCAAAAACAGGCGGGCACCTTTATAGATGGCACATCTATGGATTCTGGTACCGCAACTTGAATGTCCTCATGCACGGCGAGCATATCCAAATAGGGAAGTTCACTTATCCACGCGCACACCCCTGTGGGCTTAAAAATCTTCCTGACCTGAGCGTCAGTTTCAGGTGCTTTCCACGACTGCTCGTACACCAACCAAAGCAGTAGCCTAAGTTGGCATTCGTCGGATACCGGCACCGGAACAGTCTGAAAAACAGCTTTCAGCATACTTGGTGATTTTACCCTTACCAAGCACAGCCCACTCACTGCCTTGGACGACTTGATCGAATGCACCATCAGTTGATACCACATGTTTCTTCCTGCCCATTCGTCAACCCCCGGTAATGCCAAAGCATCGAACCCATAAGCCTTCCAAGCAGCTTCCCGTCTTGCCATAGCATGCAAATTGGTTCGCACCTCCGCCGGGGACCAGTCCGAGTCCGCAAACGCTTCGTGGACAGCTCCTGGAACGTCAGGCGTCGGGTTTACCGCCTCCGCCGTTGTCATGAGCGTCCCCGACGCGGCCGACTGCGTTTCAATGTTGTCGCCAATCGTTGTCATGGATACAATGTTAATTTTGATTGTGACTGCCTTCTCCGTCTTAACATACTCCGTGACTGGGCTGTCTGGTTGTTTGTCATCAATTTCTTTTTTCTCCGTCAATGTCACGAAAGTAACACTGTCTACCGTCGTTTGGTCGCCCATGTGTTCTGCCTTTCCCACTCCCATTTTGAAACAAGTACACGTATTGTTTCCAAAATCAGTCATGCCAATTTTTGTCAGAAATAGAGCGCAATCTCCTAACACCTCAAATCGCCTATATGTATTTAGTAACAGTACATTGTCCACATGTGTTCGCTGAGCCAGGGCAAGGATGTTACCGGTGTTGTCTTTCCATTTGACGGTGTGTCTGCACAGGGACCCTCCTGCCCTTGCAGAATTACATGGCAGTATGACAGCTCTTCCCAACACTCCCTCAACATTGCTCAATGTAACGCTCCGGCCGGACTGGGCGTCCGTCGCTGGGTCCTGTAGGGTGACCGTGTCCAGTGGGGACACCATCTCTGGTGGTAGTTGGCTCGGTGTCGCTGTGTTGAGGAGAGTCACCTGCATCTGGGGAGGGCGCGTCGTCAAGATTGACATTGTCGAACTGTTGGCTTCCTCGGTCGTCGGCTGTGTCGCCCCCGATGTCCTCAGGAACAGATACAGCAGGCACGTTATCCACCACAGCTCGACCTTGCCCGTCTTCCTCCCGATCTGGGCCCCTGGGCGACTCTTGTTCTGACAGTTGTTCGGAGTTCTCGCAGCCGCGACTCCCTCTTTGGGGTTCTTCATCTTTGGACACCTTGACGCAGTGTGTCAGATGGTACCAAGTTGGCTACCCTTTTACTTGCACCGCTGTTCCGGTACAGCGGACAACTTCAAATGGCCCCTGCCGTCTTTCGTTGTACCACTTGCGGCGGAACACTTTCACATACACCTTGTTTCCTGGCTGAACTGTGTCTTTAGTATTTGCTTCGAGTTTCTCTTGTGCTTCTTCTTGTTTCTGCCTGTCAACAACATAGGTGGAAATATTCCTATGTATCGTGGTTAAATGTTTGACATAGGCTTTCATTTCGTCCTCCAAAATTGACACCAAAGGGACCACAGATGGAAGGATCCCCCTTTCAGGATCACCAGGTTATTTTTTCACAAATGCCTTGGCTTTGTGGATGATACACTACTCCGAGCCGCCGTTTAATTCCCAATTTTTGCATTATGATTTTGACCGTTTTATCCACAAACTCTCTCCCGTTATCTGAAGAAATCCTATCCGGCAGACCCCATCTGCTGATAACTTCGCGGCACAGAAACTTGGCCACAGACTGAGCATCTTTCCGTTTAGTTGGACAGGCCTCCGGCCATCTTGAAAACCGGTGTACGACCACCAACATGTATCTTTTCCCTTCGACAGGTTGTATCATGTCGACAAAATCCACCACTAGTTCTCTCATGGGGCCATTAGGAGTCGGGATGTAACCCGTGGGGGTGGCTACCCCCCTTCTCACATTGTTTTTCAAACAGATTGCACATTTTCCAATTACCTGGTCAATTTGTTCGAGCAAATATGGCGCCCAAAACCCGTATTCTGCGGTTATTTTTCTCTTTACCTCCCCCCTTGACACATGGGCCAACCCATGTGCCTCCTGGATTAACAGTCCCAGCAAATCTGGCGGCGCCACTACCAGACCCTCATGATTTCTCCACAGCCCAGTAGGGTCTTGACTCGCCCCCCTTTGCTCTCAAAGGTGTTTATCCATCGGGTTAACGGCTGCCTGCATTAAGATTACATCTCTGACCGTGACCCTGTCTTCGAGGTCGACCTCATGCGTAACCAACAAAACTTTCCCTTTCTGGCTGCCTTTCGTGACAGCCCTGGCTGCTTCGTCCGCCACTCTATTTCCCTGCGTGACTCTGGACGCATCGGACTTGTGGGCAGCACATTTTGCAATGGCTATTTCTCTAGGTTTCATCATGGCCACCAGCAGCTTCATTATCTGCGCATGATGCTGGATGGGGGAACCGTCAGTCTTCTTGAACCCCCGATTCCTCCACACAGCACCAAACAGGTGGCACACACTATGCGCATATGCCGAATCTGTATAGATTGTCACTCTTTTCCCTTCTGCGACCAGGCACGCTTCTGTTAACCCCACCAGTTCAGCAAGTTGGGCCGAGGCCGGTTGTGGCACCACTTCGGCTTTAATCGTTACAAACTCAGGTCCCTGCGCTTGCACGACCACATAGCCAGCGCATAAATTTTCTCCGACTCGATAACAAGAGCCGTCTGTCCAAAGTTCGAGATCCGCCTCCCTCAGGGGGATGGCTTGCAAATCAGACCGCAGTCTAGAGTATTTTTGTGACTCATGCAAACAATTGTGGGGGTCCCCATCCTCTGAAGTTGGCAAAAACTCAGCTGGGTTTACAGTAGTACACCTTGCTAGAGTGACATACTCTTGCTCCAAAAGCCTGTAATAGTCCCGGAGCCGGGGCTCTGTCAAGGTGTACTTGCCATGGTTCAACAGAGTTCGAAGACTATGGTGAGTAAGAATTGTCACAGGATAGCCCATGGTGATAGCAGAAGCTTTGTCATACATCAAATAGACTCCAACCACAGCTCTATAGCATGGCGGCAGGCCCATCTCCACCTCGGAGTAGGATGTCGAATAATAGGCCACAGGTTGGGGTCCAGACCCCGTGCCTGTAGGCTGACAAAGAATTGCACATGCAAACCTACCCCCCGCCGAGCTTGACGCGAATAACACAAACCTTTTGGAGTAATCTGGTAAAGCCAATGCCGGAGCCTCTTGCAACCTTGCTTTGATGGTTTCAAACGCCACATGGCCATCCTGTGTCCAATCCAGCGTGGCGTGGAGATCATTATTGCCTCTGTCTTTGATCATAGCTCTTAGCGGCCCTACCAATTTGGCGTATTCTTCGACCCAAGAGGCTGAATATCCCGCAATTCCCAGAAAGGTTAACATTTGCCGAACAGTTCTGGGTTTCGGAGCCGTTCGTATCGCCTCCAAATGGCCATCTGAGATACGTCTCTGTCCATACAATATTTTCTGGCCCAAATAGTCAACCTGTTTTTGACAGTATTGTAATTTCTTTTGAGACACTTTATGACCATTTTCTGCCAAAATTTGCAACAGTTTGATCGAGTCTTTGTGGCACGTCTCGACATCCGATGCACAGACAATAATGTCGTCCATATATTGAATAACAGTGCTCTGCGCCTGTCTTTTGAGCCCTTCGAGATCATCCTTTAACACTTTGTTAAACACATGAGGGCTATGTTTGTAACCCATAGGAAGTCTCTGATATTGATAAAACTGTCCTTTGAACGTGAACCCGAACAGTCCTTGCGATTCGCTACTGAGTGGGACACTGAAAAAGGCGCCACAAAGGTCCACCACTGAGAAGCAGGAGACAAGCAAGTTCTTTTAGACACCTGCAGGTGGAGAGTCCATTCGTCGCTGTCTGAACAGCGATTATCGAATGAAGTCTGAAAAGTCTCCTTCCTGCAAGGGCATATTTATTAGGAGGAACAGAGTGGGGGTGAGAGTGGACAGGTTTGGTGAACCCCCGGCCTCTGGTAAGATCAGAGCAGGGGGTGTTTTACGATGTTGTGGGAAACAGAACAACTTTGATTGCTTCCTCTGCAGCTGGTCAATCAGTTCAAAAGATCTTAGCACTTTGTTCTACTACTTTTGTTAAGACAGGACAGGCGAGTTTAATTATTACAGGTTACATTCCAACATAATCATAGGATCAAGATAACCTGGAAAACCCTAACACATTCCGCATCCGGCGGGATCTGTCCCAGCAGGGTGTGCGGATCTGGCACATCGGCTACATTGTCAATCACCACTTCGTTCACGGCTCGAAGGTCATGTACTAGCCGGTGGGTGTTGTCAGGCTTTTACAAGGGCAGTATTGTTGTATTACTAAGAGGGGTCTGCGTTACACTCAACAAATTTGCCACGAGCAATCCTTCGATCTGTGTTTCAATCCCCCGCACTGCTTCCGCCTTCAGGGGGTACTGTGTTTTCCATGGAGGTCTGCAGCCTGGCCGAAGATCCACTGTTACCGGTTGTGCTGATTTTACAAGTCCAATATCCGTACTATGGCGAGAACACAGGTAGTCAGGGACCTGTTGTAGCATGTCCTCTTTGAGTTGATCTGTCGTCATACTGAGGATGGAGTCGTGTGACAGCTGCACCGTTTGGGGCTGTCCATGTCCATGCGCTGAAACCATGATTTTCATGAAACGTTTATCAACACTCACCCACAGAGCATTGTTTCCTGCCAGCGGGGAAAACTTGAGTGTTTCCGCCTCCGCCATCATTTCTCCTACATGTTGCTGCTCCCAGTCTTCTGCTATCAACAAAGTCACCTGTGGGATGCTATTCTTGACTATAAATTCCTTGTCAATGAATCCGTTTCTCTGGATTTTCATGGCCACTCCCTGTGGTCCCAGGATAATGCAAGTGCCGTTCAATTGCACTTCTTGAGGTTGTTGACGCAACCACTCTTCCGCCTGTGCCTGCGTTAGGTCTTTGTGATATTGTAGCGTGCAGTGGAATGGGTACTCTGGGGTCCTTGCTCCCGGTCTATTGGAGCGGATAAACTTTTCCCACTTCTTGTATGGTTCCAACAGGTTGTCGCTGACATCTCCCACCCAAAATACAGTGGGCGTTGACTTCCCGGACCTTTTTTTCCAAGATGGCGGCGCGCACGGACGCAGCGGCTTACGGCTCTCCACGCCAGTGCTCTTTTTTCTTTGCCTATCTTTTTTTATTTTCACTCTTTGGCACACTCTGTACTGGGAATCCCAAGTACACTTTCCACTCGCTCACGGACATTGGATACTAATCACGGATACCTATTTCAAGTGACTTTCACTGCAAGCACAACATCCCAGACGAGATTGCGAGACCGCCGGGGTCTCCGTGGATTGTTGTCGGGTCTGGGAGGCGACGCAGGCGAAGAAGAGAGAGGAAGCAAAAGCGAGGCCGTCGGTCTGGCCTAATACTAAGGCTACGTAAACAACCGCACAAACCGCCTCTCCCGAGCCTGTTTCTCTCTAACGCCAGATCCCTGCTGCATAAAATGGATGACCTAGATCTACAGCTCACGGGAAACCACTACGTCCGGGACTGTTGTGTGATTATTATAACCGAAACCTGGCTGCGCTGGATATCCCCGATGCTAGCATGCAGCTAGCAAGCCGCTCCTTGCTACGCGCGGACAGAACATTGGACTCCGGTAAACGCAGGGGTGGGGGGGCTTTGTATGTATGTGCACGATAACTGGTGCAACAATGCGACCATCGTAGGCAGCCACTGCTGCCCGGACCTCGAGTACATGGCAGTCAGATGCCGGCCTTTTTTCCTCCCGAGGGAGCTAGCTGTTGTTATCGTCATTGCTGTTTACATTCCACCCGACGCTGACGTAAGCACGGCACTCTCTCTCCTGCTGAGAGCTGTGAGTGAACAACAACGGGCTCACCCTGATGGCTTCCACATTGTAGCGGGGAATTTTAACAAGGCCAACTTAAAGACTGTACTGCCGAATTTCCACCAGCACGTAAAGTGTGCTTCACGGGGTGAGAACACCCTGGACCATGTCTACACCAACATCAAACATGCATACAGAGCTATCCCCCTTCCCCACCTCGGGCAATCAGACCATCTGTCCCTCCTGCTCTTCCCTGCCTACACCCCCCTCAGACGCAAACTCAGACCCACCTTAAGGACCATCACCTCCTGGCCTGAGGATGCACTCCACAAACTCAAAGACTGTTTTCAACGGACAGACTGGGACCTGTTCGACCACCAGGAGCTGGGGACACACACAGACACAGTTCTGGGCTACATCCAGTTCTGCACAAGCAATGTGACTGTGACCAAAACCATCCGGGTCTTCCCTAACCAGAAACCCTGGATGTGCAGCCAGGTCCGCTCTCTCCTCAGAGCCCGCGACACCGCCTTCAGGTCAGGAGACAGAGCTCTGTACAGCGCTGCCAGAGCTGAGCTGAGGAGAGGAGTCAAACGGGTGAAAGCGGACCACAGACAACCCATAGAGTCCCACCTGTCCAGCGACAACGGCCGTAAGGTGTGGCAGGGCATCCAGGAGATCACCAACTTCAGGGGCAGTGCCGCTTAAGTCGAAGACCAAGGCGCACAGCTGGCAGAGGAGCTAAACAGCTTCTTTGCTCGGTTTGGAACATCCCAGCAGCACTCCCCTGTCCCTGCCCTGCCCCCTCCCCCACCCAGCTCTGACATCACTCCACTCACTGTTCAGGAGCACAAGGTCAGAAAGGTGCTCCTTGCAGTGAATCCCAGAAAGGCCGCAGGCCCGGATGGGGTCCCCGGCAAGGTGCTGAGGGCATGCGCTGAGGAGCTCGCCCCCACCTTCACCACGATCTTCAACCGCTCCCTGGCCCTAGCAACCGTCCCGCCCTGCCTGAAAACCTCAACCATCATCCCAGTGCCGAAGAAGTCGGCCATCTCTAGCCTGAATGATTACCGACCAGTGGCCCTCACTCCGGTGATCATGAAGTGCTTTGAGAGGCTGGTTCTTCAGCACATCAAGGATTATCTTCCCCCACACCTTGACCCCCACCAGTTTGCATACCGGACCAACAGATCCACAGAGGACGCCATCGCCGTAGCCCTCCATTGTGCGGTGAACTACCTGGAGCAGCAGCAGAGCTATGTCCGGATGCTCTTTGTGGATTACAGTTCGGCATTCAACACCATCCTCCCGGACAGACTCACCACAAAGCTGGACACTCTCGGACTCCCCTCTCTCACATGTGCCTGGATTAATGACTTTCTGACCAACCGACTCCAGGCTGTGAGAGTTGGCTCCCGCCTCTCCTCCACCCGTACGCTGAGCATCGGCTCCCCACAGGGCTGTGTGTTGAGCCCCCTCCTCTTCTGCCTCTACACTCACGATTGCAGACCGGCTCACAACCACAACCGGATTGTCAAGTTCGCCGACGATACCACTGTGGTCGGTCTCATCTCCAATGGCGATGAGGAAGCCTACAGAGAGGAGGTCCTGGAGCTGGTCGACTGGTGCTCAGAGAACAATCTCGCTCTGAACACCAAGAAGACCAACGAGATCATCATAGACTTCAGAAGGCACAGCCCTGAGCCAACTCCCCTCTTCATCAACGGCGAGCAGGTGGAGAGGGTCCACAGCACCAAGTACCTGGGCGTCCACATCTCTGACCGGATCTCCTGGTCAGAGAACATCACCACTATCGTCAAGAAGGCTCAGCAGCGGTTACACTTCCTGAGAGTCCTCAGGAGGTACAACCTCAACACCGACCTGTTGCTGACCTTCTACCGATCTTCCATTGAGAGTCTACTGACCTACTGCATCGTAGTATGGTTCGGCAGCTCCACCGCCGCTGACAGGGGGAAGCTGCAGAGAGTGGTGAAGGCAGCTCAGAGGATCATTGGCCGCCCTCTCCCCTCCCTTACGGACATCTACAGTACCCGCTGCCTCAGCAGGGCTAAGGCCATCTCAGCGGACAGCTCCCACCCTGGCTCCGCCCTGTTTGACCTGTTGCCCTCTGGAAGACGCTACAGGCAAATGAAGACCAGGACAAACAGACTCAAAAACAGTTTCTTTCCCCAAGCCATAGCCGCCCTCAACTCCAGCCGACACTGATGACACTTTCCTCCTGCACTACTACTGCACTTTGTCCGCACTACTGTTTCCGATTATTCATCTACTTTTCTATTAGTCGTTTACTTGACTATGTTACTTGTATCTACCTCATGCACTGGATGGAGGTCTCCAATTTCATTGTACTGTGTAGAATGACAATAAAGGTTTTCTGATTCTGATTCTTGACTGCATCATCACCTTGTGGCACGTTTTGTATGGTATTTCAACCTCACATCCATCGGGAGAACACTTTATGGTACAGTTCAATCCACACAGGGCATCTCTGCCGAGGAGGGCAATAGGTGTACGGTTTGACACCAGGACTGGAATTTTTATTGTGTGGTCTTGCCAGCAGAGCTTTACTGGTCTTGTGGAGGGGATCAGCTGTTTAATACCCTCGAACCCTATTGTCCGCACAAAATGACCGGACATGGGGAGATGTGTAGCATCTTCGGGCCGGATACAAGTGAAAGCCGCTCCGCTGTCAACCATAGCTGTCAAAGGCTGATCATTTACTTTCACTGTTATTGTTGGCTCCTGTTCCGGACCTGACACTACCAGCTGACATCCCCCCTTAGGGCACTCTGGGCACCCCTAAAATCCAGGCTCCGGTCCCCCAAAGGGGTTTGCCGGGCCCTGAGGCCTTTGGCCTCGTGGTTTGATTCCCCCTCTGAAGCCACCTCCAGAGGAGTTGTTATAGGGCCTATCACACTGGCGAGACATGTGGCCTGGTCGTCCGCAATTATAGCACGCATTAGGTCTCTGTTGTAGGCCCGCCAGGAGATTAGGCCTTCCTGCCCGTCCTTTGTCTCCACGGGCCGTGGCTCCCCAGAGATGGGCCGGTCTGTTTCCCCATTGAGGGGCTGGGCTGAAGGGCACCGCCATGGCTGCCTGCGGAGTTAGGCCATGCGGGGACGTGGGCTGTAGTATGATTTGTTGCGGTGGAGCTTGCACCACGACTGTCTGCTTCTTTTCCTTTTTATTGTCCACGAGCTGCACTTGGTTCAGCCTCCTCACCACTTCTTGGTCCTGCTCCTTTTGAGCCATCTCCTTCTTGCGGAACCAATCAACTTGATGAGCGATGTGATCAGTGTAGACATTAGTCGTCATGCTTCCCAGTCCCACCACTTCAGCCAGTTTGCTCCTCACTTGCACGGGCAGGCCCTTTTGGATCTTATCCCGCAAGATAGATTTTTCCATTTGGGTTGTATCTGGATCATTTCCTGTGATGTGTCTCCAAGTCTGATATTATCTTGCCACGTATGAGCGTGCGTTCTCTGTCAGTCCCAGGGGTTCGAGCACAATATTATCAGGGTTTGCATTGGTCGGGTACGCTGCCTTCAGTGCTCCCCACATCTGGCCTCGGACTGCTGCAAACAGGTCAGAGTCATTTGCTGATGTTGTAGCAAAGCGATGTAACCCTGCTTTTTCCAAAATGTCTTTCATGGTATGGACTCCCACCACGTTAGCCAGAAGCCTCTTAATGTCTCCTACCGCGAATTGGGTTCCCACCATGCACTCCTCCAATTTGGATATCCAAGGGTGTGCTCCGTCTTGAATGGTGGGCAGCTTCTGAAGGATGGCTGACATGTCGGAATTCTGCCATGGTTTGTATTCCAGCTGTCCTCTCACCAAAACTGGTAGGATTGTATTTGCCTGCCTTGATCTTTGCCCCTGGCTCAAAAGGGACACTGGTATTTTGGACGCTTCTTTCTTCAGCTTGCGTTCAGCGACCTCCAACCTTTGCAATTGTTCCTCCAGCTCCTCTTGCTCCTTTGGTTCCACACTCCAGTCCAATTCCTCCAGGCATTGCTTTTTCCTGTTCTTAATGCTCATTAAGGCAGTTCTTCTCCAATCCTCCATGGCCGTGGGGGTGGAGCATGAGGTAGGCGTGGGATCCTTGTCTCCCCCGTCATCATCACTACTGTCGCTTCCACTGTCGGTACTACTAAAATATGTTCTTGTTCTAATCTTTTTCCCCGGAGTGCGTCCTTTTTCCTCCGCTTTTTTCAAAATGCTTTTGATTGTGGGGTCATAGCCCCCCGCTGCTCCTTCAGCATCACTCTGGCTGTCATACTGCAGCTCCTTTCTGGTGTAATCAAAAGTATCATGCTTCGCAAATCGTGTTCTATTTCTTTTGCGGGTAGGGCTAGGGTGCATGATGATGGTGGTCTTTGCTCTTCCTGTTTCGACAATGTCCTTATCCTCTGTCTCCAGCTGATAACTTCCTTCCTGGTTGATTATCGGAAGTTGTGGATAGACATTTCCACGGTCTTCACTCACATCATACGGTGGGGGATTCTTAACAGGGGACACATGTGAAAAAGGCATGTTTGCTTTTTCCGTTAGTGTCTTAGCTTCTTCCATATTTTTCTGCACTTCAGCTTTAATTTTCTCTTTTCTCTGTTGGAACTCTCGGTTCAATTTGAGTCCCTCTTCGTCAAATATTTTTAACAATCCCAATTCCCATTCTCTTTTTTCCTTCCTCTTTTCTCCTCTTTTTCCTTTTTTATGTCCTGCCTTGTATGCTGATACTAGTACACGTATAGTCTCAACTACTTCCCTGTTAAAAGTCCCTTCCACCGACCAAGGCCTCTCGATGTCAGGCCATCTCTTATTCCATATTTTGGATATTTCTTTAACCCCCTTAATAAGCGGGTAGTTTCTCAGCACTACCTCGATTGGGGTAGTCACCATTGGACTAGCATAGTTCCTTTCTCCCATTTTTTATTTTTTTATTTTATTTTATTTTATTTTTTTGGTTTGATTGCAGGTAACAATATCAACTAAACAATAGACATACGATTTTGCCAACCTTAAGACTGGCTGTCTCAATTGATATTTGATCCGGTGTATTCCATCCGCGCTATTTCTGTACCCGCACTCAACTTATGTTGGAGATGACACCTTGTTTGAAAAACAATTGTTCACAAGTTTATGATGATCAGTCTGTAGTCAGTCTGCTATGCAATCCCTGTTCCCAGGTTAGAGTGAAATGCAAGAGTTTGTGGACAAAATCACACTGGCCTTAAGAATTTGAATGCGACGCTCCACGAAGCTCTTCTCCAGATGACTTGGAAGTTCAGTCTGTTTCTCTTTGTCCCCCTGGAGAAACGGATGTATCCGCCGTCTCAGGTTTTTTATGTAAACAGAAAATCAGAAGTATTGAGGAGAGCCCCAGGGAGCAATATCAATAATTGTTTTTTAATTTTATCATTGTCTTTAATTTAAATTAACAAGTTGGGCTTTTCTTCAACTCCAATTTCTCATTGCTCCCAGAGGGTCTAGGGGGCGCCAGCTGACCCTAGTAGGGTCCCTCATTATTTAAGAGGGACCACACTCTTTCTTGAGATGCATACATGCACATCTATATTAGTGTCGTATTAGGTAGCATTCCCGTGCTTCTTGTTTCTTGTTAGACAGCTGTGGCACATTAATTCTCCTGGGTTGCAGTTACCTCAGGACCTCCACTGTTGGTCATGCATTCTTTTGCTCCTTCAGCATGCCGTCCTCCATCATCCTGTCACATTTTCTCGCTACCAGCAAGGTAGGCCCCAAAATGGGCACCACTCCGGCCCCGCGCCCCGCCCCCACGTCACCCACACGGGGAGTGCCTAGCCTTAAAACACGGTGGGCAGGTACAGGTTGGCCACTCCCTGTCCCGCCCCCGAAGCCAGATTCCCCTCCCCGAGCGGGTACCGCAGGCGGGCACGCGCCCCAGAGCACCGAGAAACTCACTATCCTTTTAGCTTTTTGCTGCCTCTACAAGCACGCTCACTCACACGCACTCAAGAGCAAACACACACACTTACTCACGATCGCGCACACGCGCACACACACACGCTCACATACACACACCCATGGGTACACTCACACACACACACATAGGATCCCACACGTCTCTGCACGCGCAGACAATCGCAAACAGACGCCATCGAGCGATAAACGCTCACGCACAAACATAGAAGACAGAGCAGGATTCGAATCCATTCCACGTTTTGCTGCTTGCCAACTTCTGCTATGCAGTTTGGTGTTAACAGTGCACATATGCACTGACAAATACGCACGTCTTACTTAACTTTCGTTTCGTTTCTAATAGCGTTTTATATTTTCCCCTTTATTTTCTGCAGAATTTAACTTAAGTGTGCACACAAATTACTTTTCCTTCATGGTATACCAATCCTTGCACTTCAAAAGGCCTCATTGCCACGTTTTACCCTTCACACAATGGGATATTTATACACACAAGAGCCGACAAGAACCTATTTCCCAAACGCGGTCTGTACAGGCTCAAATTTATCAAACTTTGACAGACGTGCATGCTATTATAATACGTCCCCATAGAGGAATTGAACCGCAAGCAGATCGTATCAGCTTAATCAATATTCAAAAACCGCCAGTCCTCTTAAATTTTACCTGGGGGCCTCTTAGACCAGCATTTAAATTGACAAGCCTTATAACTCACATACACCTCTAATTCGATCAGTGCCCAAATGACGTGGCTTCGCGCGCATCCTTCTCTTCGGCCCACAGGTCCCTGACCTGGCCGGATATCTTCTTCCATTCACTCTCACAGTACGGATGCCATGGTTGCGCTCGTTCCTATTGGCCAAACGCGGTCAACGCAACCTCCCTTTTTCGTTGGACTTTGGCAGAGACTACCACGGCCACCGAACATCTCGACAATCGCACTTGGCGCTTGCAGTGTCCCGGCTTGCCCCAGGAATTTGCCTTCTGGGAGCTAGGTGGCGTGATCTATCTCTTGTCACAACATAGTTCAATCGTACCTGTGTTTCCGCCACAATCAGACAGCTAAAATTTAGATCCTCCGCAGGACCATTGACACGACTAATTTCCACGTCCACGTTTTATGGGACTTCCTACTGTTTTCTTCTCGTGACAGCCGAGCAGCGTTGTTCTCGACAACCTGTCCTGTTTCACATTCGCCCTCCCTGGGGCGTTTATTTCTTCTCGATTAACATTCTCACCCGGCATGCCATTCACTCGTGCAATCCCCAAAACGTTTTGTTACTGTTCCCTTTTTATTTATTGTTTTTTATTTATTTTTTCTGTTTTTATTTTACTTTTCTTTCGCTGTCTCTATTTGGGGCCACCCCCCTTCAAAAGTCGCATTATGACGGCTTTCGACTAGGAGAGACAACTTTCCCTGGAGCCCGCCGTGGCCCCATCAGATCCGTTTAACTGTCCTCCGTGTGGAGAATAACGCTCCCTCCCCCCCTTTCCAAGAGCGAGCATGCTGCGGCGACTTTAAGTGCAAGCAACTCACCTCAATACAGGTCGTCGGCCGGCCGCTGGATGCTCGCGGAGAGAGCGGACGGGAGGGTCCCCTGGAGAACACGAATCCTGTTTGTGACGCCAAAAATGTGGTATATGGTTTTTGCTGCTTCGCTGGTCTCCAAAAAACACTCGGTGATCGGTGGCTGTTTCCCGACGAATAAGCACTTCAGAGACCCACGGCTGATTGGGAAAATATTTTATTCAACCGATGTCAGAGTGAAGTCTTTCCAAAAAGTTGAGTGGCCCCAGGCATGGATGTAAAAACTGAATTCTCCCTGACCAGCAAATATATAATAGAATCGTATCACTGACGCCAGATGGACATTCTAAGGCCACCTACAGGAATAGAGGGAATTCCAAATTACACTTCAGATGCAAACTAAAAACTATAACAAACTTGCGTTTAATCTAGATGAAATATTGCACCAACCATAATTCAAAACAACTTTGACCTACATTATCATACATGAAACGTGTATTAAAATGAACATCAAATGGATTTTCTGCTAAAAAAAAACGTAAAAAAGGAAAATCGCTAATAATAGACTAAAATGTTGACATTTTTGTTGACTAAAACAAGACGAATTTATTTGTTTTCTTTGACTAAAATAAACACTAAAATTCTCTACTTGCAGTCAACTAAAACTTGCCGAAATGAAAAATGAGATGAGATCAATTGAATGTGCTAAAAACTAACAAGCGCGATTCAAATTTAAAAACAGCTGATAAAATTACCACTAATGTGTTAGTGAGATATTGTAAAAGGACATTGCTCAATACCACATATTCAAAGAAACTGAAAAACCCTGAAAGTGTTCAGGATCATAATGTAATTTAGCTGATTTGTCAGTTATTTTCACTAAATTTCCTCCATTCTTGTTAAAGTCCCAATGATCATCGTCACACACACATCTGGGTGTGGTGAAATTTGTCCTCTGCATTTAACCCATCCCCATGTGATTTTGATCCATCCCCTGGGGGAGAGGGGAGCAGTGAGCAGCAGCGGTGCCGCGCTCGGGAATCATTTGGTGATCTAACCCTCCAATTCCAACCCTTAATGCTGAGTGCCAAGCAGGGAGGCAATGGGTCCCATTTTTATAGTCTTTGGTATGACCCGGCCGGGGTTTGAATCCCCCAACCTTCCAGTCTCAGGGCGGACACTCTACTACTAGGCCACTGAGCTGGTGTATTGTATGTGTTGAATGTTCCAAGCCAGTTAATACGATGCACGCGCGACAAACTGAGTGCTTCGTAATCTTTTGGAAAAACTGTACCTGTTTTTCTGCCTGACTTTTCACTGTCCAACTTGCGCTTGCGAAATTCAGTCCCTTTTGGAAAGTCCTTATTGATGTTAGCATGGAGTGAGCTGAAGTGGCGCTGAAGCTTTGAAATGCGCTAATGACGTCTGACATATCAGGCAGAATGGCTTGCCATTACGTTCAACAAAAAACATAAACTTTCCCACTCTGTTATGAACATCCTGAGTTCATCTTCATATTTTTGTTTAGCTGTGCATTTTTTCCCTGCCATTTTGAGAGCAAAACTGACACTAATCGTTTAGTCAAATGGGTTTGCCCCTCCTGCTTTGTGGGATTTCACCTAACGCATGCGTGTTTGACGAAAATACCATATTGAACACAAGCGAAGCGAAGACGCACAAAAAAACCCACAAACACAAATGTTGATATGAACGTAAAAGAGACGCATGAAACTAGTCAGAGCTGCATGCGGCTTGGGAGCCGCAGGTTGGCCAGGCCTGGTCTAGAGCATTTTCTGTTCGGGATCCAGAACTTTGGAATGCCCTACCGATGGATATCAGAACTGCTACCTCAGTTGAAACATTTAAGAAACGATTAAAGACACATTTTTATGCCATGGCCTTAATTAATCTGTGGTGGCCAATTCGGCTGGAGTTTGTGTTTTCGGTGACTGAAACTGATAATGGCTGTCTGGATTTCTCATCGACCAATTATCACCGTCGAAGACACTGCCAGGACAATTGAGGGCACCTCCTGCAGCTCTTCACTTTGAATTGGACATCCACTTTTTCTTTGGATTGTTTTATATTATGTGTTCTATGTGCCCTCTTCATACATTGCAGCCTGGTCATCCTGGAAGGGGAATCCTCCCATCTGTTGTCTCTTCTCAAGGTTTCTCATTTTTCCCCAAGTCGGGTCTTTTTGAGTTTTTCCTTGGCCTCCTGGGAGTTTAAGATCAGGGGATGCTTGAGAATAATTGTCAATTTTTGTACATGTGAAG
This sequence comes from Syngnathus scovelli, assembly GCF_024217435.2. NCBI lineage: Eukaryota > Metazoa > Chordata > Actinopteri > Syngnathiformes > Syngnathidae > Syngnathus > Syngnathus scovelli. The sequence goes on along the minus strand of NC_090851.1, from coordinate 21,078,703 downwards.
CCCTTTGAGACTTGCGATTTAGGGGTATATAAATAAACTTGACTTGACTCAGTCGCCAAGACGACAACTTCTCTGTTAGCATAGAGTTGTTCTCCCCTCCCATCAGATTTCCTGCACACGCGTCAGATTTCCTGCACACAGGGAATGGCAGAGCAAAGAAGACAAGGCGGGAGGAGGTGGTGGGGGTGGCTAGTGCGTCGGTTATGAAGTTGAAAATTGGTTTGTAAGTAGACGCGAAAAATATCGCAAGGCTCCGGTTCGTGTCTCGAAATGTTCGTAAGTATAGGGGTTCCTAAGTAGAGGCACCACTGTATTATCAAATGTTCAAAATACTTTCAGACCTCCTCCTCCGCCACCACATCTCAGAATGCTTTATCATTACGTGTGGTGTGCCGCAGAGATCGGTACTCGGACCAATTCTATGTAATATTCATATGATTCCGCTTAGGGACATAATACGTAAATATAACATTAGTTGTGGAATTGCGTTCATGATGTCTTCGTTGATGATAACCTGACGAAAGCGGAAGTTACTGCCGAAACTGTCGGAAAAGTTTTTTAAGGTAAGACCTACATACCTTGTCTGAACAAAACAATACAATGGCTATAACATTAGTTTTCAATGTTACGCGGATGACACTCAATTACATATGCTGTTATTGATGAGAAATCCGTGGGACTGTTTTAACCTTGAGGCGTGCCTTGCGGAGATCAAACACTGATGTCTCTCAATTTCCTTCGTCTTAACCCAGACAAAACTGAGATGTTGATAATTGGTCCAGCTCGTTACCACCACTTATTTAAGGGAACCACTATAACTATGGATAACTGTACTATCAGTCAGAGTGATACTGTAACTAATCTCGGGGTAATGTTTGACCAAACGCTCTCCTTTCAAAAGCACATTAAGAACATAACTAGAATTCCATTTTTTCACCTCCATAATATTGCTAAGATTCGTCCGATTCTTTCGACCAGTGATGTGGAAACTATTATATATGCGTTCATTACGTCGCGCCTGGACTACTGTAAGGCATTATTCTCTGGTCTTCCTAAGTCCAGTATCAAAAGTCTACAGTTAGTAGAAAATGTTGCTGCAACTGCTCTCACGGACAATAAAATTTGATCACATTACCCCAATATTTACCAACTTACATTGGCTCCCGGTCCATTTAAGATGTGACTTCAAGGTTCTTCTATTAACCTATAAATCATTGCATGGCTTAGCACCTTCGTATCTCATCAGCTTAGTTGTTCCTTACATTCCGTCCCGTAACCTCCGCTCACTAAACGCTAGTCTTTTAGTGACCCCGAGGGCCAAAAAGATGTCTGCAGGGTCTAGAGCATTTTCTATTTGGGCTCCAGAGGTTTGAAGTGCCCTATCAATGGATATTAGAACTGCTACCTCATTAGAAACATTTAAGACGCGTTTAAAGACACATTTTTATGATATGGCTTTTAATTAGCCTGTGGTGGCCGATTCGGCTGGAGTTTGTGTTTTCGCCCCTCCCCCTTCTAGGGAGGTGGTTAGGTGACACCCAAACTGACAACAGCTGTCCATATTTCTCGCGGACCAATCAGCATGAGGGAACTGCAGCGGATTACCCCCTCGAAGACACTGCCAGGACAATTGAGGGCACCTCTTGCAGCTCTTCACTTTGAATTGGACATCAACTTTTTCTTTGGATTGTTTTATATTATGTGTTTTATGTACCCTCTCTGCATCCATATCCAATATGTTTGCATATGGAGAAGTTCATCTGGAGATTGAGTTTTTGTTTGTTGTTTGTTTCGGTCACGTGCCCGCGCCACCTGTCTACCAGTCTCTCACAGCCACGCCAATCGAGTAAATCACCTGCACCTGTCATGCCTTACAGCTCATTTTTTAAACCCCGTCATCCCGGCCAGCCCTTGTCAGTCTGTCCCGTGATGCTACTTGTATGCTCACTATGCAAATCCCGTCTGACTCCCGTTGCCGACCCTGCCCGTTTACTGACCCGTCCCCCGCTCGCTGCCGCCCGCCCTGACCACTTGCCCATTTATGACCACGTCCCGATTGCTGCCCGTGCCTACCATCGACCACAATTATTCACTGCGCACTCCGACTGATTAGTTCCAGCCGGATGGCCAGGCTCGCTGGGGAGAACAACCTGTCAGACCGACCCTGCCAGAACTCTAATACTCCACTTCAACTTTCCCGACAAACAAAGTCTGCAGCTTGTTGCAATTGGCTGTTCTGTCCAGTATGTCACAGTGCAGATTGACCACAAAAATGCAGCCAATGTACGATCAGACTGCATTGTCCCGCATGGAGCACGGCGAAGGCGCAGTTGCCAGCCTGACGGCAGACATCCAACAGACAGCAACAACAGCAGCTCCAGCAAAGACAGCAGGGGATCGCAAAAATCCTACAGGTCCTCCCCGAGGGCTATACCAGCAGAACCAGTAGAACCACCCCGGCCGAACTTCTTTCTGCGTTAGAGGGCTGTGGCGCAGCTGAAACCCACCAGCTCGTAGATGTTCCCAAACCGAAGATCGGTAACCTCGAGCAGTTTGATGTTGACCCCAGGCAAGTCTGTGCCTTTTTATCAATCAGACTGTGTGCTCCATTTTGACACCTTGACGCTCCTGACAGGTGAGGGCCTTTGGGGCATGGACGAATACAAAAGACGCGCCCCCTCCTGTGTGTTATTTGACACTTTTGTCAACGAGCTCCTTTGCTTGTTCGACCTGGCTTCCACCGCTGAGGATGCAAACCGGGAATTGCTGGCGCTCCGACAAGGGAACCGGGCTGTGGCCGACTACACGATTGAGTTCCAGACAGTGGCCGGGCGGAGCGGGTGGAAGCACATTTCTTAACGGGCTGTCCGAGCACGTTAAAGACCTGATGATCTTCTACGATCACCCCCAGACCCTCAAAGATACCATAGTTGGCGGCGTGCGTAGATTGACAAATTCAGAACCAAACGAGAGAGAAGGTCGCTTCTGGCTCCCTGCTTTCCGCTTCATCCGCCGGCTTGCTCGCCTCCAGCTGCCTCTAGTGGCGGTACCGCTGAGCCCATGGAGCTGGGACACACCACTCTGATGGCGGAGGAGCGTCGCTGTCAAACCCACTGGAACGTCTGTCTGTATTGTGTGTGTGTGTGTGTGTGTGTGTGTGGGGGGGGGTCACAGAATAGTCCGGTAAAAGGCCAGAGCTTACTCGGGGACGGGGGATCAGAGTGCGCTCGACCCGCACTGGTTTCCCTGTCCACAATAAGTCTCTCCTTCATCTGGACAAGACCGTGGCAGCGCTGATAGACTCCGGTGTGGAGGCCAACAATCTGGACACCGGTCACGTTTGCTGGTGGGTCATCCAGTCCTTCCCTCTGGGTTCTCCCAGTACTTCCCTCTGGGTTCTCCCATTCTGGCTCGTGCTCTGGACATCCGCCTGATTGGTGAAGTGCCAGACGTCACCGTGCCGGTAACAATGCTCTGGTGTAACCATTGTGACATAATTCAGTTTCATCTTCTATCCGTTCCAGACCAGCCACTCATCCTGGGAGACCCCTGGCTGTGGCACCATAACTCAGTCATTAACTCTCTCTCTCTCCTAGAAACACTTTTCATAAACTGCCGGCCGTTCTATTCACCACGGGAGTTCTCCTCGATCGTCATGGCGGCTGTTTACATTCCACCACACGCACGTGCGAGTGAAGCCACGCAGATGCTGGCTGACCAGGTGACAGACATGGAGAAACTTCTACCAAATTCACTAATCATTGTTCTGGGTGATCTTAACAGGGCGAACCTCGCACACGAACTCCCCAGATACAGACAGCACATAACGTGTCCCACCAGAGGGGCACAGACACTGGACCACTGCTACACCGTAATTAAGGATGCATACCACTCTGTGGCTCGTGCAGCTTTAGGACTCTCGGACCACTGTCTAGTTCATCTGATCCCGGCCTACAAACAGAAACTAAAAACTTCTAAGCCTGTGGTGAGGACTGTAAGGAAGTGGAGAGTGGAGTCAAGGCAGGACCTCCAAGCCTGCTTTGACTGCACTGATTGGAGAGTTTTTGAAGCTGCAACTTCAGACCTGCATGAACTCACTGACACTGTCACATCATACATCAGTTTTTGTGAGGATCTGTGTGTGCAGACTAAGACCTTCTGCACGTACAACAACGACAAACCTTGGTTTACACTGAACCTCAGGAGGCTGCGCAAAGTCAAGGAGGAGGCCTACAGGAGCGGTGACCGGGACCTGTTCAAGCAGACCAGAAACACACTGAACCGAGAGGTCAGGAAAGCCAGGAGGTGTTACGGGGAGAGCCTGGAGAGACACCTCTCTGCCAATCCTGATCCCTCAGAGGCTGTGATTTACCGAAGTCAAATTCCTTTTTTGGCACGCTCAAACATGGCGAATAAAAAACTCTTGAATCTCTTGAATCTTGAACTGGGAGACGGGGTCTGTGCGGCAGTGGAGCGAGTGCTGCTATTGTCATTACACACATAGGTCAGAGTTACGGCCCGCAGGCCAGATCCGGCCCGCGAATTGATTATCTATGGTCCCCTGGATGACATTCAATTGCTATTAGAAGCAGCCCGCAGGCCACAGTCGCCCGCTGGTGTTTTGCACGCACCAACACTACATTTCCCACAATGCAACGGTATAGCATGCGATGTCACTGCAGCGTGCACAAGCGGCTTCATTATTCATCAGCAGTCAGAGCAGAGATCAACTTTCCGATACCCCCCTCCTCAAAAATGGCTAAATGTAAGGTGGACGCTGAGAACAGGGGGTTTCAGGCCAGGTGGGAGGCAGAGTACATGTTTACGGAGGTAAGAGGCAAACCTGTGTGTCTTCTGTGTGGAGAAAATGTGACTGTAATGAAATAATTTAATTCAAGAAGGCACTATCAAATGTCTAAGAAACACACAGACAAAGACAAGAATATGGAATATGAACAAAAGCTACAGAAGGTGGAAGAATTAAAATGAGGCCTTAAGTCCAGACAGGCTATGTTCACATATGCTAAATCACAAAGCGAGCAATCCTTTTGCAGTTGATGTAGAAAATGCACCACCAAATCTACAAATAGAGTTGATTGAGCTCCAGTGCAATGACGCACTGAAGGAAAAATATGAGAGTGTGGGTGCTGCCGAGTTTTCACATTCCATCCCTGACACAATGCCCCAGTTGTGCATCGAAGCCGCTTGGACGCTCTCTATGTTTGGCAGCACGTACCTCTGTGAACAACTGTTCTCGCTGATGAAGCTAAACAAAACATCACAGAGGAGTCGTCTTACTGATAATCACCTTCACTCAATCCTGAGGATTTCCTCGGCTCAGAGCCTAACCCCGAACATTGATGAACTTGTACAAAAGATGAGACACCTCCAAGTATCAGGCTCAGCCTCAGACAAGTGAGCATCACAGAGCAGTAACGTATTTTCCGTTTTTTAATCCGGTTACATTTTTACATTTGTTTCTACAAGACGTGATTTTTTCTTTGAAGGAAGTATTGTTTTGTCTGTATGCCATACATTTTTGTATTTTATTTATTTATATTTATTTTTCAGTTGAATGGACTCAGGGAAAATTGCAGATAAGACCCATGATCAAGAATACAACTGATTTGATTTATCTTTTTATTTTACTATTTGAAAGCAGTGATCGGTATATCATAAAGCAGCACAATAATACATTTTCAATTTATAATGCAAGCACTTTTATTTATGTATTTATCATGATATCAAGAAACACATTTTGTTTTTAAAAACAATTTAATTTTTTGCTGTTTGGCTGTTAAAAATGTTTTCCCTTGAAGTTACTGACAGAACCATAACAAAATATTGCCATATTCATTTAATCATTAAAGAATGTACACTGTGTTAGGTCTTGGTTCAATAGGCTATGTGCAATCATTTCAATATGTTTTAATAAACATTGAACCAGTCCGGCCTTCGGCTTGTAGCAAATTTGCTTTTTTAGCCCTCGGTGAGTTTGACTTTGACATCGCTGTCGTTACCTGAAGGAGGCGGCAAGTCCACCCAGAGATCATGCCACCAATCAACACACCAACATCGGGAACTGGCCCTCTTGCTATCATAGACTCAAGGAGGTCTTCAATAAGGCCAAGGCAATCTCCCTTCCTCCACACCACCCTTGCGCAAACGATCTCCTGCCTGGCACTTTTCCTCCCAGGGGATAGCTCTATTCGCTGTCCAACCCGGAATGCCAAGCGATGGAGGAGTACATCCAGAACTCTCTGGCAGCTGGAATAATCCGACTGTCCTCCTCGCCCGCCAGTGCCAGTTTTTTTTTTTTTGTGTGTGTGCAAGAGGGATGGCTCCTTCCGCCCTTGCATCGACTATCGTGGGCTCAACGAAGTCACGATGAAGAACCGCTACTCCTTGCACCTTCTCTTGTCCACATTTGAGACCCTCAAGGGGGTCACGGTATTCACCAAACGGGACCTACAAAACACATATCACTTAGTGTGCATCAAAGGGTGATGAGTGGAAAACAGCGCTCAGCACTCTCGGTGTCTACTAGAATTACCAGGTGGTGCCTTTCGGCCTCACCAACACGCCCGCAGTCGTTCGTTTACTTTGATGATATTCTAATCTTCGCCTGCTGAAGAATGTCAAGGTGGAGAAGTGCGAGCTTCATGCCTCCTCCATTAAATCCCCAGGATACATGGTACAAGAAGACATGGTTGTAATACACGCCGACAAGGTAGAGGTTGTGACAAACTGGCCCTGGATTCTGCCAGACGTTCCCAGTAAACCCCCACAATATGTTTGGGTCTGCCAGTTCGGACCGGTATCTCTCCCCCCCACCCCCCCCCCCCCACCCCCCACCCCCATCATCGGATCTAACAAACCATCAGGCAGTGATCACTTGACAGTTCCGCCCCTCTTCATTTTTGCGATTCCGATTCCATTTTCGATTCTGTTTAATGATTCAATTCTTTATCGATTCTTATTTGGGAAAAAAAGAAGCATATGAACGGTTATGATCATTTTGTTTTTATATTGCATCTTTGTGCAAACATGACATTACGAACCCAAGAGTGAAGAATGCAAACATTGTCCTACAATACAGGGATGAAAATTTTCTGAAGATCCGCGGATTTCCGTGTTTTTTTCCCTCGAAAGTATTTTCGTGAATCGTGTAAATCCGTTGAGAAAATACTTTTTTTATATATGGGGGGGAGCTGCCGGCCAGCTGGCCGGGCAACGTTAGCCTCGGCGACTCGCAAGCATTCCCCGCCCGCCACGACAGCATATCCCCCCGCTGCTTTTCCGTGCTTTTTTACATTTGCCATTTTCATCCCTGACAATAGAAATCATCACCTACCAGAAATCAGGGGCTTCTACAGTGGCAATTGGGTGCAAGCCTTTAACTACAAATTTTGTCACTGTACAATGACATCCCTCAGTCCTTTCCTTAGACAATTTTGCTCCTCCCTGCCTCCGTGACCGGATATGCGAGAGGTACCGTACTGCTGGCGTCTGAACCAGTCAGATGGTTTCTCTCGTCGTTATCTAAAATAAAACATGAGACAGATTTTACAATTATAGAAATTGAGCTACCATGAAAAGCAGTGTTAGTTATTTATCTGCAGTAAAATTGCACGTCGGGCTAATGTTGCTGCTGCTAGGTTGTTGACTGACCCTCCGCAGCGGATAAAACACGCAACACTCCGTGTCTCATTGCTTATGTCACTACACAATGTTGCATCGCGTGCGTAACATGCGTAGTGACACACTTCATGCTGACTGGATTTGCTGAGGGAATTGATGGCAAAATAGCAAAGAATTCCAAGGAATTGGTAACGTGGGGATTGGTGTTCCACAAGAACTCAACAAGAGTGAAACAATAGTCATTTTATGTTCTCACTGCGCAAATATTATAGATTTTGAAGTTGACATGTTTGGTCTTTAATCAATTTCTCTGTCTGTAGCTGAGGAGGATGAGGATAAGGATGATGACTTCCGTGCTCCTCTTTATAAAACTGTGGAGATCAGAGGAATCCAGGTCAGGATGAAATGGTGTTCAACTTGTCACTTCTACAGGCCACCACGTTGCTCCCACTGCTCTGTCTGTGACAACTGTGTTGAGGTGTGTTACATACAATTGTATGGTGTCTTAACAAAATGTTCATACCCCTTGAACTTTTTCACATTTGTGACCTCACAATCACAAACTTGAATTTATTTTGTTGAGATGTTGTCATGAATCAACACAAAATACCACCAAAAAGGTGGAATGAAAATATTTTCAATAATGTAAGTGAATATGAATCTGAAATGTGCTGTGTCCATTTATATTTATGCCCTCACAGATTTTGCCAACTTAAGGTGTGCCTTGCACCAGAATTATCTTAAAATACTTCACATTGACAAATACAATACGCTAAGGAGTACAAGTCACATTTTTGGGGGAGCTTCTTTTGACAAACTCCATCACTAAGAACAGACATGAATAGGCAACAACAGGCTAAACGATATGGTATGCTAATATTACATAAACACAAACGAGGAACTGAGAACACGCCTGACATAACTTAACAGTTATTCAAATAACTATAACATAAATAACACATTTATCAAACCATCCGTGTCACCACGAGGGACCGGTACGGAGTCTGCATCACTGTGCCGATCCGCCTGTCGATCTCATGCTCCATCCTGCCCTCTCTTGTGAACAAGATACCTGAACTCCTCCACTTGGGGCAGGATCTCATCCCCGATCTGGAGAGGGCATTCCACCCTTTTCCAACTGAAGACCATGGTCTCAGATTTGGAGGTGCTGACCCTCATCCCTACCGCTTCACACTCGGCTGCGAACTGCTCCTGTGAGAGCTGGAGATCACGGCTTGAAGAAGCCAACAGCACCACGTCATCTGCAAAAAGCAGAGATGCAATGCTCAGGTCCCAAAACTGGACAGCCTCAATGGCTCTGCTGTGCCTAAAAACTCTGTCCATAAAAGTTATGAACAGAATCGGTGACAAAGTGGAGCCTTGGCGGAGTCCAACCCTCACTGGGAACGAATTCGACTTATTGCCAGAAATGCGGACCAAGCTCTGGCATTGATGATACAACGACTGAACCACCCTTATAAGTTGGTTCGGGACCCTGCACTCCCAAAGCATCCTCCACAGAACTTCCCGAGGGACACGATCGAACGCCTTCTCAAAGTCCACAAAACACATGTGGACTGGTTGAGCGAACTCCCACGCATCCTCGAGGATCCTGCCGAGGGCAAACAGATGATCCATTGTTCCACAGCCTGGGTGCGCAGCGCTTCCGGGTTGTCTGAGAGATCGTCGCTCTTCGGACACAAAGTATGGCAGCGGACCAAGAGGTATGTACGGCTTCGTGCACCAACTGCACCCTTCTCTTAGAGAGGTTGTCTCTGCTGGAGGGACGTGTCCGCCAGTTAGAGCAGAATAGTGCGATAACAGTAGTTGCGGCGGACACAGACGCGGGCTGTAGTCAGCCCGCTAGCCCGGTTAGCATTAGCCCCAAGCGGCTTGCTAATCGCGATGAGCCAGGTAAGACGCATAGCCGTCCAAAGACATCTCGGTCTGCTGGCCCTCGCACTTTGGTCATAGGCGACTCCATTACCCGCAACATTACGCTTAAAAATCCAGCCACGGTAATGTGTATTCCTGGGGGCAGAGCACCCGACATAGAAGCTAATCTTAGGGAGCTGACTCGCAATAGGCCTAGTCAACAGCGTAGTTCCAACAACACTAGCTACTCGGACATAGTGATACACGTCGGCTCCAATGATGTTAGGATGAGACAGTCAGAGATCACAAAGAAAAACATAGCGAGGACTTGTGATCTTGCCAGAAAGATGAGTCGGCATCGAGTATTTGTCTCTGGCCCCCTGCCTGGGAGAGGCACTGATGAGAGGTTTAGTAGATTAGTCTCCCTTAATCGATGGATGGCTGGGTTCTGTAAAAAGCAGGGACTGTATTTTATAGATAACTGGTCCTCCTTCTGGGGCCGCCCCGACCTGCTGAGGAAGGACGGCCTTCACCCTAACCGTGAAGGCGCCTTCACTCTTTCTAGGAATATAGATTACTGTTTGAGCCACTCATGACAGGTCACTTTAGAGCAGGTCAGGGCACAGGTGATTAGACCACCTGTGAGGATGGGTTTGGAGTCTGTTAAGTTAAAGTTAACTAGCGCTAGGCTAGACTTTCAGCATACACATAGCTCCTCGTGTAGACTAGAGCGCGACAGTTTAAATAGTGCTGCAGTACACATAAACACACTTTCTACTGGGGTAGTAGACAAATCCAATCACTCCGTCCCGACCGGTCTTGCTGTTGAAACGGTGCCTGTTTTAGATAACTTCACATGTGTAACAAATACTCATCATCAAATTCCCACGGTCGTTTCATCCCACCGCTCTAATAAACTTTTGAGAGGTGATATTAGGCCTAGAGAACACAATTTTACTCGCATCCCGTTTAAAAATCCTTCGATAGATACGCACCCTGATCAACCAATTACACTTAAATTCGGTTTTATGAATATTAGATCACTTCATACGAAAGCAGTTCTCGTTAATGACCTTATCACGGAACATAATCTAAATGTTTTTGGTCTTTCCGAGACCTGGTTAAAACCTAATGAACTGCTGCCACTTAACGAGGCCTCGCCTCCAAATTTTGTGAGCTCGCATGTGGCTCGTCCTCGAAAAAAGGGTGGGGGTGTCGCCCTCATCTCAAATTCTGAGCTTAGATTTAGGCCTCGCTCAATTCACGTATTTAAAACATTTGAAGCTCTCATTGTGCGATCCACTGCGTTACCGTCATTTTATCTTGTTGTTATTTACCGCCCACCCGGGGCTTACTCTGGCTTCCTGGATGAATTTTCAGAAGTTGTGGCTGATCTAGTGACAAATGCAGATAATATAGTTATCATGGGTGATTTCAACATCCACATGAATTCACCGTCGGAGCCACTGACTTCGGCATTTCAAACTTTAATCGATACGTTTGGTTTTACGCAAGCTGTACAGGCAGCAACGCATAAGAATGGAAATACCTTAGATCTGGTATTATCCCGAGGACTAGCAACCTCAAATATAACAGTACTGCCATACACTACTGTTCTGTCTGATCATTTTTTAATAAAATTTGAAATTTTAGTTCCTTGTCAAAGACAAGAGAGCAATCAGAATTATAGCAGCCGTAATTTTAACTCCATGACTACAACTGCGCTATCTGAGTTACTGTCGCCGGCAACCGCCATGTTTCCTGCGTACAGTGGCTCTATCGATAATCTTACAAATGAATTCAATGCGACATTATTAAAAGCCATCGACTCTGTGGCACCGCTACGTCTGAAAACTCGCCGTAGATGGCCAACTCCGTGGTTCACAGATGAAACACGTACGTTTAAACAATTATGTAGAAAGCATGAGCGCAGATGGCGTTTAACCAAACTTGAGGTTTTCCATCAGGCATGGAAGGACAGCCTCCTGAAATATAAAGATGCGCTTATTTTAGCAAAAACTCGTTATTTTTCGCAAGTCATTAATCTTAATAAAAATAATCCTAAATACTTATTTGATACAGTGGCAAAGCTAACTCTGCGCCAGCCGACCCCCGATAGCTCCTTCCACTCAGCTGACGAGTTTATGAAATTTTTTGCTCAAAAGATTGAGTCCATTAGGGACGAGATCAAGAATACCATGCCAATCGCTCCGCCGGTTACTAGCGCTGGGGATCATGCAATAACCCTCTCAAATTTTAAAAGCGTGTCTCTTGAAATGCTTACAAAATTGGTTAGTACGGCTAAACAAACAACATGTTTACTCGACCCGCTTCCAGCCAAACTACTTAAAGAATTATTTCCAATTTTAGGACCGTCCATCTTAAATATAATCAATCTGTCTGTTTCCTCTGGGATAGTGCCAATGGCCTTTAAAACCGCTATTATTAAACCACTACTTAAGCGAGCAAATCTTGACCCGGACTGTCTCAGTAATTATAGGCCAGTTTCAAACCTCCCATTCATAGCAAAACTTCTCGAAAAAGTAGTAGCACAGCAGCTTATTGATTACATGGTCGATAATAATCGATATGACTCTTTTCAGTCTGGTTTTAGAGCCAATCATTCTACAGAGACAGCACTTGCTAAAGTGACTAATGATCTCCTCATAGCTATGGATTCAAATACGTCGTCTGTATTGTTACTACTTGATCTTAGTGCTGCCTTTGACACTATAGACTTCGATATTTTATTAGGGCGTCTTAAAAGTTGTGTTGGTATCTCAGGGTCAGCACTAAGCTGGTTCAATTCCTATCTATCAGGCAGGACGCACCGAGTGGTCCATGGTAATACGTCCTCTGAGCTTTATAATGTTACTTGTGGTGTCCCACAGGGATCGGTACTCGGACCGATTTTATTTAATATTTATATGATTCCGCTTGGGGGCATAATACGTAAATATAATATTAGTTTTCAATGCTACGCGGATGACACCCAATTATATATGCCGTTATCGATGACAGATCCACAGGACTGCTGTAATCTCGAGGCGTGCCTTGCGGAGATTAAACAATGGATGTCTCTCAACTTCCTTCGTCTTAACCCGGATAAAACTGAGATGTTGATAATTGGTCCTACTCGTTATCAACATTTATTTAAGGAAACCACTATAACTATAGATAACCGTACTATCACTCAGAGTGATACGGTAACTAATCTCGGGGTAATATTTGACCAAACGCTCTCCTTTCAAAAACACATTAAGAATATAACCAGGATTGCGTTTTTTCACCTTCGTAATATTGCTAAGATTCGTCCTATCCTCTCGACCGGGGATGCGGAAACTATTATACATGCGTTCGTCACGTCGCGCCTGGACTACTGTAATGTATTATTCTCTGGTCTTCCTAAATCCAGTATTAAAAGTCTACAGTTAGTGCAAAATGCCGCTGCGAGGCTGCTCTCACGGTCAAGAAAATTTGATCACATTACCCCAATATTAGCCGAATTACATTGGCTCCCGGTCCATTTAAGATGTGACTTCAAGGTTCTTCTACTAACCTATAAAGCACTGCATGGCTTAGCGCCTTCATATCTCGTCGACCTAGTCGTTCCTTATGTTCCGTCTCGTAACCTTCGTTCGCAAAACGCTAGTCTTTTAGTTATACCGAGGGCCAAGAAAATGTCTGCAGGGTCTAGAGCATTCTCTATTCGGGCTCCAGAGCTTTGGAATGCCCTACCAATGGATATTAGAACTACTACCTCAGTAGAAACATTTAAGACACGTTTAAAGACACATTTCTATGAGATGGCCTTTAACTAACTTGTGATGGCCGATTTGGCCGGAGTTTGTTCTGTTCTCTCTGCCCACCTCCTCCCCGGCTGGGGAGGGGGTTAGGTGGCTCAAAAGCGGATAGCGGCTGGCTGGATTCTCGGGGACCAGTTCGGGATGGGGGAGCTGCGGCTCGGCCCCCTTGAGGACACTGCCAGGACAATCGAGGACACCTCCGACATCCATTTTTTTTTCATTGATTTTCATATTATGTATTACTTGTGTACTCTCTGCATCCATTATAACCTGGTGATCCTGAAAGGGGGATCCTTCCATCTGTGGTCCCTTCTCAAGGTTTCTCATTTTCCCCTGGTAGGGGTTTTTTGAGTTTTTCCTTGCCCTTTTGGGAGCTTATGATCAGGGGATGCTTTGAGAATAATTGTCAATTTTGGCTATGTGAAGCCCTTTGAGACTGTTTGTGATTTAGGGCTATACAAATAAACTTGACTTGACTTGACTTGACTGGATGAAAACCACACTGCTCCTCCAGATTTCGAGATTCGACCTCCTGACGAACCCTCCTCTCCAGCATCCCTGAATAGACCTAACCATGGAGGCTGAGGAGTGTGATTACTGTGTAGTTGGAACACACCCTCCGGTCCTCCTTAAAAAGGGAGACCACCACCCTAGTCTGCCAATCCAGAAGCACCAACCCCGATGTCCACGCAATGTTGTAGAGGCGTGTCAGCTAGGACAACCCCACAACATCCAGAGCCTTTAAGAACTCATCTACCCGCGGGGCCTTGCCCCCGAGAAGTTTCTTAACTACCTCTATGACTTCGACCTCAGAGATTGGAGAGTCAACCGCAGAGTTTCCAGGCCCTGCTTCCACAATGGAAGGTGAATCGTGGATTTAAAGAGGTCTTCGAAGTATTCTCCCCACCGACTGACGACGTCCCGAGTCGAGGTCAGCAGCACGCCATTTCTACTGTAAACAGTGTTGACGGTGCACTGCTTCCACCTCCTGAGACGCCGGATAGTGGACCAGAATCTCCTCAAAGCCGTCCGGAAGTCATTCTCCATGGGTTCGCCAAACTCCTCCCATGCCCGTTTTTGCCTCAGCAACCGCTGAAGCCGTGTTCTGCTTGGCTATCCGGTTCGGCCACTCCTGTCGGTTGCCTCCGGAGTCCCACAGGCCAGAACATCCCAATAGGACTCTTTATTCAGCTTGACGGCATACCTGACCGCCGGTGTCCACAAGCAGATTCAGGGGTTGCCGCCACGACAGGCACCGACCACCTTATGGCCACAATTCTGGTCAGCTTCTTCAACAATGGAGGCACGGAACATGGTCCATTCAGACTCAATGTCCCCCACCTCTTTCGGGACGTGGGAAAAGCCCTGCCGGAGGTGGGAGTTGAAGCTCTTTCTGCCAGACCTTCCCAGCAGACCCTCTTAGTACGTTTGGGTCTGCCAGGTCGGACCGGTATCTTGCCCCACCATCGGAGCCAACCCAGCACCAGGTGGTGTTCAGTTGACAGCTCAAGTGTCTAAACTCAAGTGTTCAAAACATGGGGCAACAAATCCGATGACACGACTACAATCAAGTCAATCATGGAAGTGGGGCCTCGGTTGTCCTGGTGCCAAGTGCACACATGGACGGCTCTCTCTCCGTGGGCAACTCCAGAGTGGGAGTGAGTCCAACGCCTCTCAAGAGGACTTGTACCAGAACCCAAACTTTGTGTGGAGACAAGTCCGACTATGTCGAGTCGGAACTTTTCTGTCTCGCACACCAGCTCGGGCTCCTTTTCTGCCAGAGAGCAATCGGACCGCCCTTGGCCGCCGCCCAGCTCACATAGCACCCGACCGCTTTGGCCCCTGTCACAGGTGGTGAGCCCATGGGAAAAGGGACCTACGTTTCCTTTCCGGGCTGTGCCAGATGCTTACCTTCGAGCCCCAACTCTAGGCCTGGCTCCAGAGGGGGCCCCCGGTGACCCACGTGCGAGGGAAAACAAAATCATATTGTAGTATTCCTCATAAGGGGTTTTTGTGAGCCGTGCTTTGTCTAGCCCCTCACCTAGGACCCTTTTTCCATGGGTGACCCTGTTCAGGGGCATAAAGCCTCGGACAACTTGGCTCCTAGGATCATTAGGACACGCAAACCCTTCCACCACGATAAGGTGACGACTCACGGAGGGGATTTATGTGTGGAGTATGTTGAAATTGGAACGGTGTGAATCGGACAAAAAACTGAGTGTAATAATAATAATAATAATAATAAGAAGAAGAAGAAGAATCAAAATCAGTTACTGGCACTAGAATTT
Organism: Syngnathus scovelli; assembly: GCF_024217435.2. Lineage (NCBI taxonomy): Eukaryota > Metazoa > Chordata > Actinopteri > Syngnathiformes > Syngnathidae > Syngnathus > Syngnathus scovelli. Next base: position 21,063,093 of record NC_090851.1, on the reverse strand, counting down.
CCTGAGGGAGCAATCCCAAGGGATGAATAAAGTTGAATCTAAGGCTAAGCATGAATGTGTGGAGTAGACTTAGAGACTTAGACTTAGACTCAACTTTATTAATCCCTTGGGATTACTCCTTCAGGGAAATTCAGGCCCCAGCAGTATCCATACCACAGAGCGGGTATACAAAAGACACACAGATGGCATGAGCGCAACTCAATAGGCCCTCATAAGGATGCCATACAACGGCGCCACAAAGAAAGCCAGAAAGTGCGAAAGATAAAAGCCATCAAAGCAAAGCAAAGCAAAGCAAAAAGACAAAAGAAAAAAGTAACAGTGCCCAACCAGCACCCCTCAATATCAGAAAACACCCCAAAACACACAAAATAGCCTCCACGGGGTCCACAGACAGGCGTAAGGGTAGTCCAGTTCAACGGCACCCAAATGGACCGTGGTCGTGAAACGGTGAAAACATCACAAAGCAGGCAAACGTGTGAGCAGCGTCCTGGGCACCCAGTCGGGGCACGTGCAGATGGTCACCACGGGGCTAGCACGGCGAAGGTCGCTGGTTCTGACGAGCACTATGTGGGAGTATTGGGAGGACAAAAAAGTGTGTATAATAATAATAATAATAATAACAGGAATCAGAAAAACACACGTGTGAATGCTTCAGAGAATCAGAATTAAAGTAACACGCCTCAGTCTTCACACAATAAAATAAAAAGACCACAAACCCCACATATAGATCCTTGGTCCCCCTCTACCACCCATAAACCTGTTTGTAGCACCCCTAAACTGAACCTTGGAGTCGTTCCTTGGGATCTAACTGTCATATAATACATAGAGTTCTTTTTTCTATATCTGCCTCATTTTTACATAGATTACTGTCAAATGTCCGTGATTTCTTGGGCTTGATCTCAGAGATGTTTTCTTTGGTTCGACAGGAATTTGACCACCACTGTCCTTGGGTCAATAACTGCATCGGCAAGAGGAATTACAGATACTTCTTCCTCTTCCTCCTTTCTCTGACTGCCCACATCATGGCTGTTTTCGGCTTTGGGTTGCTCTTCATTTTCTATCATCACCACTCCAATGATCGCCTGCATGTGATTGTTACGTATCCTTGAATGAATCGACTTACTTGTATTTGTTCCTTTCTTATTGCATTGATTGACCAATTTTCCAGTCATGAAAGAAACCTGGAAAATTATGGGGAAAAGGTAAAATGCCCTGGGAACAAATTAAGTTGTACAAAAAAAATATGAGGAACATTAAAGGAGCGCATCGAAACAAAAAAAACACAAAGCTACGTTTTTACTTTTACAAGCATGTGGATTTAGAAAGTAACATGATGTTGCGGTTCGAGAAGTATATCGATCGAATTCCGAATCAATTTTTCCCCTTTCAAATAATGGGAAAAAAATTAATCCGTTCCAAGACTAAAAAAAGAATGCCTTTTTTAAGCATTTTTTCATTTGTGCATTTTTGTCTGATCTCGCAACTGCAGCGCACCGCCGAACGCGCAACCGTAGCGCGCCGCCGACCGCGCAACTGCACTGCGCTGGTTGCATTATTGTGACAGAGCGGTCGCTGAAATTTTGAAAATATATTTAAAGTCCTGATGTACTTTCCAAAATTTAAGTGGGAGCTTAATTTGGTCCAATCGCGCAAATGCAGCGCGCCGGGCGCTCACTGTCGCATTACTTTAAGAGCATCTTTGTGTTTTAGGATGGCTTGACTGCTCCCACTTGCTTTCTTTCTAGGGGTTAATACAATCCTCAAAGTAACAAAAATACAATAACGAACGGAGTTAGTCAGCATTCGGGCCGCGCAGTCGGATTTTCTTGTGTCCTTCCGGCTCATCTCGCGAGGTTCGACCTCCAAATTTTGTCCGACATCCGAAGCAAAAAATCTCACATTTTTCGTTTGAATTCCGATTTGTTCGAGAACCAGGACGTTCGAAAACCGAGGTTTGACTGTATATATATATATATATATATATATATATATATACCGTATTTGCCGGTGTATTGGTCGACCTTTTTCGATCCAAAATCGACCGAAAAAAATCGACCTCGACTTATACACCGAGTCATAAAATTAAACTTTGTATTCATCGCTTCAAATGTGATGGTAACCAAGGCCGTTTCTCATGCATCTCATTGTGCGTTGCACTTAGAAAATTTGAACCGGGCGGCGTGCGCGAGTGCGCGGCCCGCTGGAAGTCGAATGAGGCTCAGCGATCTCCTCCGCGGTGCTTATAAACAGCCGATCCGCTCGGCGGGGGCTATTTTCGGCCACTCGGCGCGTGCGCACGGGCTCCCGGATGTGCCGGGCGGCGTGCGCGAGTGCGCGGCCCGCTGGAAGTCGAATGAGGCTCAGTGATCTCCTCCGCGGTGCTTATAAACAGCCGATCCGCTCGGTGGGGGCTATTTTCGGCCACTTGGCGCGTGCGCACGGCCTCCCGGATGTGCCGGGCGGGTGCGCGAGCTCGCCGGCCGCTGGAAGTCGAATGAGGCTCCGCGATCTCCTCCGCGGTGCTTATAAACAGCCGATCCGCTCGGCAGGGGCTATTTTCGGCCACTTGGCGCGTGCGCACGGCCTCCCGGATGTGCCGGGCGGGTGCGCGAGCTCGCCGGCCGCTGGAAGTCGAATGAGGCGCCGCGATCTCCTCCGCGGTGCTTATAAAGTGCCGATCCGCTCGGCTTGGAGCTATTTCCGGCCTCCCGTTGGTGCCGGGCGCGAGCTCGCCGGCCGCGATCTCCTCCGCGGTGCCTATAAACAGCCGCATGCGCACGGCCTCCCGGAATTTGAACACATTTCGTCAATAAATTTCGCATATTGAATTTTGAAGTTTAATATAATGCAACAATTGAGCTCGACTTATACAAAGGATATATCATAAAATCGTAAATTTCCGTCGAATTTTAGGGGGTCGACTTATACACCGAGTCGACCTGTACACTGGCAAATACGGTATATATATATGTGTGTATATGTATATATACTATATATATATATATATATATATATATATATATATATATATATAACTGGAGAGGACGCTCTCAATGGTGCCACAGTAGAATGTGGTCATGATGGCCGGACGAGCACTTGCTCGCCAGAGTTTCCGCAGGAAGTCCAGGCAGCTTTCTTCGCCAGTGATGCAGTGTTGGTGGTCCAGGAGAGGTCCTCACTGATGTGCACCCCCAGTAATCTGGCGCTGCTCACTCTCTCCACCACAGCACCGTTGATGGTCAGTGGCAGGTGTTGGGTGTGACCCTTCCGGAAGTCAACAACAATCTCCTTGGTCTTGTTGACATTCAGCAGGAGGTTGTTGTCCCTGCACCACGTGGCCAGAAGGTCGACCTCCGACCTGTATTCAGTCTCGTCGCCCCACCAGAGTCGTGTCGTCGGCATATTTCAGCATGCGGTTGCTGCTGTAAGTCGCAGTGCAGTCATGCGTCAGCAGGGTGAAGAGCAGCAGACTGAGCACGCAGCCTTGGGGGGGGGGCCGTGCTCAGCGTGATGCTGGTGGAGATATTGTCGCCAACACGTACTACCTGAGGCCTCTGACAGAGGAAGTCCAGTAGGCAGTTGCAGAGGTAGGTACTGAGGCCCAGCTTGTCGAGTTTGCAGATGAGTCGCTGTTGTACAATGGTTTTGAATGCAGAACTGAAGTCCACAAACAGCAATCTCACATACGAGTCCCTTCTCTCCAGGTGAGTGAGGGCTGAGTGGAAGGCAGAGCAGATGGCATCCTCAGAGGACCGTTTGGCTCGGTACGCAAACTGGAAGGGGTCTATGGTGAGGGGGAGAATGGATCTGATGTGCTCCATGACAAGCCGCTCAAAGCACTTCATGATGATGGGTGTCAGTGCCACGGGGCGGTAGTCATTGAAGCTGGATGGAGCAGGTTTCTTCTGCACAGGTAGGATGGTGGCAGCCTTGAAAAATGATGGGACGATGGCCTGCTGCAGGGAAATGTTAAATATGTCCGTGAAGACACCCATCAGCTCCTCAGCGCAGTCCTTCAGCGCTCGACATGGGATGTTGTCAGGGCCCGCCGCCTTACGGGTGTTGATAGCGGCAACCGACCTCCTCACGCTATCGGCAGAAAGGCACAGGGGCTGCTCGTGTGGAGGGGGAGGGGTCTTCAGCGGGCAAGTGCTGTTCTGAGCGTCGAAGCGAGCAAAGAAGCGGTTCAGATCGTTGAGCAGAGGGATGTTGCCCTCACAGCTCTGCGGCGCGGGCTTGTAGTCCGTAATGGTCTGAATGCTCTGAATGCTTTGCCATAGGCTCTGTGCGTCCCTGCTGTCTTTGAAGTGGGCTGTAATCTTGCAAGAGAATGCCTTTTTCACTTCCTTGATGCTCCGGGACAGGTCGGCCCTCGCTGTTCTCAAGCCAGCCTCATCCCCAGCTCTGAAGGCTTTGTCCCTGGCCCTCAGCAGCCTGAGGACAGCCCCTGTCAGCCATGGCTTCCAGTTAGCCCGAGTGACGACGCATTTTGTGTCATCAATGCAGTTCGTGATGTAAGAGGAAACAGAGTCAGTATACTCCTTTATGTCTGTCTGATTGTTGCAAGTGGCTGCCGGCTTAAACATTTCCCAGTCTGTTGTGTCAAAGCAGACTCGAAGCGCATCAGAGGCACCCTCAGGCCACACTCTTACCCACTTGCGAACCGGCCTGGATGCTTTCACTCTTTGTCTGTATGCGGGCATAAGCATAACAGTGATATGGTCAGAAAGTCCAATATGGGGGAGGGGGGTGGCTTTGAAAGCTCCTTTATGTGTAGTGTAGACCAGGTCCAGGAAGCTGTCACCACGTGTTGGAAAATTAACATGCTGGTGAAGCCTCGGAAAAACAGACTTTAGGTTAGGATGATGGTACAGTTCACTAAGAGCCGTGATCCTTTCGCTTTCAATGTTGGAAGGCGGGATGTATACCGCGAATAGCAGGATCACAGTAATTTCCCTTGGCAGGTAGAAAGGACGGCACTTAATGATCACAAACTCTGCCAGCGGCGAGCAGTGCTTGCATACAACTACAGAGTCCCGGCACCATTCGTCACGGATGTAGACACAGATTCCTTCTCCTCGTGATTTTCCCCCCTTTACAATGGCCCGGTCCGCTCGATAGCATGCTAGCTGCTCCAGATGCACAGCATAGTCCGGAATGTTGACAGTCAACCAAGTCTCAGTGAACACGAGCACACAGCAGTTACTCACTGTCCGGTTTGTATATCTCAGCAGTCGAATGTAATCAATTTTTTGTCCAGCGATCAAACATTCGCCAAAAGAATGGAAGGCACGGCCGGGCGAGTTGGGTTGGCCGCTAGCCTGGCCTGGACGCTTCCGCGCTTGCCCCTCTTCTGCCTCCTCGCACATCGCTTCCGACGCTTTCTATCCGGGGGAGAAGTAGCAGGCGAGTCCGGCGTTTTTTTAGGCCGGAGTAGCCCCCAATGCTAACGCTAAGCAAGCTATGAAGGAGCTACATGCTACCATCAGCAAACACCAGAACTTACATCCAGAGACAGACTTTATAGTAGCAGGAGACTTTGATCACTCCAATCTAAGACTGTGCTCCCCAAGTTATATCAACATGTCACATGTCCCACGAGGGGAGAGAAGATATTAGACCATGTTTACTCTAACATCAAGGATGCATACAAGGCCGTTTCCCTCCCCCACCTGGGACAATCAGACCACCTGTCTTTGTTCCTCTGGCCCAGATACACCCCCATCAATGTGAAGCCCTCTGCTAGGTCTGTTAAGATCTGGCCAGAGGGTGCTGACGCTGAGATGGGGCAACGGCTGCAGGACACAGAGTGGAAGAGGTTTGCCACCCAGGCCACCAGGGACTCCGTCATTGATATTGACTCCTACGCCTCCTCTCTTGTGGATCACATCAGCTCCATCATTAACAGTGTCACCACCACCAAACAGATTACCACATTTCCCAATCAGAAACCGTGGATGAACAGCGAGGCCCGTCTACACCTTAAGGTACGTGACACTGCCTTCAGATCTGGGGACAAGCAGGCCTTCTGCTCAGCCAGGGCTTCCCTGAACAAAGCAATAAAACAGGCCAAGCACAGCCACAAGCTAAAAGCTACAAACCCTCCATCAACCCCCCCACTGAAACCAACCCTTCCCCCGACAAACTTAACCATCACTATGCCCACTTCGACAGAGACAATCAGGAGACGGCCACCAGGATTGCTCTCCCCGCTGATCACCAACCCCTCACTCTCTCACCCACTGAAGTGTGCGCGGCACTGAAAAGGACAAATGCACGCAAAGCAGCTGGCCCTGATGGCATTCCCGGCCGGATGCTCAGGAACTGTGTTGAGCAGCTGACGGAGGTGTTCACCGACATCTTCAATCTGTGTCTGGCCCAGGCAACTGTCCCGTTGTGCTTCAAGATCACCTCCATTGTGCCATTGCCTAAACACTCCTCTGCGAAGAGCCTCAGCGACTACCGCCCAGTTTCACTTGTCTCTGTCAAACGCACCTCTTTCAATAAGGTGCCCCCGGCTTCCCGGTAACGGGTTTGTCTTAGCCGGGTTCGGAGATTCGTCCGTAATCTAACCACCCGAGTTAAATTAACTCCACCGGAATCAATCTAATTTCTGTACGACGCCAATCCCTCTCAAGTCACCCGAAGCTCGAGCCGAGTAACTCAATTCGAGGCAAGACTTCGAAGTGACCGCATCGTATTGATGGCTCCCCGCTAATGTTTGAAGTTCTTATTATGTTACGGATATTTTTAGATGTCTTTGTTAAGACCTCAGGGATTCGTTTGTATAGCGCACCCAAGCACTAGTTTTGCCGAAGTAAATGTTGATTATGGGTCCGTTCCACTTGGTCGCTCATGCAGCGAGCCGACCAACTTGTTTATTCGAAAGAGAATCGAATTAATAAAAGTGTGACAATAATAGCATTTAAGAAGAAAATTAATGCACTTTATATTATTAATTCTAACTTCTTATATGTAGATCTAGCACTTAACTGTCAGAGTGCTTCACCCCACTTGATTGCTTTAAAAAGAGTAACAACTTCCTTAAAACGAATAAAAATGTCTTACTCTATTTAGATTTGTCCAGTAATTAATTTGGTAGGCAAGTCTATTTTTTGATCGTGTCCTGTTTAACTTTTGAAGCGGCCCGACAAATTTAGGAACTGGGCCGCGCCCGACGGACAATCAAAATACTTTTATCCTTCACTAACTCAAATAATCTATTTTAACCATCGTCGTTATTTTATTTAGAGGAAGTAAATTTTCAAACGAATTCACTTTTAACGAAATTCACTCTTCCCTTAAATATCTACGAAAGTTATTTAATTCTCTAACATGTTCGGAGTTACTTTTTACGTGGCCCGTCAAAAGGGGAAACGGGCCTGCGCCCTTCAAATAATTAAATTACTTTCAGTTCTACACCGAACCAATAATCCGATTTAAACACTTCCGTTAATTTCTTCAGATGAAGCAAACTTTCAAACGGATTGAAATTCACTCGTGTCTCAAATAACTACGAAAGTTATTCAAGTCTCTAACATGTTCGGAGTTACTTTTTACGCGGCCCGTCAAAAGGGGAAACGGGCCTGCGCCCTTCAAATAATTAAATTACTTTCAGTTCTACACCAAACCAATACTTTGACTTTGACTTTGACTTTAATCCGATTTAAACACTTCCGTTAATTTATTCAGACGAAGCAAACTTTCAAACGGATTGAAATTCACTCGGGTCTCAAATAACCACGAAAGTTATTCAATTCTCTAAAATTGTCTGATGTTACTTTTATTTATTACGGTCCTATGTTATACCTTAATAACCCCCCGCACATTAATCAAATCGTCAAATCAACCCCAAACCATCGATCGCACATTCAGTACAAATCAGCGCACAACGAAGTAAATAACATACAAAACACATTTATTGAAGAAACATGAAATAGAATTACAAATCTCAATTACTCCAGAAACCGAACAATTTCACTCACTGATACCCGTGTTAATAAAATCATTCAATCCCAGAACAATTCGATTGCAAAACACAGTTCATGAAAGAGGGAAAAGGTAGATACCAGCTGCGTGCTATTTTTGGTGGAAATTCAATCTTACTTCTAAAATCCAAAACAGGCTGGCCTCGAGGGAGCCGGCGGCCCGATGACTATTCCGCACTCTCGCTAAAATACATAAAAGTCGTTTTCTCTGACCTAGTTTCTCCTGTAAAGTTGTCCAGTCCAATTTTTTGGAGTAAATCCAAGTTAATTTCAGACCAGCGATCCTCCGTCTCACACAAAGATCCCGGGACTCTGGAAAAAATCTTGAAACTCCCTCGGGCTTCTTCACGTATGAGCGCTCTTTGGGGGAAAAAAGCCCCGTAGCTGCCCCTGCAGGACTTTTTATAGACTTCTCTGTCCCCCCCCCCCTTTCTTTCTTCTATACCTTCCCTATAGGGTAAGACTGCCCAGTTTTGCCATGCCTCCTATAGAATAAAACTGGTCAGTTTTCCCACGCCTCCTATAGGGTATGATTGCCCAGTTTTCCAACGCTTGGACACCTGTTGCCTTCAGCAGCTGTTTCCGCCCTGACCACGCATTACTTTCCACCAAATGCACAGCTAGCCCCTGGTAAAACCTTTCACTTCCCCTTTTCTTCATTTCCTGTTTCATGAGAATAACTTTTTAAAGTTACGCTTCAATTAACTCTGAAATAAAAATCCAAACCTTTGATCTATTTCTTTAAACAATTTATGTCACGCCACTATTCTCATAGTGGCGGGTCTCTTGATCGAATTGACTAACAATATTGCTTTAAGCGGTTACAGAATACATTTTTAGCCAAGCAAAGAAATCAAAAAGTAAAAATCACATTTGTGCTTCTCCAAACAATTTATATCACGCCACTATTCTCATAGTGACGGGTCCCTTGATCGAATTGACTAACAATATTGCTTTAAGCTGTTACAGAATACATTTCCAGCCAAGCAAAGAAACCAAAAAGTAAAAATCACATTTGTGCGTCTCCAAACAATTTATATCACGCCACTATTCACATAGTGACGGGTCCCTTGATCGAATTGACCAACAATATTGCTTTAAGCTGTTACAGAATACATTTTCAGCCAAGCAAAGAAACCAAAAAGTAAAAATCACATTTGTGCGTCCATGCGTGACTCACACTCTGACACCGTGTTCCTGTTTTATTTCTATTTTAACTTGCTTAGCTTATTTTGGCCCCTTTTTTGGTCTCATGTTTTGGTCTGGCGCTATCTTTTGGACAAATTTGGAATTTCAGCTCTGCCAATTTATTCCTGTGAACAATCCATATTTTACCATTTGCACCATCTCTTACCCCCATGTTACATGACATCTCCCACTTCATAGAGTGCCTCGAGAGGCTGCTCCTGGGTCACGTCAAATCTGGGCTCTCACCTTGCCTACCGTGCAAACAGGAGCACGGATGACGCCATCTCCTCTGCACTACATGCAGCCCTCTCCCACCTGGACGAGAGCAACACCCATGTGCGGATGCTGTTCATCAACTTCAGCCCTGCATTCAACACCATCATCCCCTCCAAACTAATCACCAAACTTGGCAACCTTGTGGAGAACAAGGACCTCAACATCAACCCCTCTGTCATCAACTGGATACTTGACTTCCTAACCAACAGACCCCAGTCCGTTAGGTTAGACGGCCTCACCTCCTCCACCCTAGCCCTGAGCGCCGGTGTCCCACAGGGTTGTGTGCTGAGCCCACTCCTCTACTCTCTCTACACCTATGACTGCACTCTTGCGCATGGCTCTAACACCATCCTCAAGTTTGCAGACGACACAACGGTGGTAGGCCTCATAAAAAACAACGATGAAACGGCCTACAGGGAAGAGGTACAGCACCTGACGACGTGGTGTGCCAACAACAACCTGGCCCTCAACACCAAGAAAACCAAGGAGCTCATCATTGACTTCAGAAAGACTGAGACTGACACGAATGCCCCCATCCATATCAACGGGGCGGAGGTCGAGCGGGTCGCCAGCTTCAAATTCCTGGGTGTCCAGATCTCCGATGACCTCTCCTGGTCCCTCAATACCTCGTCACTGGTCAGCAAGCCCCACAAGCGTCTCTTCTTCTTGAGGAGACTGAGGAAAGCCCACCTATCTCCTCGAATCCTGGTAAACTTCTACCGGTGTACCATAGAGAGTATCCTAACCAACGGTATCACGGTCTGGTACGGCAACTGCACAGCCGCGGACCGGAAATCACTGCAGAGGGTGGTGAAGATGGCCCAACGCGTTATTGGCACATCACTTCGATCCATCTAGTCGATTTACCAAAAAAGGGTTCCCGAAGAAGGCACGCAGCATCATCAAAGACTTCTACCATCCCAACCGCAGACTGTTTGCTCTTCTTCCTTCTAGGAAGCGATACCGGACTCTACGGGTCAAGACGATTAGACTGAGGAAAAGCTTTTCCCCTCTGCCGTCATCGCCCTGAACTCCACAGCACAACACCCCATCCCCTCGCACAGGGACTCTGATCACTAGTCATCCCCCGCCCCAGAGGCATCCCCCCTTCACCCCTCCATTCTGTATTACCTGCATATACTGTCCATATCTGCATATAATTACTGCATTCCTATCCTATATATTTATTCATCACCCTTACTCCGCTTGTACATATCTGTTCATATCTGGTTATACTGACACTATGTTGCATATTTATAACCCTATATTTATAATTAGCATTCTAGTACCGCCTGCAAATATCTGTTCTACTGCACCTTATTGTACATACTTAGCTAGTCATATCCGTTCTCGTCCCTCATGTATATTATCCCGCATAGTAGAACACACCTCATATTTACCTGATTGCACTGTACTTACTGCTCAGTATTACTTTTTACTCTACACTTTACTGCTTTTTGCACTTCTGGTTGGATGTCAAAGTTCATTTCGCTGTACTGTACTTGTGCTGTACAATGACAATGAATATGAATTTGAATCTAATCTAATCTAAATCCGTCGGAATCTTCGTTTTAAGATCAGGGGATGCTTTGAGAACAATTGTCAATTGTTTGTCTATGTGAAGCACTTTGAGACTGCTTGTGATTTAGGGCTATACAAATAAACTTGACTTGACTTGTCTTGTGTCACTTAAATTAAAAAAAAGAAAAACAGCTGTTGACTCCGGATCTACGTGCGCCGCTGACGTCAGACTAGATATATCAAATAAATGTAATATGAACAACAATTTTAATGAGCCATCCAAATCATTAAATCCATCGGACTCTTCATCTGCTGTCACTTTAAAAAAAATAATAAAAAAAGAAACAGCTGTTGACTCCGGATCTACGAGCGCCGCTGACGTCAGCCTCGTTGTTAGCCTCGTCATCAGCCTCGTTGTCAGCCTCGTCGTCAGCCTCGTCGTCAGTCTCGTCATCAGCCTCGTCGTCAGCCTCGTCGTCAGCCTCGTCGTCAGTTGCAGATCCAATTATTCCACAGATCTATGTATATAACTATATTGTAGCGTTACCAAAGTACCAGGCAAGATGTGGGTTTTGCAACCGGCTCTTTATTTCACAAAACAAGTGCTCAACATAGGAGGGTTCGATTCCACCTCCGGCCCTCCCTGTGTGGAGTTTGCATGATCTCCCCGGGCCCGCGTGGGTTTTCTCCAGGCACTCCGGTTTCCTCCCACATGCTTGGTAGGCCGATTGAGCACTCCAAATTGTCCCTGGGTGTGAGTGCGAGTGCGGATGGTTGTTTGTCTCTGTTTGCCCTGCGATTGGCTGGCAACCGGTTCAGTGTGTCCCCCGCCTACTGCCCGTTGACGGCTGGGATAGGCTCCAGCACGCCCGCGACCCCGTGGGGACTAAGCGGTTCAGATAATGGATGGATGGAAGTGCTCAACATATGAGCCAACTCAGTGCTATAAGCAAGCGCCCTGGATCGCTCTTCAATACACAAATCCGATACACAACTCTGCCCCATTGTTGACAGCAAAGGATCCATCACATACAACCTCTCCGAATCACTTGCAGAAATCATAAAACCCCGTCGCGGACTCACTGAACAGCACTGCAGAAACTCAGAATAACTGACAAAGGACTTACAACAAATCAATATAAGACAGGACAAAATAGTCATAGTTCTCAAAACCCCCAGTAGAAGCCACACTCAACATCGTACACAGTAGACTCAGTAAGTACAATTCACTCCGGAAACGAACCAAACTCACAGTTGAAGACATGTCACTACTCAGATTCGTCGCCACATCCACTTATTTTCAATATAACACCATATACAAACAGACTGAAGGAATGAGTAGGTTTTTTTCTTGGAGCATCCATAGCCACAGTACCAGAGGATTGCAGCATATAATTTTGGAAAAAGGTACGTCGGCGACATTCTAGAAAAAATATAAAACGGATACACACAACAACTCACAGACTACCTCAACACCATAGACCAGTCCAGTGGTCCCCAACCTTTTTAGCACCACGGATCGGATTACTGTCAGACAATATTTTCATGGACTGGTATTTGATGACGTCACAATTTTTGTGAATAAAACTTCTAAAAACAATTCTAGAAAATCAAATGTCGAAAGCATCTGTAAATCAAATAATCACAGACTCCACATTGTTTATGGAAGTTTTCTTCGCAAAAATCATCCATGTTTCAACGACAATTCCATTTACGCAAAACAGACAACCACAATCCTAAACGTCATCATACTGTCTTTGCAGCCAATCATATCGCAGAACAACGGAAGTGCATTACAACATCAACACCACCATCCCAAGACACCCTTCAACCCTGAGTTCCATAGGGGAATTTTGTATGCAAACACCACAGTATAATATAATAATAAATGTGAACTGTGTAATCAATCTAACTTTACTTGCAGCATTCTCATAACATTGTACTTACAACATAAAATGAGTCTGGTGACCAGATCTTCGCCCATGTAAATGTCACAGAGGTGTAAAATAATGCAAGGTATTTATATTTTTTTTGTGTGGCCTGGTACCAAATGAGCCACGGACCGGTACCGGTCTGCGACCCGGGGGTTGGGGACCACTGCCATAGACCACACAGGCAGCATCAAATTCACACATGAGGAAGAAAAACAGCAATGAACTCGGCTTTTTGGCCCTAGAAATTCACCACAGACGGCAGTATCATACTTTAAATACACAGGAAACCCACCTACGCGGAGCGTTGAGGTCCCGGAAAACCAATAGCTTCTCTGATTGTGGGACTGCTGCAATGAGAGCATCTAGTTCAGCCCCTCTGTCCAGCTTATGCTGTTACAGTGTTACTGAGAACTAGAAAAATCCACGTAAAATCAAGATTTAGATGTAATTCAGTCCAACTGCAGGTGAGTGAGAGCTCAGTATTCAACAACAATACACACTGGCACTCAGGGGAAATGTGGTGAACTTCAGGCAACTTTTATCGCTTTTGTCCATACTGCGCCGCCATAATCAACAAAAACATACCTGTCCAATGGGTCTTTAAGCTCTCTGATCTGTGATTGACCCCAAAAATTGTGATTGCGTAGAACCTAAAAAATAGACTATTAACAGGCAATATATTCCTTAACGTTCTTTTTCAGGCTGGCTGTAATGTGTGTTGCAGGCCTGTTTTTCATTCCAGTTGCTGGTCTCACTGGTTTCCACATTGTTCTTGTAGGAAGGGGCAGAACTACCAATGAGCAGGTAGAACACATTTTACCATTGAATTCTTTTTTTGTCTCCCTGTCATGCTGTTCACCTCACATTACTAATCACTGTGGATAAGGACTGAGCGACCTCAAATAACTTCCCACCAATAATTTCAACCCAAAGTGATTATCATTGCCTACAACAGTTTAAAACAGGGGTCACATACGTAAACGATGCCCACAGGAAGTCTAACCATTTTGTGTCCCTATTCTTGAAAAAAAAAAGTGGGCTGCATTTAACCTGGAGTTGGGGCTCGAAGGCGAGCGTCTGGTGACCGGGCCTTCGCCCATGGGGCCTGGCCAGGCACAGCCTGAAAAGAAAACGTGGGTCCCCCTTTCCATGGTATCACCACCTGTGGGAGGGGCCAAAGTAGATTGTAAAGTAGATTAAACAGCGATATAGAGACAGACAGCAGTTCAGGCTAACTGCATAGCCTGTCAGCATAGGCAGCCGTGTGATTACGCAATCCTCAGAGGAGGCAAGGCAGGAAGTTGCCTCCTCCAAGCAACTCTTCGGTTTTAACATAACTATAAAACTTCAGCGATTTTGGTACAAAATGATACAATACTACTGAAATTAAAAGCAAAATGACTTTATAAAAACAATTGAATTTCTTTTTTCCCCTTTTCATGATGACAGGGGAGGCACGGCCTCCCTTGCCTCCTCTGACCGCACGTCCCTGCCACCCTTTTTGGAGTCCTTGGAGGAAGTGCTGGAGAGCGCTCCTCCTGGGGACTCCATCGTTCTGCTGGGTTACTTCAAAGTCAAAGTCAAAGTCAAAGTCAGCTTTATTGTCAATTTCTCCACATGCCAAAGACACACAAAGAAACCGAAATTTCGTTCCCCCCTATCCCACGGTGACAAGACATGGCTCACAACAGACAAACAAGTAACAAGTATAACAAAAGCGTGCTGAATAAATAATGAATAAATAACACAACAATAAATAAATAAATAAGAGGAGCAGAAAAAAAGGAGCAAGTGCGCGTACAGCAGACATTCCCGAAAATAGCGCAACAGTGCCACACGCTACGCAGAAGGGGGTAGCGAGTTCAGGGCCCTAACAGCTTGGGGAAAGAAGCTGTTGGCAAGTCTGGCGGTGCGGGAGCGCAGGCTCCTGTACCTCTTCCCAGAGGGCAGAAGGTCAAACAAAGAGTGAGCCGGGTGACTCACATCTCTGGCAATCGAGGTTGCCTTGCGGGCGAGATGGGAGGTGTAAATGTCCTTCAGGGAGGGGAGCGAAGCACCAATAATCTTACCAGCCGTATTCACTATGCGCTGCAGGGCCTTCAAGTTCTTCCATCTTCAACGCTCACGTTGGCAATGACAGTGAGACTTAACAACCGTGAGTGAACTGACTCCTCCATTTAAAGGGCCAGACTCTCCTTTGTCCCCGCACCACTGTAACGTAGCTCTCATGGGGAGACGAACGTTAAATAAGCCGGTGGTGAAGACAGGTCTGAGTTGCTAACCACCTTTATTAAATTAATTCTAAAGGAATCTATTTAATCTTTTTATGACGCCATCCATCCATCCATCCATCCATCCATCCATCCATCCATCCATCCATCCATCCATCCATCCATCCATCCATCCATCCATCCATCCATCCATCTTCTTCCGCTTATCCGGGGTCGGGTCGCGGGGGCAGCAGCTTTAGGAGGGACTCCCAGACTTCCCTCTCCCCAGCCACTTCATACAGCTCATCCCGGGGGATCCCAAGGCGTTCCCAGGCCAGCTGAGAGACATAGTCTCTCCAGCGCGTCCTGGGTCGTCCCCGGGGTCTCCTACCGGTGGGACATGCCCGGAACACCTCCCCAGGGAGGCGTCCAGGAGGCATCCTGATAAGATGCCCGAGCCACCTCATCTGGCTCCTCTCAACGTGGAGGAGTAGCGACTCTACTCCGAGTCTCTCCCGGATGACCGAGCTTCTCACCCTATCTCTAAGGGAGAGCCCGGACATCCTGCGGAGAAAACTCATTTCGGCCGCTTGTAACCGAGATCTCGTTCTTTCGGTCACGACCCATAGCTCGTGACCATAGGTGAGGGTAGGAGCGTAAATCGACCGGTAAATTGAGCGCTTTGCCTTTTGGCTCAGCTCTCTCTTCACCACAACGGACCGGTACAGGGTCCGCATTACTGCCGACGCTGCACCGATCCGCCTGTCGATCTCACGCTCCATCCTCCCCTCACTCGTGAACAAGACTCCAAGATACTTGAACTCCTCCACTTGGGGCAGGATCTCATCCCCGATCCGGAGAGGGCATTCCACCCTTTTCCGATCGAGGACCATGGACTCGGATTTGGAGGTGCTGACCCTCATCCCGACCGCTTCACACTCGGCTGCGAACCGTTCCAGCGAGAGCTGGAGATCACGGCCTGAAGAAGCCAACAGCATCACGTCATCTGCAAAAAGCAGAGACGCGATGCTGAGGTCCCCAAACCGGACCCCCTCAACGCCTCGGCTGCGCCTAGAAATTCTGTCCATAAAAATTATGAACAGAATCGGTGACAAAGGGCAGCCTTGGCGGAGTCCAACCCTCACTGGGAACGAATCCGACTTACTGCCGGAAATGCGGACCAGACTCTGGCAGCGGTGATACAGGGACCGAACCGCCCTTATCAGTTGGCTCGGCACCCCGTACTCCCGAAGCACCCTCCACAGAACCTCCCGAGGGACACGGTCGAACGCCTTCTCCAAGTCCACAAAACACATGTGGACTGGTTGGGCGAACTCCCATGCACCCTCGAGGATCCTGCCGAGGGTGTAGAGCTGGTCCACTGTTCCACGGCCAGGACGAAAGCCACACTGCTCCTCCTGAATCCGAGGTTCGACCTCCCGACGGACCCTCCTCTCCAGCACCCCTGAATAGACCTTACCAGGGAGGCTGAGGAGTGTGATTCCCCTGTAATTGGAACACACCCTCCGATCCCCCTTCTTAAAGAGGGGAACCACCACCCCAGTCTGCCAATCCAGAGGCACTGTCCCCGATGTCCACGCAACGTTGTAGAGGCGTGTCAGCCATGACAGCCCCACAACATCCAGAGCCTTTAAGAACTCCGGACGGATCTCATCCACCCCCGGGGCCTTGCCACCGAGGAGTGTTTTAACTACCTCAGTGACTTCGACCCCAGAGATTGGAGAATCTGCCTCAGAGTCTCCAGGCCCTGCTTCCTCAATGGAAGGCGTGTAGGTGGAATTGAGGAGGTCTTCGAAGTATTCTCCCCACCGACTCACGACGTCCCGAGTCGAGGTCAGCAGCACGCCATCCCCACTGTAAAGAGTGTTGACGTTGCACTGCTTCCCCCTCCTGAGACGCCGGATGGTGGACCAGAATTTCCTCGAAGCCGTCCGAAAGTCATTCTCCATGGCCTCACCGAACTCCTCCCACGCCCGGGTTTTTGCCTCAGCAACCGCCGAAGCCGCGTTCCGCTTGGCCATCCTGGCACCTGCCAGCTGCCTCCGGAGTCCCGCAGGCCAAAACGGCCCGATAGGACTCCTTCTTCAGCTTGACGGCATCCCTTACCGCCGGTGTCCACCAGCGGGTTCGGGGATTGCCGCCACGACAGGCACCAACGACCTTACGGCCACAGCTCCGGTCGGCCGCCTCAACAATGGAGGCGCGGAACATGGTCCACTCAGACTCAATGTCCCCCGCCTCCCCCGGGACGTGGGAAAAGCTCTGCCGGAGGTGGGAGTTGAAGCTCTTCCTGACAGGAGATTCTGCCAGACGTTCCCAGCAGACCCTCACAGAGCGTTTGGGTCTGCCAGGTCAGACCGGCATCTTCCCCCACCATCGGAGCCAACCCACCACCAGGTGGTGATCAGTTGACAGCTCCGCCCCTCTCTTCACCCGAGTGTCCAAAACATGCGGCCGCAAATCCGATGACACGACTACAAAGTCGATCATCGAACTGCGGCCTAGGGTGTCCTGGTGCCAAGTGCACACATGGACACCCTTATGTTTGAACATGGTGTTCATTATTGAAAATCCGTGTCGAGCACAGAAGTCCAACAATAGAACACCGCTCGGGTTCAGATCAGGGGGGCCGTTCCTCCCAATCACGCCCTTCCAGGTCTCACTGTCATTGCCCACGTGAGCATTGAAGTCACCCAGTAGAACGATAGAGTCCCCAGAAGGAGCGCTCTCCAGCACTTCCTCCAGGGACCCCAAGAAGGGTGGGTACTCTGAGCTGCTGTTTGGTGCATAGACACAAACAACAGTCAGGACCCGTCCCCCCACCCGAAGGCGGAGGGAGGCTACCCTCTCGTTCACCGGGGTGAACCCCAATGTGCAGGCGCCCAGCCGGGGGGCAATAAGTATACCCACACCTGCTCGACGCCTCTCACCGTGGGCAACTCCAGAGTGGAAGAGAGTCCAGCCCCTCTCGAGAGGGCTTGTACCGGAACCCAAACTGTGTGTGGAGGCTAGTCCGACTATATCTAGTCGGAATCTTTCTGCCTCGCACACCAGCTCGGGCTCCTTTCCAGCCAGAGAGGTGACATTCCATGTCCCAAGAGCCAGCTTCTGCAGCCGGGGATCAGACCGCCAAGGTCCCTGCCTTTGGCTGCCGCCCAGCTCACATTGCACCCGACCCCTTCGGCCCCTCCCACAGGTGGTGAGCCCATGGGAAGGGGGACCCACGTTTCCATTTCGGGCTATGCCCGGCCGGGCCCCATGGGCGAAGGCCCGGCCACCAGACGCTCGCCTTCGAGCCCCGCCTCCAGGCCTGGCTCCAGAGGGAGGCCCCGGTGACCCGCGTCCGGGCGAGGGAAAACAAAGTCCATTTATGTTTTTCATCATAAGGGGCTTGGGTGAGCCGTGCTTTGTCTGACCCCTCACCTAGGACCCGTTTGCCATGGGTGACCCTACCAGGGGCATGAACCCTCGACAACATGGCTCCTAGGATCATAGGGGCACACAAACCCCTCCACCACGATAAGGTGACGACTCGCGGAGGGGTTTTTTATGACGCCAATCCCTTTAAAGTCAAGTGATGCTCGTGTAGGGCAGTGCTTCTCAATATTTTCTGTGATGCCCCCCCTAGGGAGAAGAAAACATTTCGCACCCCCCACATGTTAACATTAAAGAAAAATAAAAAATAAATAAAAAAGAAAGATCAACTTACAATAAAGAATAACTTTATTAATAACTGTTTTTTAGTCTGTAACAGAACAGATTCAAAGTGAATCACTTTTCCTTAAAATAAAAAATAAATTATAATTATTCAAACTATAAATATTCTTGACCAACTTTCACTGTCATTTTATGCTGAAAAAATGCAATAAAATACTGATAAACATACATAATATTAAATTAAATAACAGCAATAAATAATATTCAATTCAAAGTAATCAGAAACATTAACTCAGGAGCATATATAAAACATTTTAACCTACAAAACAAAAATGAATGAAACAATTTGTGCTGTTTTTTAATCAAAATGAGGCAGCCTTCCACGGCTGCAGGTAGTATCAGCTCTTCTACAATGGTGTGGGTTTTTTTTGCACTGAGCAATATCGTACACTGCTTTATATGATGCTTACAGTGCTTGCTGATTGACTGAAGTATCATTCACAAAGTGGGATGATTGTTGGCAATATTCAGCCCATTTTCGCTGAAAAACCTCAAGCATCTTATCAGCGTGATTGGGGTGCAATGACTTCATAAGTGCCGCCTTAATTTATTTGGCTTCATACTGTCCGCTGCCAACATTGTAAGGCACAGTAAACACACCGGTCTTTCCTCATCTCCCATCGTTGTCACACTGAAGTGGAGCGCTACGTACGCTTCGTCATATTTCCTTGTCTTAGTTTTTGTGTGACTCTTAATTCTCTTATCGCCGTCTCTCTCCGCCGTTCTTTTCAATCCTGTTGAATATTTTTCCATGGTGTCCCACTGCACCAGGGGTGCCCAATACGTCGATCACGATCGACCGGTCGATCGCCTGGCCACTACTGGTCTACTTTGGAAGGAGATTAGCCAACGGCGTTACATTGGCGTCTTCCCCTTGCTGCCAGAAGAGGCTGATTCCTCTACCTTCATCGAAGCTTAAAATTTGACAAAGTCCAATTCGAAGCTTAAAATTTGACATAGTCCAATTCGAAGACTCTAGAAATTTATTTTAGTAGATTTTGGTCCAATCTCAAAAAGAATGAAAAATCTATCTTCGTCTAAACGGCATTCGCCCTGACCAGGAAGGGCCTTTTCTCATCCGAAGCCAAGCATTTATAGGCTCGTTAGCTCCACTGGCATTACTGCATCGAAGAGGAAAGCATGACATTGGAACGTGTGGAATGTCTGGTATGCAAGGATTGCATAACCTCAGCTGATATTTTAGTATTGCTGTCTCAGCGGATTTTCCAGCTGATATTTTAATGCTGTCTCAGCGGATTTCTCAGCTGTTATTTTAATGCTGTCTCAGCAGATTTCTCAACTGATATCTGAGGGTTGCACAATCTTCACCTGACTTTCAGCTGGGAACCACTGGTTGCATTGGCAACCTTGCTCAAAACAGCAACCATTGCGCATGACTGTTCTCTGCAACTGTTTCCTGTTTCACTCGTTCTTTCAGCCGATTATCATCACTAATATCACTATTAACCCTAAATATCTCCTCTCAACGTCATACTACATTTATGTATAGATGGAAAAACAATGTTAAATACATGTTGGATATTGATTAAATATTGCAACATCAATAACACATACATCTTGTCTTAAGTAATGATCAACTCAGCATTACGGGTTGGAATTGGGGGGCTAGATCACCAAATGATTCCCGAGCGCGGCACCGCTGCTGCTCACTGCTCCCCTCTCCCCCAGGGGATGGATCAAAATCACATGGGGATGGGTTAAATGCAGATGACAAATTTCACCGCACCCAGATGTGTGTGTGACGATGATCATTGGGACTTTAACTTAACACATAATCATACTTAGCCATAATAATGGGTTCTTCTAACTTTAACATTTATGATTCAAGATGGCGGCGCGTGCACACGCAGTGGCCACTCTCTGTCCCGTCAGTACGGTGATTTGTTCGTCTAATGAGTGTTCGTCCGACAGTCTTATGTGTTCGTCTCGTCGTGCTTTATCGTGCTACAAGTACAGCAGGCAGGTTCTGCTCGATATCGGCAGAAGTGGGTTTTGTGGCATTCTGGACTTTGAAGCGGCGACATTAAAGGCGCTCGGACTGCTACGTCCTGAAATGTCGCCGACCTCGCCCGCTATTCCTCCCCCGTCGGGAACGGTGTGCGAGGAGGCAGAAGAGGGGCAAGCGCGGAGGCGTCCGGGCCAGGCTGGCGGCCAACCCAGCGCGCCCGGCGGTGCCCTCCATTCTTCTGGAGAATGTTCGATCGCTGGACAACAAAATGGATTACGTTCGCCTGCTGAGGTCTACGAACGGTGCTGCTGTGTGCTCGTGTTCACCGAGACCTGGTTGACTGACAACATTCCGGACTCTGCCATGCATCTGGAGCGGCTAGCGTGCTATCGGGCGAACCGTGCCATTGTACGAGGGGGAAAGTCGCGAGGAGGTGGAATATGTGTCTACATCCGAGAGGAATGGTGCCGGGACTCTGTGGTGGTATGTAAGCACTGCTCGCCACTTGCGGAGTTTGTGATCATCAAGTGTCGTCCTTTCTACCTGCCGAGGGAATTTACCGCGATTCCTCTAGTCGCGGTATACATCCCGCCTACCAACATCGAAGGCGACAGGATCGCGGCGCTTGGTGAACTGTACCAGGCTGTCAGTGAACAGCAGACAGCGCACCCTGACGGTTTCACCATCTTCGCTGGAGACTTCAATCATGCCAACCTGAAGTCTGTTTTCCCGAGGCTTCACCAGCATGTTACTTTTCCGACACGTGGCGACAGCTTCCTGGACCTGGTCTACTCTGCGCAAAAGGGAGCTTTCAAAGCCACGCCCCTCCCCCATCTTGGGCTTTCTGACCATCTCACCGTTTTGCTTTTGCCCGCATACAGACAATTGGTGAAGGCATCCAGGCTGGTTCGGAGACGGGTTCGGGTGTGGCCTGAGGGTGCCTCCGATGCACTTCGTGACTGCTTTGACACCACTGACTGGGACTTGTTTAAGCAGGCAGCCACCTACAACGATCGGACGGACATAGAGGAGTATACTGACTCTGTTACCTCTTACATCACGAAGTGCATCGATGATGTGACTTGCTCAAAATCCGTCGTGACTCGAGCGAACTGGAAGCCGTGGCTGACAGGGGCTGTCCTCAGACTGCTGAGGGCCAGGGACAAGGCTTTCAGAGCGGGGGATGAGGCTGGCTTGAGGACGGCGAGGGCCGACCAGTCCCGAGGCAGCAAAGAAGCGAAGAAGGCGTTCTCGTGCAAGGTCTCTACCCACTTCAAGGACAGCAAGGACGCACGTAGCCTTTGGCGGGGCATTCAGACCATCACGGACTACAAGCCCGCGCCGAGGAGCTGTGAGGGTGACGTCCGTCTGCTGAATGATCTGAACCGCTTCTTTGCTCGCTTCGATGCCCAGAACAGCACTTGCCCGCTGAAGAACACTCCCCCCCCCACACACGAGCAGCCCCTGCGCCTCTCTGCCGACGGTGTGAGGAGGGCGCTTGCCGCTATTGACACCCGTAAGGCGGCGGGCCCTGACAACATCCCGGGTCGAGCGCTGAAGGACTGCGCTGGGGAGCTGTCGGGTGTCTTCACGGACATCTTTAACGTTTCCCTGCAGCAGGCCATCGTCCCCTCGTGTTTCAAGGCTGCCACCATCGTTCCTGTGCCGAAGAAACCTGCACCGTCCTGCTTCAATGACTACCGCCCCGTGGCACTGACGCCCATCATCATGAAGTGATTTGAGCGGCTTGTCATGGAGCACATCAAATCTGTTCTCCCCCCCACCATTGACCCTTTCCAGTTCGCGTACCGTGTCAAGCGGTCCTCTGAGGATGCCATCTGCTCTGCCCTCCACTCGGCCCTCACCCACCTGGAGAGAAAGGACTCTTATGTGAGGTTGCTGTTTGTGGACTTCAGCTCTGCCTTCAACACCATTGTGCCGCAGCAACTCAACTGCAAACTCAACGAGCTGGGCCTCAGTACCTCCCTCTGCAACTGGCTACTGGGCTTCCTCTGTCAGAGGCCTCAGGTGGTGTGTGTTGGCGACAAAATCTCCACCAGCATCACGCTGAGCACGGGGGCCCCCCAGGGCTGCGTGCTCAGTCCATTGCTCTTCACCCTGCTGACGCATGATTGCACTGCGACCTACAGCGACAACCGCATAGTGAAGTTTGCTGACGACACAACTCTGGTGGGTCTCATCACGAAGGGCGACGAGACTCGGTACAGGTCGGAAGTTGACCTTCTGACCACGTGGTTGCAGGGACAACAACTTCCTGCTGAACGTCAACAAGACCAAGGAGATCGTTGTTGACTTCCGGAAGGGTCACACAAAACACCTGCCGCTGATCATCGATGGTGCTGTGGTGGAGAGGGTGAGCTGCACCAAGTTCCTGGGGGTGCACATCAGTGAGGACCTCTCCTGGTACGCAAACACCTCGTCACTGGCAAAGAAAGCTCAGCGCCGCCTGTACTTCCTGCGGAAACTCAGGCGTGCATGTGCTCCTCAGGCAGTCCTGACTACATTCTACCGTGGCACCATAGAGAGCGTCCTCACCAGTTGCATCGCTGTCTGGGGTGGTAACTGCACTGAACAGAACTTGAAGGCCCTACAGCGCATAGTGAATACGGCTGGTAAGATTATTGGTGCTTCGCTCCCCTCCCTGAAGGACATTTACACTTCCCATCTCGCCCGCAAGGCAACCTCGATTGCGAGAGATGTGAGTCACCCGGCTCACTCTTTGTTTGACCTTCTGCCCTCTGGGAAGAGGTACAGGAGCCTGCGCTCCCGCACCACCAGACTCGCCAACAGCTTCTTTTTCCAGGCTGTTAGGACCCTGAACTCGCTACCCCCTTCTGCGTAGCGTGCGGCACTGTTGCGCTATTTTCTGGAATGTCTGCTGTACGCGCACTTGCTCCTTTTTTGCTCCTCTTATTTATTTATTTATTTATTTATTTATTTATTTATTGTGTTATTTATTCATTATTTATTCAGCACACTGTTGTTATACTTGTTTACTTGTTTGTGTGTTGTGGGCCATGTCTTGTCACCGTGGGATAGGGGGGAACGAAATTTCGGTTTCTTTGTGTGTCTTTGGCATGTGGAGAAATTGACAATAAAGCTGATTTTGACTTTGACTTTTGACTTTGAACATGTGTGATGATATTGCTCAAACTGTTACAGATTGAAATTATGGCGTACCAAAATCATATTCCAAAATTGTGTGTTGCTACATGCTTGAACAGGTCGTGTCCTCCCAATTGCTAACAATTTATCCATCCATCCATCCATCCATCCATCCATCCATCCATCCATCCATCCATCCATCCATCCATCCATCCATCCATCCATCTTCTTCCGCTTATCCGGGGTCGGGTCGCGGGGGCAGCATTTTTAGGAGGGACTCCCAGGTTTCCCTCTCCCCAGCCACTTCATCCAGCTCATCCCGGGGGATCCCAAGGCATTCCCAGGCCAGCTGAGAGACCTAGTCTCTCCAGCGCGTCCTAGGTCGACCCCGGGGTCTCCTACCGGTGGGACATGCCCGGAACACCTCCCCAGGGAGGCGTCCGGGATGCATCCTGATGAGAAGCCCGAGCCACCTCATCTGGCTCCTCTCAACATCAAGGAGTAGCGACTCTACTCCGAGTCTCTTCCGGATGACCGAGCGTCTCACCCTATCTCTAAGAGAGAGCTCGGACATCCTAAGGAGGAAACTCATTTCGGCCGCTTGTATCCAGGATCTCGTTCTTTCGGTCACGACCCATAGCTCATGACCATAGGTGAGGGTAGGAGCGTAAATCGACCGGTAAATTGAGAGCTTTGTCTTTTGGCTCAGCTCTTTCTTTACCATGACGGACCGGTACAGAGTCCGCATTACTACCGACGCTGCACCGATCTGCCTGTCGATCTCGCGCGCCATCCTCCCCTCACTCGTGAACAAGACCCCAAGATACTTGAACTTGATCCGGAGAGGGCATTCCACCCTTTTCCAACCGAGGACCATAGACTCAGATTTGGAGGTGCTGACCCTCATCCCGACTGCTTCAGACTCGGCTGCGAACTGCTCCAGTGAGAGCTGGCCTGAAGAAGCCAACAGCACCACGTCGTCTGCAAAAAGCAGAGACGCGATGCTGCGGTCCCCAAACTGTACCCCCTCAACGCCTCGGCATTGCCTAGAAATTCTGTCCATGAAAATTATGAACAGAATCGGTGACAAAGGGCAGCCTTAGCGGCGTCCAAACCTCACTGGGAACGAATCCGACTTACTGCCGAAAATGCGGACCAAACTCTGGCATCGGTGATACATGGACCGAACCGCCCTTATCAGTAGGCTCGGCACCCCGTACTCCCGAAGCACCCTCCACAGAACCTCCCGAGGGACATGGTCGAACGCCTTCTCCAAGTCCACAAAACATATGTGGACTGGTTGGGCGAACTCCCATGCACCCTCAAGGATCCTGCCAAGGGTGTAGAGCTGGTCCACTGTTCCACGGCCAGGACGAAAGCCACACTGCCCCTCCTGAATCCGAGGTCCTCTGCAGCACCCCTGAATGGACCTTACCAGCGAGGCTGATGAGTGTGATTCCCCTGTAATTGGAACACACCCTCCTGTCCCCCTTCTTAAAGAGGGGAACCACCACCCCAGTCTGCCAATCCAGAGGCACCGTCCCCGATGTCCACGCAATGTTGTAGAGGTGTGTCAGCCATGACAGCCCCACAACATCCAGAACCTTTAAGAACTCCGGGCGGATCTCATCCACCACCGGGGCCTTGCCGCCGAGGAGTTTTTTAACTACCTCAGTGACTTCGACCCCAGAGATTGGAGAGTCCGCCTCGGAGTCTCCAGGCCCTGCTTCCACAATAGAAGGTGTGTAGGTGGAATTGAGGAGGTCTTCAAAGTATTTTCCCGACCGACTCACGATGTCCCGAGTCGAGGTCAGCAGCACGCCATCCCCACTGTAAACAGTGTTGACGTTGCACTGCTTCCCCCTCCTGAGACGCCGGATGGTGGACCAGAATTTCCTCGAAGCCGTCCGGAAGTCATTCTCCATGGCTTCGCCAAACTCCTCCCACGCACGGGTTTTTGCCTCAGCAACCGCCGAAGCCGCATTCCGCTTGACCATCCGGTACCTGTCAGCTGCCTGCGGTGTCCCGCAGGCCAAAACGGCCCGATAGGACTCCTTCTTCAGCTTGACGGCATCCCATACTGCCGGTGTCCACCAGCAGGTTCGGGGATTGCCGCCACGACAGGCACGAACGATCTTACGGCTACAGATCCGGTTGGCCGCCTCAACAATGGAGGCGCGGAACATGGTTCACTCGGACTCTATGTCCCCCGCCTCCTCCAGGACGTGGGAAAAGCTTTGCCGGAGATATGAGTTGAAGCTCTTCCTGACAGGAGATTCTGACAAACGTTCCCAGCAGAACCTCACAGAGCGTTTGGGTGTGCCAGGTCGGACCGGCATCTTCCCCCACCATCGGAGCCAACCCACCACCAGGTGGTGATCAGTTGACAGCTCCGCCCCTCTCTTCTCCCGAGTGTTCAAAACATGCGGCTGCAAATCCGATGACATGACTACAAAGTCGATCATCGAACTGCGGCCTAGGGTGTCCTGGTGCCAAGTGCACACATGGACACCCTTATTTTTGAACATGGTGTTCATTATAGAAAATCCGTGTCGAGCACAGAAGTCCAAAAATAGAACACCGCTCGGGTTCAGATCGGGGGGGCCGTTCCTCCCAATCACGCCCTTCCAGGTCTCACTGTCATTGCCCACGTGAGCATTGAAGTCACCCAGTAGAACGATGGAGTCCCCAGAAGGAGCACTCTCCAGCACTTCTTCCAGAGACCCCGAGAAAGGTGGGTACTCTGAGCTGCCGTTTGGTGCATAGACACAAACAACAATCAGGACCCGTCCCCGCAGCCGAAGGCGGAGGGAGGCTACCCTCTTGTTCACAGGTGTGAACCCCAGTGTGCAGGCGCCCAGCTGGGGAGCAATAAGTATACCCACACCTGCTTGACGCCTCTCACCGTGAGCAACTCCAGAGTGGAAGAGAGTCCAGACCCTCTCGAGAGGGCTATTACCGAAAACCAAACTTTGTGTGGAGTCAAGTCCGACTATGTCTAGTCGGAACTTTTCTGCCTCGCACACCAGCTCGGGCTCCTTTCCAGCCAGAGTGGTGACATTCTATGTCCCAAGAGCCAGCTTCTGCAGGCGGGGATTGGACCGCCAAGGTGCTAACAATTTAATTTATTACATTTATTAGTTTCCATCAGGTGCTGGGAACGTCTGGCAGAATCCCCCGTCAGGAAGATCTTCAACACCTACCTCCGGCAGAACTTTTCCCACGTCCTGGAGGAGGCGGGGGACATTGAGTCCGAGTGGACCTTGATCCGTGCCTCCATTGTTGAGGTAGCTGACCGGAGCTGTAGCCGTAAGGTGGTTGTTGCCTGTTGTGGCGGCAACCCCCGAACCCGCTGGTGGACACTGGCGGTAAGGGATGCCGTCAAGCTGAAGAAGGAGTGTGATCAGGCCGTTCTAGCCTGTGGGACTCCGGAGGCAGCCGACAAGTACTGGATAGCCAAGCGGATCGGAGCTTCGGCGGTTGCTGAGGCAAATACCCGGGGCGTGGGAGGAGTGTGGCGAGGCCATGCAGAATGACTTTCGGACGGCTTCGAGGAAACTCTGGTCCACCATCCGGCGTCTCAGGAGGGGGAAGCAGTGCATCGTCAACACTGTTTACAGTGGAGATGGTGTGCTCCTGACCTCGACTCGTGAGTCGGTGGGGAGAAAACTTTGAAGACCTCCTCAATTCCACCGACACACCTTCCATTGTGGAAGCAGGGCCTGGAGACTCTGAGGTGGACTTTCCAATATCTGGGGTCGAAGTCATCGAGGTAGTCCAAAAACTCCTTGGGGGTGTCAAATCTGCACTTATTATATTAAAGCAACCGGCTTCCCATCAAAGGGTTGAATAAGCCGGGGGTGAAGAGACTCGTCCGAGTTGCTAACCACCTTTATTAAATTAATTCTAATCTCTTTATGACGCCAATCCCTTTGAACTCAAACGACGCTTGTGCTGTGTAAGTTAAAATTGAGACACGTCGTCAGAATAACCGCGCCATACTGATGGCTCCCTTCTGTGATTTGTGGCTTTTGTTAAATCTCAGATATTTTTAGATGTCTTTAAGACCTCAGGGATTCGTTGAGTTACACTACCGCACACTCGCCCTAGATGTGCCGAAGTAACTATTCATATGAGTTTACTCTACTACGTTGCCGAAGTAGCGGGCCTAACCATCTTCATTCAATGAAGAGTCAAATAAATGGAAGTATGGCAAGGATAGTATTTGAGAGGAAATTTGATACATTAATCATTCATTCTGAAACTGTATATAAACTCCTTACTGTTGAAATACTTGAAAATGAATTAAATACTTAACCAAATTAAATATTTAAACGAATTAAATATTCAAACGAATTAAATATTTAAACAAACTAAATACTCAACTGGACTATTATCCTTCAAATAATTTTGAAGGCAATTAAATGCTTCAATTGTCCGAGATATATTTAAGCGCGGCCCGACTAAATTCAGGACGGGCCCGCAACAAATGAAACACTTAAACGAATTAAATATTTAAACGGATTTAATATTTAAACGGACTAAAATGATCCTTCAAATAATTTTGAAGACAATAAATGCTTCAATTGTCCGAGATATAATTAAGCGAAGCCCGACTAAATTCAGGACGGGCCCGCAACGAATGAACCATTTAAACGAATTAAATATTTAAACTAATTAAATATTTAAACGGACTAAAGTCAAAGTCAAAGTCAGCTTTATTGTCAATTTCTCCACATGCCAATGACACACAAAGAAACCGAAATTTCGTTCCCCCCTATCCCACGGTGACAAGACATGGCTCACAACAGACAAACAAGTAAACAAGTATAACAAAAGTGTGCTGAATAAATAATGAATAAATAACACAACAATAAATAAATAAATAAGAGGAGCAGAAAAAAAAGGAGCAAGTGCGCGTACAGCAGACATTCCAGAAAATAGCGCAACAGTGCCGCACGCTACGCAGAAGGGGGTAGCGAGTTCAGGGCCCTAACAGCCTGGAAAAAGAAGCTGTTGGCGAGTCTGGTGGTGCGGGAGCGCAGGCTCCTGTACCTCTTCCCAGAGGGCAGAAGGTCAAACAAAGAGTGAGCCGGGTGACTCACATCTCTGGCAATCGAGGTTGCCTTGCGGGTGAGATGGGAGGTGTAAATGTCTTTCAGGGAGGGGAGCGAAGCACCAATAATCTTACCAGCCGTATTCACTATGCGCTGCAGGGCCTTCAAGTTCTGTTCAGTGCAGTTACAACCCCACACAGCGATGCAACTGGTGAGGACGCTCTCAATGGTCCCACGGTAGAATGTAGACAGGACTGCCTGAGGAGCACATGCACGCCTGAGCTTCCGCAGGAAGTACAGGCGGCGCTGAGCTTTCTTTGCCAGTGACGATGTGTTTGCGGACCAGGAGAGGTCCTCACTGATGTGCACCCCCAGGAACTTGGTGCAGCTCACCCTCTCCACCACAGCACCGTCAATGATCAGCGGCAGGTGTGTTGTGTGACCCTTCCGGAAGTCAACAATGATTTCCTTGGTCTTCTTGACGTTCAGCAGGAGGTTGTTGTCCCTGCACCACGTGGTCAGAAGGTCAACTTCCGACCTGTACCGAGTCTCGTCGCCATTCGTGATGAGACCCACCAGAGTCGTGTCGTCAGCAAACTTCACTATGCGGTTGTCGCTGTAGGTCGCAGTGCAGTCATGCGTCAGCAGGGTGAAGAGCAATGGACTGAGCACGCAGCCCTGGGGGGCCCCCGTGCTCAGCGTGATGCTGGCGGAGATTTTGTCGCCAACACGCACCACCTGAGGCCTCTGACAGAGGAAGTCCAGTACCCAGTTGCAGAGGGAGGTACTGAGGCCCAGCTCGTCGAGTTTGCGGATGAGTCGCTGCGGCACAATGGTGTTGAAGGCAGAGCTGAAGTCCACAAACAGCAACCTCACATATGAGTCCTTTCTCTCCAGGTGGGTGAGGGCCGAGTGGAGGGCAGAGCAGATGGCATCCTCAGAGGACCGCTTGGCACGGTACGCAAACTGGAAAGGGTCAATGGTGGGGGGGAGAACGGACTTGATGTGCTCCATGACCAGCCGCTCAAAGCACTTTATGATGATGGGCGTCAGTGCCACGGGGCGGTAGTCATTGAAGCAGGACGGTGCAGGTTTCTTCGGCACAGGAACGATGGTGGCAGCCTTGAAACACGAGGGGACGATGGCCTGCTGCAGGGAAACGTTAAAGATGTCCGTGAAGACACCCGACAGCTCCCCAGCGCAGTCCTTCAGCGCTCGACCCGGGATGTTGTCAGGGCCCGCCGCCTTACGGGTGTCAATAGCGGCAAGCGCCCTCCTCACACCGTCGGCAGAGAGGCGCAGGGGCTGCTCGTGTGGGGGGGGAGTGGACTTCAGCGGGCAAGTGCTGTTCTGGGCGTCGAAGCGAGCAAAGAAGCGGTTCAGATCGTTCAGCAGACGGACGTCGCCCTCACAGCTCCTCGGCGCGGGCTTGTAGTCCGTGATGGTCTGAATGCCCCGCCAAAGGCTACGTGCGTCCTTGCTGTCCTTGAAGTTGGTGGAGACCTTGCACGAGAACGCCTTCTTCGCTTCTTTGATGCCTCGGGACAGGTCGGCCCTCGCCGTCCTCAAGCCAGCCTCATCCCCCGCTCTGAAAGCCTTGTCCCTGGCCCTCAACAGTCTGAGGACAGCCCCCGTCAGCCACGGCTTCCAGTTCGCGCGAGTGACGACGGATTTCGAGCAAGTCACATCATCGATGCACTTCGTGATGTAAGAGGTAACAGAGTCTGTATACTCCTCTATGTCCGTCCAATCGTTGTAGGTGGCTGCCTGCTTAAACAAGTCCCAGTCAGTGGTGTCGAAGCAGTCCCGAAGTGCATCGGAGGCACCCTCAGGCCACACTCGAACCTGCCTCCGAACCGGCCTGGATGCCTTTACCAATTGTCTGTATGCGGGCAAAAGCAAAACGGTGAGATGGTCAGAAAGCCCCAGATGGGGGAGGGGGTGGCTTTGAAAGCTCCCTTTTGCGCCGAGTAGACTAGGTCCAGGAAGCTGTCTCCACGTGTCGGAAAGGGAACATGCTGGTGAAGCCTCGGGAAAACAGACTTCAGGTTGGCATGATTGAAGTCTCCAGCGAAGATGGTGAAACCGTCAGGGTGCGCTGTTTGCTGTTCACTGACAGCCTGGTACAGCTCACCAAGCGCCGCGATCCTGTCTCCTTCGATGTTGGAAGGCGGGATGTATACCGCGACTAGCAGAATCGCGGTAAATTCCCTCGGCAGATAAAAAGGACGGCACTTAATGATCACAAACTCCACAAGCGGCGAGCAATGCTTACATACCACCACAGAGTCCCGGCACCATTCTTCTCGGATGTAGACGCATATTCCACCTCCACGCGACTTTCCCCCTCGTACAATGGCACGGTCCGCCCGATAGCACGCTAGCCGCTCCAGATGAACTGCAGAGTCCGGAATGTTGTCACTCAACCAGGTCTCGGTGAACACGAGCACACAGCAGTTCCACACCGTCCGGTTCGTAGACCTCAGCAGGCGAACGTAATCCATTTTGTTGTCCAGCGATCGAACATTCGCCAGAAGAATGGAGGGCACCGCCGGTCGCGCTGGGTTGGCCGCCAGCCTGGCCCGGACGCCTCCGCGCTTGCCCCTCTTCTGCCTCCTCGCACATCGTTTACGACGGCTCCCAACCGGGGGAGGAATAGCGGGTGAGGTCGGCGACGTTTCAGGACGTAGCAGTCCGAGCGCCTTTAATGTCGACGCTTCAAAGTCCAGAACGCCGCAAAACCCACTTCTGCCGATGTCAAGCAGAACCTGCCTGCTGTACTTGTAGCACGGACGAGACGAACACACAAGACTGTCGGACGAACACTCATTAGACGAACAAATCACCGTACTGACGGGACAGAGTGTGGCCGCTGCGTATGCATCTTGGAATAATTTTGAAGGCAATTAAATGCTTCAATTGTCCGAGATATAATTCAGCGCGGCCCGAATAAATTCAGAACGGGCCCGCAACGAATGAACAATTGAATGGATTTGAATCCAACAATAACCCGATTCATTATTATAAAATAGTAATTAACTGTAACCGAATCGAATTGTCAAATCAAAATTAAAAAAATGATAGCATATTACACACAAATTAGCGCACAATGAATTAAATGATTCTACAAAGTCACATATATTGAAAAAGTATGAAATAGAATTACAATCTTAATTCCTCCAGCAACTTGAGCAATTCCACTCACTGATTCCCGTACAGATAAAATCATTCAGTCACGGAGTCTTTTTGATTATAAAACACAAAACAGTAAAGTAGGAAAAGATCATTTCGCTTTTATTCCTAAAGTTCAAATTTGAGAAATAGGTTGGCCTTAAGGGGAACGGCGATCGTCCACAATGGCTATTCTCCCCCCGGCTTAATCACAGAAAAATTCCGTTCCCCTCACCTAGTTCCGTGTGAAATGTCATCAAGTCCAATTTTTTGAGTAGATCCAAGTTAATCCAAGCAAGCGATCTTGCGTCTCACACTAAGATTCCCGAGGCTGAAAAAGGTCTTGGAACTCTTGCAGGCTTCTTCACGTATTACAGCTCATTGGGAGAGAGAAGCCCCGCAGTTGTCTGTGATGGTTCTTTTATAGGCTTGTCTGCCCCCCCACCCCCCACCCCCCCACCCCTTACTGACATTACCTCATTGGTTTCTATACATCCTATAGCATAGGATTGCACAATCTCATCTGATCTGCGAGGGTTGCGCAATCTCCTTCTTCCCTTAAACTGGGAATCACTGCTGGTCTCAGGGTTCTTGCTTCAGATTGCTCAATCATTTTTTTCCCAACCTTGCGCAAGCCTGCTGCCACCCTGACACCTGTTTCCGCTCTTTCCTTTTTTTCGACCAACTATTTTCCACCAAAAATACGGCCAACACCCTTTTTAAATAATTAAAAACACTTTTCCATGTTGGTTCCATACAATATGAAAATGAAACTTCAATAATGCATATCAGTAAATCATTGGTCAATCATTTGTTTCACCCAACATCTCTTGATTAACAAATTTGTATATAAAGTCATGAATCATTGCTGTTGCTTACTCATATTGATTAAGACATCATAAAAACATTTGAATCAACCTGTTGATTAACCATACTGATTAAAACATCTCAAAAACATTTGAATCAACCTGTTGATTAACCATACTGATTAAGACATAATAAAAACATTGAATAAACCTGTTGATTTTACTAATTCTTAACACACTACCATGGTATCCTATGTCAAGTCAAGTGTATTTGTTTAGCCCTAAATCACAAGCAGTCTCAAAGGGCTTCACATAGACAAAAAATTGACAATTTTTCTCAAAGCATCACCTGATCTTATGCTCCCAAAAGGGCAAGGAAAAACTAAAAAAAAAACTAGCAGGGAAAATGACAAACCTTGAGAAGGGACCATAGGATCCCCCTTTCAGGATCACCAGGCTGCAATGGATGCAGAGAGGACACAAATAATACATAATATGAAAATCAATGAAAAAGTGGATGTCCAAGTCAAAGCGAAGAGCTGCCGGAGGTGCCCTCGATTGTCCTGGCAGTGTCTTCGAGGAGGGTAAGCTGCAGTTCCCTCATCCTGAATTGGTCCACGAGAATCCAGATAGCCACTATCAGCTTGGGTGCCACCTAACCACCTCCCCAGCCGGGGAGGGGTGCGGGGAGGGGGGGGGGGGGGGGGTGGAGAGATGGAGCGAAAACAAACTCCAGCCGAATCGGCCACTACAGGTTAATTAAAGGCCATATCATAGAAATGTGTCTTTAAACGTGTCTTAAATGCTTCTATTGAGGTAGAAGTTCTAATATCCATTGGTAGGGCATTCCAAAGTTCTGGAGCCCGAATAGAAAATGCTCTAGACCCTGCAGACATTTTCTTGGCCCTCGGTGTCACTAAAAGACTAGTGTTTTGCGAACGAAGGTTACGAGACGGAACATAAGGAACAACTAGGTCGACGAGATATGAAGGCACTAAGCCATGCAGTGATTTATAGGTTAATTGAAGAATCTTCAAGTCGCATCTTAAATGGACCCGGAGCCAATGTAAGTTGGCTAATATTGGGGTAATGTGATCAAATGTTCTTGTCCGTGAAAGCAGCCTTGCAGCAGCATTTTGTACTAACTGTAGACTTTTGATGCTGGACTTAGGAAGACCAGAGAATAATGCCTTACAGTAGTCCAGGCGCGACGTGATGAACGCATGTATAATAGTTTCCGCATCACCGGTCGAGAGGATCGGACGAATCTTAGCAATATTACGAAGGTGAAAAAACGCAATTCTGGTTATATTCTTAATGTGCTTTTGAAAGGAGAGCGTTTGGTCAAATATTACCCCGAGATTAGTGACAGTATCGCTCTGAGTGATAGTACGGTTATCTATAGTTATAGTGGTTTCCTTAAATAAGTGTTGATGATGAGTTGGACCAGTTATCAACATCTCATTTTTATCTAGGTTAAGACGAAGGAAGTTGAGAGACATCCATTGCTTGATCTCCGCAAGGCACGCCTCAAGATTATAACAGTCCCGCAGATCTGTCATCGATAAAAGTCCCAATGATCATCGTCACACACACATCTGGGTGTGGTGAAATTTGTCCTCTGCATTTAACCCATCCCCATGTGATTTTAATCCATCCCCTGGGGGAGAGGGGAGCAGTGAGCAGCAGCGGTGCCGCGCTCGGCAATCATTTGGTGATCTAACCCCCCAATTCCAACCCTTAATGCTGAGTGCCAAGCAGGGAGGCAATGGGTCCCATTTTTATAGTCTTTGGTATGACCCGGCCGGGGTTTGAACCTACAACCTTCCAGTCTCAGGGCGGACACTCTACTACTAGGCCACTGAGCTGGTAATGGCATATATAATTTGGTGTCATCCGCATAATATTGAAAACTAATATTATATTTACGTATTATGTCCCCAAGCGGAATCATATAAATATTAAATAGAATTGGTCCGAGTACCGATCCCTGTGGCACACCACACGTAACGTTATAGAGCTCAGAGGACGTATGGTCATGGACCACTCGGTGCGTCCTGTCTGATAGATAGGAATGGAACCAGCCTAGTGCTAACCCTGAAATACCAACACAACTTTTAAGACGCTCTAAAAAAATATCGAAGTCTACAGTGTCAAAGGCAGCACTAAGATCGAGTAGTAACAATACCGATGAAGTGTTTGAATCCATAGCTATGAGGAGATCATTAGTCACTTTAGCAAATGCTGTCTCAGTGGAATGATTGAACCGGACTGAAAAGATTCATATCGATTATTGGCGACCATGTAATCAATATGCTGCTGCGCTACTAGAAGTTTTGCTATGAATGGGAAGTTTGAAACTGGCCTATAATTACTGAGACAGTCCGGGTCAAGATTTGGTCGCTTAAGTAACGGTTTAATGATAGCGGTTTTAAAGGCTGTTGGCACTATCCCAGAGGGGACAGACAGATTGATTATATTTAAGATGGACGGTCCTAAAATTTGAAATAATTCTTTAAGTAGTATGGCTGGAAGCGGGTCGAGTAAACATGTTGTTTGTTTACCCGCACTAACCAATTGTGTAAGCCTTTCAAGGGACATGCTTTTAAAATTTGAGAGGGTTATTGCATGATCATCAGCACCGGTAATCGGCGGTCTCAACTGAGCAATTGGAATGGTATTCTTGATCTCATCCCTAATGGATTCAATCTTTGGAGCAAAACATTTCATGAACTCATCAGCTGAGTGGAAGGAGCTATCGGGGGTCGGCTGGCATAGTGTTAGCTTTGCCACTGTATCAAATAGGTATTTAGGATTGTTTTTATTGAGATTAATGACTTGCGAAAAATAACAAGTTTTTGCTAAAACAAGCGCATCTATATATTTCAGGAGGCTGTCCTGCCATGCCTGATGGAAAACCTCAAGTTTGGTTAAATGCCATCTGCGCTCATGCTTTCTACATAATTGCTTAAGCGTACGTGTTTCATCTGTGAACCACGGAGTAGGCAATCTACGGCGAGTTTTCAGACGTAGCGGCACCACAGAGTCGATGGCATTTAACAATGTCGCATTGAATTCATTTGTAAGATTATCAACAGAGCCGATATTGCGGGAAATATGGCAGTTGCCGGCAACAGTAACTCAGATAGCGCAGTCGCAGTCATGGAATTAATATTACGGCTGCTATAATTCTGATTGCTCTCTTTGACAAAGAACTAAAATTTCAAATTTTATTAAGTAATGATCAAACAAAACAGTAGTGTATGGCAATACTGTTATATTTGAGGTTGCAAGTTCTCGGGATAATAACAGATCTAAGGTATTTCCATTCTTATGCATTGCTGCCTGTATGGCTTGCGTAAAACCAAACGTATCAGTTAAAGTCTGAAACGCCGAAGTAAGTGGCTCTGACGGTAAATTCATGTGGATATTGAAATCGCCCATGATTATTATATTATCCGCATTTGTCACTAGATCAGCCACAAATTCTGAAAATTCATCCAGGAAGCCAGAGTAAGCCCAGTAAAGCGTTGGATCGTACAGTGAGAACTTCAAATGTTTTAAATACGTTAATCGAACGAGGCCTAAATCTAAACTCGGAATTTGAGATGAGGGCGCCACCCCCACCCTTTTTTCGAGGAGGCGCCACCTGCGAGTGCACAAAATTTGGAGGCGAGGCCTCGTTAAGCGGCAGCAGTTCATTAGGTTTTAACCAGGTCTTGCAAAGACCAAAAACGTTTAGATTATGTTCTGTGATGAGGTCATTAACGAGAACTGCTTTCGTATGAAGCAATCTAATATTTATAAAACCGAGTTTAAGTGTAATTGGTCGATCAGGGTTCGTATCTATCGAAGATTGTGTTCTCTAGGCCTGACATCACCTCTCAAATGTTTATTAGCGCGGTGGGACGATACGACCGTGGGAATTTGATAGTAAATATTCGTTTACTATCAAACATGTAAAATTATCTGAAACAGGCACCGTTTCATCAGCGATACCGGTCGGGGTGGAGTGATTGGATTTGTCTACTACCCCAGTAGAAAGTGTGTACACGTGTCCTGTAGCACTATTCAAACTGTGACGCTCTAGTCTACACAAGGAGCTATGTGCATGCTGGAAGTCTAGCCTCGCACTAGTTAACTTTAACTTAACAGACTCCAAACCCATCCTAACAGGTGGTCTAATCACCTGTGCCCTGGTCTGCTCTAAAGTGTCATGAGTGGCTCAAACAGTAATCTATATTCCTAGAAAGAATGAAGGCGCCTTCACGGTTAGGATGAAGGCCGTCCTTCCTCAGCAGGTCAGGGCGGCCCCAGAAGGAGGACCAGTTATCTATAAAATACAGTCCCTGCTTTTTACAGAACCCAGTCATCCATCAATTAAGGCAGTGGGCATTCCTTTTTTAATCATGTGATAATATTGCTTTAAGCTGTTACTGAATATATGATAGCCAAGCAAAGAAATAAAACCAAAGATCTAAACTTAGGTGTTTCCATGTGTGACTCAGAACCGACCTCGTGCCATTCTATTCATCCATATTTTTGTTAATTCAGCTTGTTTACTAATTTGCCCCTTCAAGTCTCATGTCAAGGTTTGGCACCATCTGTTGGTAAATGAATTTCAGCAATGCCAATTTATTCCTGGGAACAATCCAATACTCACATTTTGCACCATCTGTTGCCCCCTCTACCATGTTACTTGACAGGGGCAAGGCCCCGGTGGTGGATGAGATCCGCCCGGAATTCTTAAAGGCTCTGGATGTTGTCAAAAAGTAAAAAAAGTCAAAGTCTGCTTTATTGTCAATTTCTTCACATGCAAAGACACACAAAGAGATCGAAATTACGTTCCCACTACCCCACGGTGACAAGACATAGTTCACAATGTACATACAAGTAAACAACACAAGAAAAATAAAACAAGAAGGCACAATCAATGAATAAATAAGAGTGATGAATAAATAATAAATAAACAAATAACAATAAATAAGTACAGGACGCTACGCAGAAGGGGGAAGAGAGTTCAGGTTGTGGGGCTGTCCTGGCTGACACGCCTCTACAGCATTGCGTGGACATTGGGGACGGTGCCTCTGGATTGGCAGACTGGGGTGGTGGTGCCCCTCTTTAATAAGGGGGACTGGACCGGAGGGTTTGTTCCAACTACAGAGGAATCACACTCCTCAGCCTCCCTGGTAAGGTCCATTCAGGGGTCCTGGAGAGGAGGGTCTGTTGGGAAGTTGAATCTCAGATTCAGGAGGAACAGTGTGCTTTTCGTCCTGGCCGTGGAACAGGATCCTCGAGGGTGCATAGGAGTTTGCTCAACCAGTCCACATGTGTTTTGTGGATTTGGAGAAGGTGTTCGACCGTGTCCCTCAGGAAGTACTGTGGAGGGTGCTTCGAGAGTACGGGGTGCCGAACCGACTGATAAGGGCGGTTCGGTCCCTGTATCATCGATGCCAGAGTGCGGGGTCCCGAAACAACTGATAAGGGTCGTTCGGTCCCTGTATCATCAATGCCAGAGCTTGGTCCGCATTTCCGGCAGTAAGTCAGATTCGTTCCCAGTGAGGGTTGGACTCCTCCAAGGCTGCCGTTTGTCACCGATTCTGTTCAAAACTTTTATGGACAGAATTTCTAGGCGCAGCTGAGGTGTTGAGGGTGTCCGGTTTGGGGACCTTAGCATTGCATCTCTCCTTTTTGCAGACGACATGATGCTGGTGGCTTCTTCAAGCCATGATCTCCAGCTCTCACTGGAGCAGTTTCCATTCGAGTGTGAAGCGGTCGGGATGAACGTCAGCACCTCCAAATCTGAGACCATGGTCCTCAGTCGGAAAAGGGTGGAATGCCCTCTCCAGATCGGGGATGAGATCCTGCCCCAAGTGGAGGAGTTCGTGTGATCGACAGGCGTATCAGTGTAGCGTAGGCTGTAATGCGGACTCTGTACCGGTCCATCGTGGTGAAGAGGGAGCTGAGCCAAAAGGCAAAGCTCTCAATTTACCGGTCGATCCTTCTACCTCCAACCTTTCTTAAACTGAGAGCTACTTCCTGGGTACTGATTAAGGCAACGGGCTACCAGTTTGACACACACTTCTGAAATAGCCAATTTGCTCTATTTAGCTTTCACTATGTGTTATTATTTTCATTTCCAGTTCACATGTAAGTGTGATTTTAACAAGAATAGCAAAAATACAGTCAAACCTCAGTTTTCGACCACAATCCATTCCAGAAGGCGGTTTGAGAAGCGAATCGGTCGAATTCCGAAACTTTTTTCCCATTACAAATAATAGAAAACATTTTAGTCCGTTCCAAGACAAAAAAAACGCCTTTTTTTAAAGCATTTTTTCATTTGCGCATTTTTGTCTGATCACGCAAATGCAGCGCACCGCCAAACGCACAACCGTAGCGCGTCGCCCACCGCGCAACTGCACCGCACTGGTCGCATTATTGTGACAGAGCCGTCGCTGAAATTTAGAAAATATTGTTAAAGTCCTAATGTACTTTCCAGAATTTAAGTGGACCTCAGTGCGCAGGGAGCTTAATTTGGTCCGATCACACAACCGCAGCGTGCCGGGCGCTCACTGTCGCATTGCTTTAAGAGCGTCTTTGTGTTTTAGAATGGCTTTACTGCTCCCAGTTGCTTTCTTTGGAGGCATGATTAGGGGTTAATACAATCCTCAAAGTAACGAAAATACAATAACTACGGAGTCAGTAGACGTCCGGGCCGTGCGGTCGGGTTTTCTCGGGTCCTCCCGGCTCATCTCGGGAGGTTCGACCTCCAAATTTTGTTCAACAACTGAAGCAAAAAAATCTCGAATTTTTTGTTCAAATTCCGATTTGTTCGAGAACCGGGACGTTCGGAAACCGAGGTTTGACTGTAAAATAAATAGATGCAGCTCACTGAGAAGTGCCGCTATTTGAGCTAATTTTAGAACAGACCTGCGGTCAACTCATGCGGTCCTCACGGGCGACCTGGTGCCCGCGGGCACCGTGTTGGTGACCCCTGTTCTACCCTCACCTATGGTCACGAGTTATGGGTCGTGACCAAAAGAACAAGATCCCGGATACAAGCGTCCAAAATGAGTTTCCTCCACAGGGTGTCCGGGCTCTCCCTTAGAGTTTGGGTGAGAAGCTCTGTCATCCGGGAGAGACTCAGTAATGCCGCTGTAATTGAGAGGAGCCAGATGAGGTGGCTCGGGCATCTCATCAGGATGCCTCCTGGATGCCTCCCTGGGGAGGTGTTCCAGGCATGTCCCTCCGGTAGGAGACCCTGTGGACGACCCAGGACGCGCTGGAGAGACTATGTCTCAGCTGGCCTGGGAACACCTTGGGATCCCTCGGGATGAGCTGGACAAAGTGGCCGGGGAGAGGGAAGTCCTGGCGTCCCTCCTAAAGCTGCTTCCCCCGTGACTCAACCCCGGATAAGTGGAAGAAGATGGATGGATGGATGGATGGATGGATGGATGGATGGATGGATGGATGGATGGATGGATGGATGGATGGATGGATGGATGGGCTGCATCTAACATTTTTGTTACTATTCTTTTTAAAATTACAGATGCATTGATGTTATAGACCAAAAGTCAGTGTTGTTGTGCATGCCCAAACCATAGCAGTCGTGAACACAAGCTACTGAGAGCAAAGACAATTAGGAGACGATCTGTCCCTACTATCGTTCAAAAGATTTGTTCACCGAATCGTTCACCCCCGTCCCCCACACAACACACACATGGACGCCAGACAAAGTGAGTTTAAAAAAATATGCTCGTCTCGGTATTGCAGTTGTCATTTGTGTGTCTTTTAATTACTATTATTTCTATCAAAAACATTGGAGTTGTGATGTAAGAATGAGAACGAGCAGTACAGTATGCTCACTCACTGATCCGTTGATGAACTGGAAGGGCAAGGCACTCACTCACCGAATCGTTCATGAACGGGAAGTTACGTCACTGACTCCTTCGTGAACGGCAATTGTGTGGCAGTATGTTTTGTAAAGTCCCTCCTCCATCTGACCTGAGCTGCTGTTTGGTCCTTTGCAAAGATTCATGAGTGGGTGACAGACTGTATTTCTTTTTCTAATGTTGCCTGTCTGAGCTCAAATTACCTGAGAAAAGATTGACCATTTTTTATGCAGTCTTGTCAAGAGTCTATATTTGACTGCATGTCTTTCTGTTTATTAAGACTTATTGCACACAAGTATAAATAATAGTAAAATAGGAAAATAAATAAAAAGATAAATGACAAACTAAATCAAAGACTAAGCTAAATAATACTACCCTAAGAGCTTGAGAGATGCTGAGATAGACAGAGAGGATATTATCCAATAATGATATAATGGTGCACATATACATGTTATTTAAAATCGATTGTAAGAAGTATTTTCAAATAAAGATTTCCCATAGAGCAACATAATCTCCTAGCGATTGCAGACTGGCGCCTCTCTTCATGTCATAAAGTTGGGGGCAATAAAAACTTCCCTTTGTGTACTGGCAAGAGACTGTCAGTCTGCTGCTCTCATTTATTTATGTGCTTGCAAGTGCTGTTTGGGTGAGTGGTTCCTTTCTTCTTTGGCTAATTGTGAATGTACATTCACTGACTATGAACTGTCCAACATAGTTCACATTCATTCACTGAATTGTTCACGCCTGAAGATGCAACACGTTCACTCACTGATCTGTTGATGCACCATGACTCGTTCGCGAATGGGAAAATCAGCACGTTCAGTCGTTCATTCACTGATCTGTTCAGTTGATGAACGGGGAAGGCAGTTTACTCACAAATTCGTTCAGTTGATGAATGGGAAAGTCAGTGAAGTGACTCATTAGTGAGCAGGAAGTTACGTCATTCTTCTTCTATGTTTCATTTTACGGCACCAGCTTCAAGTCGCATGACTAGATATAAAGCCTCCTATAACTCAAAAACAGAAAAATTACATCTTGAAAGCAATGCATGAATTTATTCTATCACGTTGGGCATGAGGCTCCAGGATATATACAAAAATTCTTAAGTGGAATTTAATACTTTTTAATACCGCCACAATATTTTTTAATACCAACACGATTTCTAGCTGCAACTATGACAACCTTCAGGGGTTACTAATAAAGTAACATATTACTGTCATTTTCTCACATGAATTTATGAGTGCATGAAAGGACGAAATGTGTTTTCATTGTTGTGTAGAATTGATTGATTGATTGATTGATTGATGCACATGCCACTTTTGCTACTCTTTCACAGTCATTCTATCTTATTGAGGATTCAGATAACCTTAGCCTACATTTTTCTTAAGTACAATGTCAATTAGA
This sequence comes from Syngnathus scovelli, assembly GCF_024217435.2. Lineage (NCBI taxonomy): Eukaryota > Metazoa > Chordata > Actinopteri > Syngnathiformes > Syngnathidae > Syngnathus > Syngnathus scovelli. The sequence continues at coordinate 21,020,813 of NC_090851.1, read as the reverse complement.
GATGTTTTTTTAATTAAATAAATACGCCAATATAATAGCTACTATTACAAGATGATCAACAGTTAGCTAAATCAGTAACACCTTTGATTGATTGATTGATTGATTGATTGATGGTTGATTGATTGATTGATTGATTGATTGATTGATTGATTGATTGATTGATTGATTGATTGATTGATTGATTGATTGATTGATTGATTGATGCACACAGCACTTTTGCAACTCTTTCACAGTCATTCTATCTTATTGAGGATTCAGACAACCTTAGCCTACATCTATGGCATTACATTTTTCTTAAGTACAATGTCAATTAGAGATGTTTTTTTATTAAATAATAAATAATAGCTACTATTACAAGATGATCAACAGTTAATTAAATCAGTAACACCTTCAACAACCCGTAAAAATATTTATCATTTACTGATGGTTCTCTCACACACAAGCACAGACAATCGTAGCCTACAAATATGGCATTACATTTCCCTTAGGTACAACATTTTCTTTGTATATTAATGATCTACCTGATGTGTGCCCTAATAGCAATGTTCAAATGTATGCCGACGATGCGGTCATCACTGTCCAGGGCAAGACTACTAAACAAGTCTCTGACAGTCTAACTAGTGCACTTGAAAGGGTACATGACTGGCTAGACGGTGCCTGCCTCATGCTCAATGTAAAGAAAACAGTATTCATGTTGTTCAGCAAAAGACCAACGACCATTGAGAGGTCTGGTGTTTTCTCTAAGGGAGTAGAATTGGAGTGTGTGCCACACTTCAAGTATCTCGGTGTGATCTTGGACTCCAATCTACCCTTTAAGAAACAGATCAAAAAAGTAACTAACACTATTCAGTTCAATTTACGAAACTTCAAACAAATTTTACCCTATCTAACAACAGAAGCAGCAAAAACATATCTGCATTGTATGATCTTCTCACACATGGAATATTGTTTTACAAACTGGTCTTTTGCAAATGCGACAACCATAAGATCAATTGAACAGGTTTTTTAAAGGCCTATAAAAATACTAGACAAAAAACCCAACTCTTATCACCACTGTAATATTCTGGAAAAGTATAATCTCCTCAGTTTTGAAAACTTTAGGAACTTAAAAAACGCATGCTTAATATATAAGTGTTTAAATGGCCTGGCTCCTCCTCCTCTTATGGAATTCATCCATAAAAAAGAAGAACTACTTTTGGTAAGAGCGTACTCTCCATATATGGCTGTCAATACTGGAATCTACTCCCTGCCTCAATTAGAGAGATCCCCTCTTTTGATGCTTTTAAAAGGCAACTGAAACATTGGCCAAAAAGCTCACAAACTTGTAATCACTTTTAGTAAATAGTCTGCTGGGACGGTTAGAATAGTTTTTCCACAGTGTGGCTATAACCTTTTATACTATGTTTTTTTTTTTTATCTCCCTATAATGTACTAGTGTGTATATCTGTATGTCTGCTCTTTCAGGCTGAGTTAATGTAATGTCTAATGTCTATTTGTCTGTCGTTCTATGTCACGAGGACAACGGATGAAACTTAGCTCCGGCTAATTCCGACTGGTTTTAAACTGGGATGTTTGTATGTATGTCTATATCTTTAGTGTTCATCAAACTGGTACTGTCCTGTCTAAATAAATAAAAAAATAAAACATGTGATAGGCGTTTGGCTTTGAGATAAGTTAGAAACATACATGTTTTTAGCATGTATTGTATTTTATTATAGTTATTATTAATTTTTGGTTCATTGTCTTACACATGAAAATATACTTTGTTTGATGTGCTGTGACAGATAATCTGCACTTGCATTTCCCAGGATTTCAGAACCAAAATATCTTGAAGTCACGCAATCATTCTCTAGCACCGAATGTGTATGTCCATCTGTTTTTGCTTTGAATACGTATTGAGACTTTCATTGAACTAGAGGACAAACGGTCTGGCTTTGTTGACGCTTAATTCACTTCTAATTGACACGTAACGAGCTTCTTCTTGAAGTATGGCGTTAAACCAAACTTGATTATGTAGCCAGTCATGTCCTTGCCGCATGCAAAGCTTTTTGCTATTTTTGAGTCATTAATCATATTGCGGAAGCGCTCTCTTATGCACTCATTGGAGGTGTATAAGTGGTGTTTCATCGTGGTGTGCAGGCACCACAGCACAGCAGACATTGTGGATGCCACATTAAGGCCCACAGTAATTGTCATATTCAAGATGTCCATTATTCTGTTGTTGTCTACTTTCTTATTGTCTTTAGGTGACTGGAAAGTTCAGAGGAGGCGTTAACCCTTTTACCAATGGGTGTTGGAAGAATGTCACTCATGTCCTCTGCAGTTCGCAGGCACCCAGGTTCACATTTACAATTTATTACCACACCATCCATTCAACTTCATACAAGTGTGTCATAATGTCCATGGACTTTAATAGTGAAAATTACAAAAATCACATGAACAACAGTAGTTGCAAAAGGCAGCGCATGGGACAAAATACTAGTAGTTTATCTTACTTGGTTGCAAATATAGTTATTTCATCAAAAGGTATGGTATGAACCTGCTGAAAGCTGTGTGAGAATCCTGTTGGAGAAATATATAGTAACACGTGGTTTGTTACTGTTTGACATGTTTCTTTAGCAGTGAGAAGTGAACCCCTTTTTTAAGTTTATTTTTTAAGGGTTCTTTTAAGGTATTTTTAAGGGTGAGATTACAAAGAAAGTTGTAAATTGCGCAATTCTCTCACCCTCTCAGCACACCAATGTGTTTGGCTCAAAATAAGCGAAACAAAACGAGAACTAATTGAATCTGAGCTGGATTTGCATTTTTTATATTCTCCTCCTATGAAAGGTTTATTTTAATTAATCATTACGGAATCACTTTTCAAGTTTATTACACTTTTAAAATAAATTGATTAGTTGTGCCCCTTCCAAGTTTGGAACGAAACAGCCCCTGTTTAACATTTTACCATGATTTACCAGAAATTGTAGACGTAACCCAAGACCTAAAAAAAAAAATCTCTGGAATTCTCAAAATTCAACAGGAAATTAGCCATTTTCTTTTTCCTTCGAAATATTACCTCACTTTCGGGCTTTTACTGCAGTCGTATTTTATCTAAGTAGCTTTTTAATTTACTTTATTTTCAAACATTTCTAATTCCAATGTGCCAGTATCCCAATGCGCCCTTACCACAACGTTGTCAGGGCTGCAAAGGCATAGCTGCACATAGCTAGCTGCTCGCAGTTCTAGTTTATTTTATTTTTAAATGCTTTTTTTGCTGATATGAAACTGATGGGATGCCTATGGTGTAGTCAAGCACAAACATATGTATTACGAAGTATATCTCTCAGTGGTGGTGTGCTTGGTTGTTCTTTGACCAGTTAAAGGAGTAGTCTGCCTTTCGCCTGTTGTCTGCAGGGATAAGCTCCAGCACCTCCTGCAACTCTGAAGGATAAGTGCTGTTATTTATTTGTGTGTGTGTGTGTGTGTGTGTGTGTGTGTGTGTGTGTGTGTGTGTGTGTGTGTGTGTGTGTGTGTGTGTGTGTGTGTGTGCGTGTGTGCGTGTGTGTGTGTGTGTGCACGCGCGCGCGTGTGCGTGCGTGTGTGCGCGCGTGCGCGAGATGTTTGTAAGTAGGAGCAACGTTTCCCATAGGAATCATGTAAAAGCAAATAATGTCTGCTGGACTATCAAAGTCAAAGTCAAAGTCAAAGTCAGGTTTATTGTGAATTTCTCCACATGCCAAAGACACACAAAGAAACCGAAATTTCGTTCCCCTCTATCCCACGGTGACAAGACATGGCTCACAACAGACAAACAAGTAAACAAGTATAACAAAAGTGTGCTGAATAAATAATGAATAAATAACACAACAATAAATAAATAAATAAGAGGAGCAGAAAAAAAAGGAGCAAGTGCGCGTACAGCAGACATTCCCGAAAATAGCGCAACAGTGCCGCACGCTACGCAGAAGGGGGTAGCGAGTTCAGGGCCCTAACAGCCTGGAGAAAGAAGCTGTTGGCGAGTCTGGTGGTGCGGGAGCGCAGGCTCCTGTACCTCTTCCCAGAGGGCAGAAGGTCAAACAAAGAGTGAGCCGGGTGACTCACATCTCTGGCAATCGAGGTTGCCTTGCGGGCGAGATGGGAGGTGTAAATGTCCTTCAGGGAGGGGAGCGAAGCACCAATAATCTTACCAGCCGTATTCACTATGCGCTGCAGGGCCTTCAAGTTCTGTTCAGTGCAGTTACCACCCCAGACAGCGATGCAACTGGTGAGGACGCTCTCACGGTAGAATGTAGACAGGACTGCCTGAGGAGCACATGCACGCCTGAGCTTCCGCAGGAAGTACAGGCGGTGCTGAGCTTTCTTTGCCAGTGACGAGGTGTTTGCGGACCAGGAGAGGTCCTATCCCAAAAGTCACACGTTTTACCCTATTACTCTGTGTAAAACATGCAGAAAACCAAAACAACAGTTTTATTTTTGCTTTTTCAAACCTTTATAACAAAAAATAAATGTCATTTTACTCTTGACCTCCTAACTTTGCTTGTGGATGAGGGAATCTGTTCTAATTTTCTACACTTGCTAAAAATACCACAGGGAAAACACAGAAAAAGCTAGTAATTTAGTGTATGTTTGCACGTACTCCTTGCAATGTGCGTCATTACTTTTTGGTGAAATTAGTGAGTTTTCCGACTGTGTGAGTGGTCGGTGAACGCACCTCGCGCAGAACGTGAGTGAGAACGTAAAAAAACAAAATAAAAGAAAAGGATGTGCACAAAATTTTATTGAAAACAAACTGGTACTATCTGGCGCACTGCAACAGCATCCGCCTTTCACTAAATGCATGCGTGTTCCTACAGCAGGGGATACCGAGTTTCACCGACTTTGGCACAACGGCCATACCGTGTCGCGAACTCGACGATACGCATGCATTTGCCATGTTCCTTTGTGACTTTGAGTTTCTTAGGAGACATACTCGACTACACTACTGTATTTTTCGCACCAAAAGGCGCACTGGATTATAAGGTGCATTGAATTTTTTTATTTTAGTAATTATTTCATATATAGGGCGCACCGGATTAAAAGGTGCATAAAATAGAAGCTATACTGCAACAAACTGAGGTTGACTCGGGTTGCGGTATGCATCCACTCACCAATAACCAATGAGCCGTCTGTAAACTATCGTGTTTCTCAATCTCCTATATAATGATTGGAACTGACTAAAGTTCGAGCTAACACATTGGTACTGCGTACTTATGTTTCCCTTTCATATCGATCCGTAAATTTACTCGAAACATTAACGAAGCAGCCTAATTTGTGATGAAATAGCCTCTTGCGTATAGCAGTTATCATTATAGCATTAGCCAACCGCAAACTCCCATGAGCCTCAGCAAAGTGTTGTGGCAGCCCCCTGTCAACAATCGCGTTTCTCAAACTATCTCCTATAAAATGATCGGAACTGAATAAAGTTTGATCTAACATATTGGTACTGCTTACTTATGTTTCCCTTCTATATCGATCCGTAAATTTACTCAACTACTAACTACTTAGGGTTAGGGGGGATGACATACCAGCAAATCAGTGTGACTTCTGCTGTTGCCTTTGCAAGACCAGTTCAGATATGCGTTATCGCGAATTTACACGACATTCAGGTGTGTTCGGCCATCCGTGGGGGGGTTGGTAACCCAGGTTAAGAACCACTGAACTAGCACCTTTTGCTATCCATTTGTGGCCTGCTGTCCTCTTTTTTTTTTTTTTTGCCCACGGCCTAAAAACATTTAACGCAGCCTGCCACACTAATTTTCTTGGCCTTGATATATTGCCATATAAAGTATTTGTGCTTGTTGTTCACTTTATGACCTGGGTCCATTTAAATTTGAATAAGCTACCCTCTTGTCATTCATTTAGTCTCTATTTAGTATATGTGGCTTTTGGTCAATGGCCTTTGAATACTTACTTCCTTATGTGTCCTCTGCAGATATTTGGCAAGAAAGAGGTATGTGCACAGTGTGTGTGTGCAGCCTCCATTTCCACGGCCACAACTGACTGAGACTCAGCTAACCACAAAGATCCTGGGCAATGGTTTACGAGGAGATCTGCATAGGGTGAGCTAAGATCAAAGCTAAATTCAATTGGGTTATAGTCACAGGTTTTTATCTATCTTGTCTATTTTGTCCCTTCTGGTGCCAACACAAGTGGCTACCACTGAAGTCTTCAGACCTCTTTAGACAGCACTTTTACCTTGTTCTACATATGTGTTTATTGCCAATATTGTTAATAATGCTGACATCAAACCCCCATAACGTTAGGTTTGTTCCACCATTAACATTCCATCAAATAGAGCAAGTGGTTTTAAATACTTCCATCCATCCATTTTCTGAACCGCTTAGTCCCCACGGGGGTCGCGGGCGTGCTGGAGCCTATCCCAGCCGTCATCGGGCTGTAGGCGGGGGACACCCTGAACTGGTTGCCAGCCAATCGCAGGGCACACAGAGACAGACAACCAATCTCACTCACACTCACACCTAGGGACAATTTGGAGTCTTCAATCGGCCTACCAAGCATGTTCTTGGAATGTGGGAGGAAACCGGAGTGCCCGGAGAAAACCCACGCGGGCCCGGGGAGAACATGCAAACTCCACACAGGGAGGGCCGGAGGTGGAATCGAACCCACACCCTCCTAACTGTGAGGCGGACGTGCTACCCAGTGCGTCACCGAGCCGCCGTTTTAAATACTTAAGATTGCTAATTAATTTGTAAGAATCGTCCCTGAAAACATGAAAAAATGAAAATGTCAAGATTGTTACTTATGAGATTTTGGCCTGACACCAGCAGTTGATCCCGTGGATGTGTTCAAAATCAAATCAGCTGCTTCTTCAAGAGAGTAGCTACCCAAAGTACAGAGTCTTCATGCTGGAGGTGGCATACGGGGACTCAAGTGAAGTAAAGTGATTTTTCTGAAATCATATATGAGAGATTAACAATGACAGCAAATGTATCTTGTATAATATTACCATCCGCTGTTTTTTTTTTTTGTGTGTCACTGGAGTGTCTTACTATGTTATCATCATGTGAATGTCAACCCAGAACTTGGTGCCCGTACGGTAAATTAATGTGAAAACTAAATTAGCCATCTTATAAGGTTACAACTTTATTACCGTAATCCCTCATTTATCGCGGATAATTGGTTCCAAGAACACCCGCGATAGGTGAAAATCCGCGATGTAAAGAAAATATATACCGTGTTTTCCACACTATTAAGTGCTCTTAAAAAATTTAAATTTCCTCAGAAAATCACAGTGCGCCTTATAATGCAGAGCGCCTTATATATGGATCAATCGATGAATTTGTTGATCCATACTGGTTGTATACAGCGCTCTGCCAAAATGTTTCAGTACGTTTTAGTATAACTAGTAAATTACAAGGTCGCATTGCTTCCCAGCATTACGGCAACCGTGGTCAGGGGGCGTCACTGAATAGCTGTTGTACCCGCGAGGCTATTTTGTACTGATCTCCCTGTGCGTTATGTACTTCATGTACGTTGTCACAGTTCATCAGCCAGCCAAACTCATGTATAGAACACTTAAGCCAGGATTCAGAGCGTCTTGCTCCCTTTATTTTGATTCAGTGTTAAACACAACGAGTGAAACTGCAAGTGAAACAACAAACACACATAGTTTCTTCTATAAGTTTTTTTCTTAGCTTATAAACAATAATAAAGTTATCCAATAAAACAATGATAACTGTTAGGTTACGGATTCTAGTTATTGATCTGACTCCAAATTGCGATCAACACTTAACACATAAATTGCTATGTCCTAATCCACACACTGGCGCACCTAACAATTTTGCGAGTTCATTCTGTCAAAGAGAAGACCAGTAGATCAATCAGACCAAATTTACCAATTGTTTATTCCTGACAAAGCGCACTAATACAGGCCTGGGTCCCGGGTCCCTCACACTAAAACTCGTGCGTTTTTGTGACCACCAAAAGACGACACATTCTTCCGGGTTGCCCAGTTTTAAAGAAACACAATATGAATATTAAAGCATGCAAAATATTGTGAGATGATTGGTCGATGGCCATCTCCTCCCCGTGTCGGTGCTATCGCTGAGGTCAGGTGGTTGGATTTTCCCGCGAAGCCCGGGCCACATAGACGTGCTGTTGTTCTCGTTCCTCAATGACCTTGAGGTGTTCTCATCCGGTACTCCCTGTCTGGGCCTATACACAACACTTCCAAGAAAACAAGTTCATGCAGTTTGCCTGCACATTCTTCACCCCCCACCAATCCACACGAGCACTCTAATACTAGATATTAATATGATTATAAGTTTAACACCACCTTAAAAAATATGTTTGCAAACTCCCAAAAGCACATTTCCCTTTATAACTTACAGCCGTTGATTCCGTGAGCATAAGGAGAGGAGAAAGTTTCGCTTAGATGACGCGAGTTTTTTTCAGTCCACTTTTAATCCGCCTTTTCCATGAGAAGGACCACTCCAGAAATGGGCCGCAGGTAAGTTTGCGAGATGCCTTGGGATGATGTCCTCACCTCAACCTTCCGGACCTTCCCATCACTGCTCTTGGGGGTGGATATGACCATAGCCATCGGCCACTCATTCCTTGGCACTTGGGTTTGCTTTAGCAGCACAATGTCCCCTGGTTGAAGGTTGCGTTGTGTCCTGTGCCACTTACGTCTCGGATGAAGAGTGCTCAGGTACTCATTTCTCCAACGGTTCCAGAACTCGTTCGCCAGCGCCTGCACTTGCCTCCACTGGCCTCTCAGAAGGTCTTTCCCCGCAAGCTCACCCGAGGAGCAAGCAGGCCTGGCTTCTGTGTCAGTAGCATGGAAGGAGACAGCAAGACTGAAGCAGAGGGGTCTGATGAAATAGGGACCAACGGCCTGGCGTTGATTATTGCCGACACCTCCGCCATCAGCGTGCACAGGACCTCATGTGTCAGGCGAGTATGTTTGTTTTGCAGAAGCATGGAATCTAATATTCTTCGTGCCACCCCAATCATGCGTTCCCACACACCTCCCATGTGGGAAGCGTGTGGTGGGTTGAACTCCCACGTGCAGTCTTTGCTGTGGAGATAATTCAAGATCTTGTTTTGCTTTTCATGTGAGGGCCTCATCCCTAGTTCTGCACTAGCAGCCACGAAATTTGTCCCTCTGTCTGACCTGAGCTGCTTTGCTGGGCCCCTGACGGCAAAGAATCTCCGTAGCGCATTTATGCAACTGGCAGTATCCATCGATTCAATAATTTCAATGTGTACTCCTCTGGTGCACATGCATGTGAACAGAATGGCCCATCTTTTGCTTTCTGCCGCACCTCCACAAGTGCGTCGTGTCACCACCGTCCACGGTCCAAATACATCCAGCCCCACATAGCTGAAGGGTGGAGAGGTGTCGAGTCGCTCCGGAGGGAGGTCAGCCATTTTTTGCACTTCCACCTTCCCTCTCAGCTTACGGCATGTCACACAATGATAGAGGATAGAGCTCACCAGCCCCTTTGCCAGTGACAATCCATAGTCCAGCTGCCCTGATGGCTTCCTCTGTGAATTGTCGCCCCTGGTGCTTTACCTCTGCATGATGGTGTTCCACAAGCAGCCTGGTGACCTGGTTTTGCTTCGGGAGGATGATTGGGTGTGTTTGTCTAGCCATACTGAGAATATTTTTGGAGCAAAAAGTTTTTACAGTCGGATGCCCTTCCTGACACCAACCCAAGGGGAAATTGATTTTCTGTAGGGGTTGACTCCCTTAGCCCATTCCTCTCCCGAGGAGCCCACTGGGCAGTGGTACTATTTAACCCATAGTTGGGGGCTGGTTCGTGGGCACCAGGGCGTGTCCACACACCGGTGGGCCTGCGTGCCGCACGTCTAGGGGCCAGACCTCCTCCGAGTCCCTTGTAGTTTTGCCTGGGTCCGTGTTGTACCCAGTTACCATGTGTCGCCACGTGGAGGCACTACATAGGGCTTGCTGTTAGAGAGGCTATGTACTGGCAGGGAGAGACTTAAGCACTCGGCTCTCCCGTTCGCATACTGCTAGCCAGCGGTGAGGGTTGACAGTGAGAAGTGACATACACTGGGCACTCCACCAACACACTAGACGCATCACAACAACCCGACTTGGTCTTATGAAGTCAGACACACTGGTCTTATGAAGTCAGACACACTGGTCTTATGAAGTCAGACACACAAATGAGGATGATCAGATGGATGTGTGGTGTGTCAATGAGGGAGAAAAAACCCAGTGCAGAGCTGAGAAAGAAGATGGGAGTGGAGGCCATAGTGGATGTGGTGAGGAGAGGCAGACTGCGATGGTACGGACATGTAGTGAGGAAGGACGAGAACGACTGGGTGAAGAAAGTTATGTCGTATAACGTAGAGGGAACAAGACCCAGTGGCCGACCTAAAAAGACCTGGCAGACGACCGTGTCAGCCGACATGAAGGCACTCGGCATCAACCACGAGATGGCCATGGACCGTTCCCGGTGGAAGAAAGCCATATCAAGAACCCAGTCCAACCCAGCGGCGCCTGGAAAACGGACTTTAAACCGATGATGATGATTGGGTGTTTTATCTCTGAGTTGAGAGAAGCATGCCTGAGGCGCCCTCCGACCCGCAGCAGGCCCTCACACATGTAGGGGTCCAGGGTCAAGATCTGACTTGAGTTAGAGACTTCTTTGTGTGCTTTAAGAGCAGCGTATTCATCTGGATATACATCTCTTTGGACAGTCTCTAGTATGAGTCTCTTGGCTGCTGCAAGCTCCTCAGGAGTGCGAGGTCCGCTGCACTGATGCCAGCTTTTGCATGCATGCTGTGGTGTGTCTGTGTGAGTCTGAGGTGGAGATTGACTTGTGAGAACGCATCTGATGTATCAGAAAGGAAACGGCTCTCAGCAAGGAGCTCCATTTTGAAAAACGCTGGAATCTTGAAGAGGTAAGTGGCTTGGTTTTGATGTGCGTAAGTAAAGCTGTCACTTGCGGTCTGACCTCCACATCTTTTCCAGGCTCTATCAGATCGAACTGAATGTGCGTGTCCAGCTCAGGAGTCTTGTGAAGAAAGTCGGGTCCTACGAACCACATTGTGTCCATCAGCTGTGATGCAGGTATTGACCTGGTGGCTAAGTCAGCAGGGTTATGTTCCGATGGCACATAATGCCACTGCTCAGGAGAGGTTGTTTGGCGAATACGATGCACACGATTGTGCACGTACACAAAGAAGCGCCTTGAGTCGTTATAGATGTATCCGAGGACCACCTTGCTGTCGGAGTAGAATTTCACAGCGTCTGGTTTGTGGTCCAGTTCACTCAAGACCAACTCTGCCAGCTCAACAGCCAGGACGGCACCACAGAGCTCGAGTCGTGGGATCGTAGCCTCCGGCTGCGGTGACAGTCTAGCCTTTCCCATCACAAATCCCACTTTGCAATGGCCCTCCTTACTGACTGCTCTTAAGTATGCAACCGCCCCTATAGCCCAGTTAGATGCATCACAAAAAACACACAGTTCTGTGTACCTTGGCTCCGAGAGTGACATTGAAACATAGCAGCGGGGCACATGGAGGCTACTCAGCTCTTTGAGTGACGATTCCCATGTTTTTCACATGCTCGCCTTTTCATTAGGGAGTGGAGTGTCCCAATCCTGGACCCCACTGGACAGCTCTCGCAGCAGCAGCCTGCCTTTGATGGTCACTGGGGCGGCCAGACCCAGCGGGTCGAAGACGCTGTTGACAACTGATAGCACCCCACGGCGAGTGTAAGGCTTATCAGCAATGGCCACGTTAAAGGTGAGCATGTCTGTGTTAATGTCCCAGCATAAGCCTAGGCTCCTCTGCGCAGGGAGAGAATCATCATTATGCCCCAGCTCTCTAATGCCAGAAGCCAGTTTTTCAGGTTCGAAAGCGTTCATCACAGTGACACTGTTTGATGCAATTTTGTGCAGCTTCAAATTAGACTCGGCGAGTGAGGCACAGGTACGTTTCAGCAGGTCTATGGCAGCAGACTCGGTGGGCAGTGACACGAGTCCATCATCAACGTAGAAATGTCTATGAACAAACTGTGTTGTGTCAGTGCCATACCTTGCTTCACCTTTCTTGGCAGCACGCCGTAGTCCATAGATGGCTACTGCAGGCGATGGGCTGTTGCCGAAGACGTGTACTCGCATGCGGTACTCTTGAACTTCTTTAGACAGGTCATTGTCTTTGTGCCACAGAAATCTGAGGTAATCTCTGTGCTCATGCCTCACCAGGAATCCATAAAACATCTGCTGGATGTCCGCAGTGACAGCAATAAGATCTTTCCTGAAACGCAGCAGCACGCCAAGCAGAGTGTTATTCAGGTCGGGCCCTGTGAGAAGCACTGAGTTGAGGGAGAGGCCGTTCAGTTGGGCGCTTGAGTCAAACACGACCCGTATTTGCCCAGGCTTCTGGGGGTGGTACACACCAAAAAAGGGCAGGTACCAGCATTCTTTTGTGTCGTCAATGGATGAGGCAATCTCTGCATGGTTGTTTTCAAAAAGCTTTTCCATGAAGGAGGAAAACTGCTCTTTCATCTCAGCGTTTTTTCTCAAAGTGCGCCGTAGAGAGCTGAGATGAGACAGGGCTTGCGCTCTGTTATTTGGGAGCCGAGGTCGAGGTGACTTAAATGGTAGGGGAGCTACCCAGTTATTCTTTTCATCCTGGGCGACTTCTTTTTCCATAATTTCCAAGAAGAATTCGTCCTCAAAGGACATGGCACACTTGTTGTCACTGTCTGTTCGTTGGAAAACAGTCTGCCCGAGCTGATCCTTGACTGGCAATGCTTTCAACGTATGTGTAGTGTGGCTATGCTTGTCCTCCCCGCCGTAGCATGGTTTCTCTTTCACATTGATGCTGTTTTGGCAAGGAATGAGAAGTGACGGACGTCCATTTTGAAGCACATGAGTTTTGAAGACGCTCAGGGTTGGCTTGTGGGCGTTGTCCAGGCAGACTTCGCCTATAATGACCCAGCCTAAGTCCAGGCGCTGGGCAAAAGGTGCGTTATGAGGACCGTTGACTTGATCTCTCACTTTGTGTGCACGTATCATATCTCTCCCCAACAGGATCATCATCTCTGCATCAGGACCCAGGTTGGGAATGAGAGGAGCGAGATGCTTCAGGTGCGCATGTGTGAGGGTTACCTCTGGAGTTGGAATCTCAGATTTGTTATTCATTATTTCATTGCACTCAATGAGAGGTGGAAGGTCTAGGCACACACCTCCGTTAGCTGCTTCGACCTGAAAGCCCGCCGCTTTCCTGCCGATCATCTCTGTGGTGCCGGCGCAGGTCTTCATCAGGTAAGGCTGCTCTTGACTTTGAAAAGGTGGAAAATTTCAGAGCGGGCCAGTGAGCGGTTGCTCTGATCGTCAAGTATGACATACATCTTGACAGAGCGATCCTGCTGTCCCCGAGGGAAGACGAGCACCAGGCACACCTTTGAGCATGAACGTGGGAGGTTGCCCTTGCCACAAACTTTAGTGCATCGTGACGTCACTTCGAGTGGGGAATTGCCTTGTGCCACTGTGTCTATTTGTGGAAGGGCCGATTGATCAGGAGGCAGAGTGGTGTCTGGGTGCATCGCAGAGCTGTGTCTTTGGCTGTCACACTCACCACATTTCAATGATGCCTGACAATCCTTGGCAAGGTGGTTTGGGGCTCAGCATTTAAAACTGCGTTTATGTTCTTTAAGAATGTCTTTTCTTTCCTGTAATGTTTTCACTCTAATTGATCTGCATTTTTCCAATGGGTGTGTTTTCTTGTGCACAGGGCAATAACGAGCCGAATCATTGTTTTCCTTTCCATCTTCCGTAGAGTTTAAGGTGTTTGCATCAGTGGTACCAGACACGTCTGTTTTGCGCACAGATACAGCAGTCTTAAATTCACTTGGCTTGAATGGAGCTTTCTCACCTTTGCCGTACGGCTTCCCCCGCCATTGACCCTTTCCAGTTCGCGTACCGTGCCAAGCGGTCCTCTGAGGATGCCATCTGCTCTGCCCTCCACTCGGCCCTCACACACCTGGAGAGAAAGGAATCTTATGTGAGGTTGCTGTTTGTGGACTTCAGATCTGCCTTCAACACCATTGTGCCGCAGCGACTCATCTGCAAACTCGACGAGCTGGGCCTCAGTACCTCCCTCTGCAACTGGCTACTGGACTTCCTCTGTCAGAGGCCTCAGGTGGTGCGTGTTGGCGACAAAATCTCCGCCAGCATCACGCTGAGCACGGGGGCCCCCCAGGGCTGCGTGCTCAGTCCATTGCTCTTCACCCTGCTGACGCATGATTGCACTGCGACCTACAGCGACAACCGCATAGTGAAGTTTGCTGACGACACGACTCTGGTGGGTCTCATCACGAAGGGCGACGAGACTCGGTACAGGTCGGAAGTTGACCTTCTGACCACGTGGGGCAGGGACAACAACCTCCTGCTGAACGTCGACAAGACCAAGGAAATTGTTGTTGACTTCCGGAAGGGTCACACAAAACACCTGCCGCTGATCATCGAAGGTGCTGTGGTGGAGAGGGTGAGCTGCACCAAGTTCCTGGGGGTGCACATCAGTGAGGACCTCTCCTGGTCCGCAAACACCTCGTCACTGGCAAAGAAAGCTCAGCGCCTCGATTGCGAGAGATGTGAGTCACCCGGCTCACTCTTTGTTTGACCTTCTGCCCTCTGGGAAGAGGTACAGGAGCCTGCGCTCCCGCACCACCAGACACGCCAACAGCTTCTTTCACAAGGCTGTTAGGACCCTGAACCCGCTACCCCCTTCTGCGTAGCGTGCGGCACTGTTGCGCTATTTTCTGGAATGTCTGCTGTACGCGCACTTGCTCCTTTTTTGCTCCTCTTATTTATTTATTTATTTATTTATTTATTTATTGTGTTATTTATTCATTATTTATTCAGCACGCTGTTGTTATACTTGTTTACTTGTTTGTCTGTTGTGAGGCATGTCTTGTCACCGTGTAATAGGGGGGAACGAAATTTCGGTTTCTTTGTGTGTCTTTGGCATGTGGAGAAATTGACAATAAAGCTGACTTTGACTTTGACTACTGATGGACAGGCTGAAGTTTGGGTCGTTTCGAGCCTTGGCTTGGCCATACACAAAGTCCACAAAAAACGAAAAGGGAGGGAAAGATATCCTGTAGCGCTCCTTGTACTTTGAGCCTACACCGAGCCATTTCTCCTGCAGGCCTGAAGGTAACTTCTCCACGATAGGCTTTATCCCACGAGGCGTGTCGAGGTATGCAAGGCCAGGAAGATATCCATCGTTTTTGGCTGCTAATAGCTCCATGAGGAGATCACTGAGCAATCTTAGCTTCGTGTTGTCTCTAGCAGACAGACGGGGAAAATCGTCCACTCTTTTGAACAGGGCATTTTCAGTTATTTCTGGTGCGCCATAGCATTCATGCAGTCTATCCCAGGACAGTTGTAGAGCAGCTTTGGGCTTGGTGACATAAACAGCACGGATCCTCTTTACATGTTCAGACGAGTCTTTACCGAGCCACTTCACCAAGAGGTCTAGCTCCTCACTATATGATAAACCTAAGCCTTGTGTTACATTTAGGAATGAGGACTGCCATGCCCTAAAATTCTCTGGCATATCATCAAATTTTGTGAGGCCAGTAGTCACTAATTCTCTGCGAGCAAGAAACTTGGCAAAGTCTATCATTTGTGGAGGGCTAGCATGAGGAGGAGAATACCGACCTTGTTGCATATGTGGACTGTCAGGTGGCTTTGGGGCAGATGTGTGCCTTGCTGCATGTAAAGACTGAGTCGGGGTTCCGATGTCACTCTGAAGAGGCCTGAGGTTATCACGCAAAGGCCTGGAGTCATCCATGCGTGGTGGTGTCGTAGGTGTGGGTGATGACTGTCGTAGGAGGCTGTACTCACAAGGTCTGACTGGACCATGAAATGGGGGGCCATAATACGGAGTGTTGATTGCCTCTTGGAACTGCTCCTTTACCTCACGTTCCTCATTCACTGATGGTCTGCAGACGTTGTGTGAGGACCTCTCCTCAGCTGCCGCAGGTGGTAGACTATGCGTGGGTTCGCGGCGCCAGACTCCACTGTAGGCTACAAGGGACTGTGGGTTGAGCTGTGTTTGGCTTTGCACATAATCTTCAGTGCGTTTTTGAGCCACATGTGCTGGCAAATGACTTTTTATGCTCAGCACATCTTCATTTTCTATAGCTGCAGCTGCTTCCAATACTTCTGCTCTCACCCGTGCCACTTCTGCTTCCTTTTCAATTTCTAATTCTTCTAAATCTATGTCTAGCCTAGCTCGTTGCCTTTTAATTTCCAACTGCTTCCTTGAATAGGCTACCTTGGTTGCCGCTGCTTCAGCCGAAGCTCTGGCTCTGGCAGCTGCCTCCAGAACGGAATTGTAGGATGATGAGTGCTTGGAGTTAGCACTAGCTCTCGATCGACTGTGGACTGATGACTTGGAAGATGAAGGTCGACGTGAATTCTCTTCAAAGTCCACCGTCTCCATGTCGATAACACTGGATACATCTTCGGCGGCCATGTTTGAATCTTTCGTTGTTTCCTCAACTCACTGTGGTGCGGCTTTTCACTGTACTGATCTCCCTGTGCGTTATGTACTTCATGTACGTTGTCACAGTTCATCAGCCAGCCAAACTCATGTATAGAACACTTGAGCCAGGATTCAGAGCGTCTTGCTCCCTTTATTTCGATTCAGTGTTAAACACAACGAGTGAAACTGCAAGTGAAACAACAAACACACTTAGTTTCTTCTATAAGTTTTTTTCTTATCTTATAAACAATAATAAAGTTATCCAATAAAACAATGATAACTTACAGCCGTTGATTCCGTAAGGAGAGGAGAAAGTTTCGCTTAGATGACGCGAGTAACGCCAACGTCTCTCCACTCATCAGATGTCAAGTCGCTTCAACAAAAACATGCGCAGCTTCCGGTGCATTTCAAAATACATTTGCGGTTTGCTTCCGAACGACAAATAACCATTGCGTATGCTTCTTTACATAGAAAACATTTCTTACATCATGAAAACAATTCTGAGGGCAGAACATATTTCATTTCTAAATAGGCTGTTTCGTTAATGTTTTCGAGTACGTTTACGGATCAATATCCAACGGAATCATTAATAAGCAGCACCAATGTGTTAAATCAGTCTTTAGTTGGTTCCGATCACTTTAATGGGAGAGAGTTTGAGGAACGTGATTGTTTACAGGGGGCCGCCATGCTACTTTGCTGAGGCTCATGGGAGTCTGCGAGCTGAGGCTCATGAGAGTTTGCGGGTGGCTAATGCTATAATGATAGCTGCTATACGCACGAGGCTATTTCATTTAAAAATAGGCTGCTCCATTAATGTTGTAAGTAAATTTACAGATTGATATGGAAGGGAAACATAAGTAACCAGTACCAATGTGTTAGATCCAACTTTAGTCGGTTCTGATCATTTTTATAGGACATAGTTTGAGAAACGCGATTGTTGACTGAGGGCTCATTGGTTAGTGGATGCATACGGGAACCCTAGTCAACCTCAGTTTGTTGCAGTATAGCGTCTATTTTATGTGCCTTTTAATCCGGTGCGCCTTATAGATGAAATAATTTCTAAAATAAAAAATTCAATGAGTGTGCACCTTATAACCCAGTGCGCTTTATGGAGCAAAAAATACGGTGTATTTTTATTATTATATATAAATATATTTGTTAGGTTCAAAATCAGCAAAAGGATCAGCAGACAAAACCAGTGAGGCAGAATATTGAGTCTTTTCTCGCGAGGAGTGCATTCAGACTTACAGCAATCCGACTACACTAAAAATCTGTTTTACACTCCTCGCTCTTTTTATTTGGAATGCCCTACCCGCAGTGTGAGACGATTAGCCCTTAAGGGGGGGGGGAAGAGATTGTGGCTTCGTCTCGTAAGAAAAGAAACAAAAAGTAACGCACAAAGTGTTGCGTGCAGATATGACTATATCAGCAAAACAGTTTAAGCAATATTCCGAGAGATAAAAAGAGAAAGTGACGTTCTTTAAGGAAGATCAGAAGGTTCATGACGCATCGTTTGACGTGTTGTTTTCACGATCTGTTCTGGTGGACGCTGAGCTGTCAGCAGCATCTTGTTTGACACAACCGTCATCTCGCCCCTGACTCAGCCGTAATCCTTCTGTTCTCTTGTACAAGATAAGAATAAGCAAGGCAAAGCAGCAAGCATACTGAACAGTAACATTATGAATAAGTACTCATTAGAGAACACATGATAACATATATATACGATTTTTCTAACAATTCCCCCCTGTTTATCATAAGTTCTCGGGGACCAACTTATCACCCATATGGCCACTTCAAAAGTTTTTCAGCCAAGGGATCACATTTCGCAAGAACTACCTTACACTTGGGAGGAAATTGAGTCTTAATCATCAAAGCCAGAGTCAGAAAACAAATCGGACAGGTTTACCACAATAGATTCGCTGACAGAGTCGTCACTAGAGAAAGAACTCCCGTCGATCGAAAGGTCATCCCTTTGGAGTAACGGAAAAGTCTCAGCTGGTGGAGAGATAGCAGTTGTAATTAGCTTATTAATTAAGGATCGGAGACAAGGAATGCAGCAACATCCACACAGGGTCAAAATGGCAGAGAAAACGGCAATGGAGACCAGAACCGAGGAAACCAGGGTGCGGTACTTTCCGAACACGTTCAACCAGTCGGTCCAAACCTTCGTGTTTACCCCACTGTGTTCCTTCATCCTCCCATTCAAGGTCCTCAGACCCTCAAGAGCCCGGGACAGGCTTCCGTCGGCTGCAGTATTATTTGGAATAAATGTGCAACATTGCTCACCAAACATGGCGCAGACACCGCCCTCTTTTGAGAGTAGCATGTCAAGGGCCATTCGATTCTGGAAAGCCATGAGGGAAGTAGCGGCCAGTTGGGAGTGGACCGCCTTGAAACCCGCCTCGGTCCAGTTTCCAAGCCTCTGCACGTTGTAGTGGATGTAGTTAATCCTGTCAACATTTTTGTTAAGAGTACACCACCAACACAGGGGGGATTCAAAACCAGCTGCTATCTGATTCACCATCTTATACTCATCCGGTACTCCTCTAGGAACACCAGTGGCGTCTATGTAAGTTGGATTAGCTGCGCCCTGCCATTCGGCGTTTCGCTTCGTTCTCGGCCAGTATTCGGGCACTACGGACTTAGCATAAGATGTTAGATCATAAGACATAGGTATCAAATGAACAGGAAACAATAGGCCTACCAAAGCGCAAATTCCAGAGCTGTTTAAAGGCAACCTATCATAAAGTTTTTTACTATTACACCAAAACCAAATATCACTACGAGCAATGGGCAAAAAGGGGCAGTGACATTGGTCATGGACCCACACCATGGAGTAGGTAGGGCGCCGAGCTTCTCACCGGTACCAGGTAATCTAATTCATGTAAAATTACCCTTATCTACATCGGACGAAAAAAGGGGTTTATATTTTGTCATAGAGGCAACAGGGTAAACCTTATCCCATTTAAAACAATCATGAGTGGGTGAAATGGATGAGTTTAACATTAAAACAACAGCACACTTAGGAACTATATTTGCAGGTATTTTCAAAAGAGGTCTTGGACCCATACATGCAATGCAACTGGTGTTAGCCATTTTTGCGTCTTGCTCAGCCATAAGAAGCCAGTTGTTGGTTTGACCGCTTATTCCTGTGGAGGCTACAAAATAGCTGTCTATATCAGTGAGGAGCATACTTGTGATTTTTGCTCCTGCTGACAAGTTGTAATTATTTGTAACGGGACGGTCTGCGATCGACATTGTTTTATTAAGGCAAATAGCAATAGGAAAGCGAGGATCGATTCCAGAGGTTGATGTTAGGTTCAGAATCAGCAAAAGGATCAGCAGACAAAACCAGTGAGGCAGAATGTTGAGTCTTTTCTCGCGAGGAGTGCATTCAGATTTACATCAATCCAACTACACTAAATGTCTTTTGCACCCCCCGCTCTTTTTATTTAGGAACGCCCTACCCACAGTGTGAGACTAGCCCCTGAGGTGGGGGGAAAGCTTGGGCTTTGTCTCATGAGAGAAGGAAAGAGATTCTATGTGAAAAAGAAGTTACAGATGAGAACCAAAAAGGGTGCAAGGACAGGAGTCTATGTGAAATAAGAAGTCACAGACAAAACAAAACAGTTTGAGCTATCAACAGCTTTCTTGGAGTCCCCGAGGCGTAGAAGGTCAGGAAGCTCCAGACAGCAACGTATGACTGGTGGACATCTGCAAAACGAAACAGCAAGCATACTGTGCAATAATTTTATTAATAAGTACTCATTAGGGAACGCATGATAACATATATATACAATTTACCTATCAATTCCCCCCTGTTTATCATAAGTTCCCGGAGACCAACCCATCACCCATATGGCCACTTCCAAAAGATTTTCAGCCCAGGGATCACATTTC
The DNA here is from genome assembly GCF_024217435.2 of Syngnathus scovelli. Taxonomy (NCBI): domain Eukaryota; kingdom Metazoa; phylum Chordata; class Actinopteri; order Syngnathiformes; family Syngnathidae; genus Syngnathus; species Syngnathus scovelli. The sequence goes on along the minus strand of NC_090851.1, from coordinate 21,000,395 downwards.
GCAGGAACTAACTTACACCCGGGAGGAAACTGAGTCGTAATCGGCAAAATCAGGGTCAGAAAACAAACCGGACAGGTCTACCACAATAGATTCGCTGACCGGGTCGTCACTAGAGAAATAACCCCCGTCGACCGAAAGGCCATCCCCTTGGAGCAACGGGAAAGTCTCAGCTGGTGGAGAGATAGCAGTTGTAATTAGCCTGTCAATTAAGGATCGGAGACAAGGGATGCAACAACATCCACACAAGGTCAAAATGGCAGAGAAAACGGCAATGGAGACCAGGGCAGAGGAAACCAGGGTGCGGTACTTTCCGAACACATTCAACCAGTCGGTCCAAACCTCTGTGTTCACCCCACTGTGTTCCTTCATTTTCCCGTTCAAGGTCCGCAGGCCCTCAAGGGCCTGGGACAGGCTTCCGCCGGCTGCAGTATTATTTGGAATAAACGGGCAACATGGCTCACCGAACATGGCGCAGACACCGCCCTCCTTTGAGAGTAGCATGTCAAGGGCCATTCGATTCTGGAAAGCCATGAGGGAAGTAGCGGCCAGTTGGGAGTGGACCGCCTTGAAACCTGCCTCGGTCCAGTTTCCGAGCCTCTGCACGTTGTAATGGACGTAGTTAATCCTGTCAACATTTTTGTTAAGAGTACACCACCAACACAGGGCGGATTCGAAACCAGCTGCTATCTGATTCACCAGCTTATACTCATCCGGTACTCCTCTAGGGACACCAATGGCGTCGATGTAGGTTGGATTAGCTGCGCCCCGCCATTCGGCGTTTCGTTTCGTTCTCGGCCAGAATACGGGCACTACGGACTTCAGATCATAAGAGGACATTGGTATCAAATGAGCAGGTAGCAATAGGATACCAAAGCGCAAATTCCAGAGCTGTTTAAAGGCAACCTATCATAAAGTTAGTTACTATTACACCAAAACCAAATATCACTATGAGCAATGGGCAAAAAACGGGCAGTGACCTTGGTCATGGACCCACACCATGGAGTAGGTAGGGCGCCGAGCTTCTCACCGGTACCAGGTAATCTAATGCATGTAAAATTACCCTTAGCTACATCGGACGAAAAAAAAAAGGGGGTTAGATTTTGTCATAGAGGCAACAGAGTAAACCTTATCCCATTTAAAACAATCATGAGTGGGTGAAAAGGATGAGTTTAACATTAAAACAACAGCACACTTAGGATCTATATTTGCAGGTATGATTTTCAGAAAGAGGTCTTGGACCCATGCATGCAATGCAACTGGTGTTAGCCATCTCCGCGGCCTGCTCAGCCATAAGAAGCCAGTTGTTGGTTTGACCGCTTATTCCTGTGGAGGCTACAAAATAGCTGTCTACATCAGTGAGGAGCATACCTGTGATTTTTGCTCCTGCTGACAGGGTGTAATCATTTGTAACGGGACGGTCAGCGATCGACATTGTTTCATTAAGGCAAATAGCAATAGGAAAGCGAGGATCGATTCCAGAGGACCAAGCCCACAGTTGAAAACCTCAACAGGAAGTGTTAAACAAGGTGGCATTTGGAGGACGAATTTGACCATCAGGGAGTGTAAAAGTCAAAAGGAGGCTTGTGCCCTGATTCTTCAAAGTTACCCGTTTAGCAAAGAACACAGCCTCTTCACTGGAACCAGAGAGCGGGGTGACCATTTCAAACCCTTTCAAACTTTTCATAGGTAAAATAATAGAAGAAGATGTATTAGGAGCCACAGTAAACATTAATGAGTTATTGTAAGTCCAAGACAAAAGCCATGGTACGCAAGTTGGAACGCGGACGGTATCTGGAATACAAACAACCTGATCAAAAGGGGATTTAGTGTCGCGCTTATGTCTAGCATTTTTTCCCCATGAGCCATATCGATTAGAATTAGTGTTGGTAGCTGCCTGAGAGAAGAATGTTCGAGGCTCATGGTACTCTATCCATACAAATAAAATAACCCCCGAAAAAAAAAATATAATGGTAACACAAACCAGCAAAAGCAACCAAAAGCACATGGTAGACTTTGCGCAGGCTACAGCCCGAGTAAAGCACTCACCAAATGACTCTCTAATGCTCATGTTTTGGATCTCCTCAGAGTCAACACCCTGAGCTTCGGGTTGGTGTCTTGGAAATTGTCTTCTGCTAGCTTTCGTGTCAACCCTGGATCTTGGCACCAGGATCAGGCACTATTACCAGACTTTGCTCACCTTCCGTACTTAGGTTGGGTCTGCGGAGATCACCTTTTTACAATAAGATAAATGCAGAAAACAAATAAATGCAGAAAAAACAATATTCTTTCCCTTCACATTTATGTAATTGGATATAAACCATATGTATTGTCTGAAGCGGATACAATGGAGTCGGGAACTTTCCTCTCTGAGGTCTTAAATTGCCTTGTGAAAAAGCTGCAAAACAGTATGTCGTATAAATAGTTTCAACTTGTTTCACCATACCCCCCGTCGAGACATGGGTGACCCCATGACTCGAAATAGCAGCCCATTTGAACAAGTTACGAGGCAAGACAGGTTTGCCCAAAGGTCACACAAAAAGACCATCAGTGTTTTTAGTTGCACCCCGTTTTTCCCAAGAGAGTCGTTCCTGGGAGGGGCTCTGAGACTGCATGTCAAGCAACACATCAGGGGAGATGTGTGACATCGAATCATGATCAGTGAGAGACGAGAGGACATGGAGCAGGCCTTCTGCAGCGGCCTTAGCGGATTTGTCAGCAAAAGCATTACCAAGAGAAACAGGATCAGATCTTGCAGTGTGAGCAGCACATTTGCAAACCGCCACCTTTAAAGGTAGCTGGACAGCGTCCAAAAGTTGAGTTAGTAATGTGGAATGGGTGACGGGCTTCCCTGTAGAAGTTATCATGCCACGGTTGCTCCACTGCTGAGCAAAAACGTGCACTGTAGCAAAAGCATACTGACTATCAGTCCAGATAGTGACGGACTTGTTTGCAAACAATTTGCAGGCCCCAGTCAAAGCAATGAGCTCAGCGGCCTGTGCTGACATATAGGATGGCAGTTTAGCAGCCTCCAAGACTTCGTCGGCAGTAACAATGGCATACCCAGTAAGGGTCACACCAGATTCATTTTTCTTAGAAGACCCATCAACAAAACCCACATGACAGAGGCGTATCTTCCAAATCAGGCCGAGCCTTTGCAATCTGTTGGGCAGCATCGACACAATCATGGAATCCGCCGTCGTCAGGAAGGGGAATGAGAGTGGCAGGATTGAGTGTTGTGTATCTTTCAACGGTCAGATGCAGCTGAGACAGCAACGTAGCCATGCAAGAAAGATGACGTGCAGGCGACAGAAAAGTCACTCACTCACTCGCTCACTCATTCACTCACTCATTCACTCACTCACTCACTCACTCACTCACTCACTCACTCACTCACTCACTCACTCACTCACTCACTCACTCACTCACTCACTCACTCACTCACTCAATCAATCAATCTGACAATCTGACAATCTGACAATCAATTAATCAATCAATCACACAGGTGTTAACTAATTTGTAATTATATTGCAAGCAATTCCTAATCCTACTTTACCTTTGTATAAGGCACAGGTGTCAAATTGTGCTTCATATTCATGTCATTACTCGAATTGCAAATTATCTTCCCTCTTAATAATGTTGTAAGTTTAAATATTAGACCAGTTTGTATTTGTCTGATTTGAAAGCGAGTTACTCGTCAGCTTGTTTTGCAATTCCCACAATATGAGGCGCTCACACATCTACTCGGGTATGACAGTCATACCGGCCCTCCAAAAGAAGCCATGACTACACCGCGGCCCTTGAACAAATGAGTTTGACACCCCTGGCACAAGGGATAGCCTTCTCATTGATCAATCGCGTATCTTAAATCATGCTTTTCCTCCTTTGAAGCGACTATGTACTTCAAACCCAAACGGCACCATTTTATAGGGAAAAATTTGCCGAATTTATTCATTGTCGACATAATACTGGTCGCAAATTTGCATGTTTTTGAGTTGTTGATCATAGACATCAGTTGAACACTCTTTCTGGTCTGTGTCTAAAGTCTTCAAACAACTTATCTTGTTTTTGTTTAGTTCGGCCAATGTCTGTGTAATTTGCTCTACGTTGGAATTTTATTTTTATCCTGCCCAATAGTTGGTCAATTTGTATTTGTAATGGCACCCTGTTATATTCCAATGGACGGCCCTGGAGATCAAAAGGACTCTAGGTGCCTTTAACGCTTGCCCAATGTTTGGTTAAGGATGCCATGAAAACCTGTTGTACTTCATCACCTCTCAAATTATAGGAAGCAATGAGTTGTTTAATTTGGGGTACAAAGACGGAAAGGATGGTTCGCTTTGCCGTGCCACAACATCTGTCTTTGTAATTTGATCATTTTTCTCATCTTCATCACATTCTTAGATGCGATTCTTAAGCGAGCTCGCGCTGACACTGTGTCATCATCTTCCTGTCTGTGCAACAGCAAGTTCTTTTTTATCTTTTCTTCGTCTTCCTTATCTTTCAATTTTCCTCTCATCTGGGAAAATGAGAATGTAATTTTGCTTTTTAATTTTTAATTTTAAGTCTTGCAAAATTGCTATATCCTTACTGCACCGAGATAAACTGTTAAACATATCTTTAAACAAAAACAATCTATGCTCCTGCAGAGACTCTTCAAAATGGGACCCAAATGTCAGATTACAAATCAAACCTCCTCCTTCACTCTCACATTTTTTGATAGAACAGTCTACTTAGCTAGACACTGTCATATCATACTAAATAATGGCCTGCAAATTAAATATAATGTTGTTGCTGTGGTCCCTCAAAACATGTGACTAGAATTTGGACAATTACTAACCCCCATCAATTGATAAATTATCTCCTCACTAAAGTCCTAGCCTGTTAACCTATCTGCATCAAGAAGACATTTGCAATGCAGGGGATTAGAGAATAATAATAACACCATTGATTTCTAATCATTAACCTAATTGTATCCAGTTCTACAATGTATGTTTTCTTTTACTCTCACATTTTTATGAGGGTTGGGCACTCTCCTCGTCGGATGAGTTTCTGCTCACAACCGTCATATTATTCTATAATTTCAAATTTTTACATTTAACAATGCAAATCTGATAAACCATTGTCTAGCACACCGTTTTCGTGCACCAATTTAGCGCAATTCCAACCTTTATAACGAACTGATACACAAAGACAAACATACACAGAAACAAACACACGGGCCCACAACATAGACATGACAATCTTTGCAGCTGATAACAAGGGTGGGGGGAGCAACTGAAGTGCGGAGAGCCTCGCCACCGCCACGTCGCATAATGCAACCACCTCTGTCCAAAATATGCATTTGTCAAGATATTTTATATTTTTGGTGTCGACCCCTTGCATTTTAATTCATGTCGGGGTAGCGGCTTTTGTTTGCTATTTGATTTTCCCATGGTTTATTTCTCTAAATTTCAGAGTTGGCAATTCGAATGGCACCTACAGTGTCCTAAAGCCAATTTAATTCACAGGACAGTGGTAAAATATTCAGTGGTAAGTCTCCTTTCCTCTGCTTCCACACAAACCCACTGTCTACAATCCTGTTTTATATAAAGGAGAGCTCAAATGAGATCACTCTCAGTCGAACCACACACACACACACACAATGCGCACTCTTATCGTCTCACAGGCAAGCAGGGGAGTCCGCCCTCCCGTGGATTTTAACAAACTCTTTAACCTTCCTATTGTGTAAGAAAAAACTTATTTTTGCCTTATTCTTAAAGTAGATATAAAACCTATCTTTTCATGGATAAAGAAGCCAAACCAGCTAAACAAGAGTTAAGAAAAACACCACAGATGGCAGCAGAAAGCTAACACATTAGGAAGATTAAGTTAGGAGGCCCCACGACACCTCAGCGGAATTTAACTGCTCCAAATTACCTGTACTTCTTTAGAAAACAGATGGGTCCGCTCTCCCATGGAATTTAACTGACTTAACAGTCAGGGGACTCCATCATCCCAGCGGAATTTACTGTTTCTAATTGCACTTGATAGGGTCTAGAATTGTCAAGGTTTTAAGTGACCTCTTGTCACTGCACTTTCATTACTTTCAACAGAATCAAGATTCGTACTCACAGTCTGCTGGGCCTTCTCCTCGGATGATCTCGTCAACCACTCCGGCGTCCAGCTGACTGATCGAGTCAGCCCCGTGAAAAGGGTTTCCTCTATATGCCTTGGCCAAGGACTTGTCCTGGGTCGAAAAGTCAGCTGGAATCCCGAAATAGGTCTATTGAGACCCCGGAACGAGCCCCCAAAAATCTGTTAGGTTCAAAATCAGCAAAAGGATCAGCAGACAAAACCAGTGAGGCAGAATATTGAGTCTTTTCTCGCGAGGAGTGCATTCAGACTTACAGCAATCCGACTACACTAAGAGAGAGAAGAGATTGTGGCTTCGTCTCGTAAGAAAAGAAACAAAAAGTAACGCACAAAGTGTTGCGTGCAGATATGGCTATATCAGCAAAACAGTTTAAGCAATATTCCGAGTGATAAAAAGAGAAAGGGATGTTCTTTAAGGAAGATCAGAAGGTTCATGACGCATCGTTTGGCGTGTTGTTTTCACGATCTGTTCTGGTGGACGCTGAGCTGTCAGCAGCATCTTGTTTGACACAACCGTCATCTCGCCCCTGACCCAGCCGTAATCCTTCTGTTCTGTTGTACAAGATAAGAATAAGCAAGGCAAAGCAGCAAGCATACTGAACAGTAACATTATGAATAAGTACTCATTAGAGAACGCATGATAACATATATATGCAATTTTTCTAACAATATTCATAAAAGACTTTGATGAACCTTTATTGTATTTTTAAACTGTATTGTACTTTTACCTACCATATTTTTCGCACCAAAAGGCGCACTCTATTGTATAAATATATCTTGTATATTACCATCTGCTGTTTTTTTTTTTGTGCGTCACTGGAGTGTCTTGCTATGTTATCATCATGTGAATGTCAACCCAGAACTTGGTGCCCGTACGTTAAATGAATGTGAATACTAAATTAGCCAGCTAATGTTAAAACTTTATTGCCATAATCCCTCGTTTATCGCGGATAATTGGTTCCAAGACCACCCGCGATAGCTGAAAATCCGCGATGTAGAGAAAATTTACATAGATAAACATAATAATATATATTTAAATATATTCATAAATTACTTTGATGAAACTTTATTGTATTTTTAAACTGTATTGTAGTTTTACCTACATTGAATTTTTAAACACTGTATTGTGCTTTCAAGTCAAGTCAAGTCAAGTTTATTTGTATAGCCCTAAATCACAAACAGTCTCAAAGCATCCCCTGATCTTAAGCTCCCAAAGCTTTTAAATGCTTCTTTGTATTTTTAAACACTTTTATAAACAATTTAAAGTCCAACTGATTTTCATAAACATCCTTTATTTAAAACATAAGAAAATAAAGAAAATAAGAGTAAATATAATGTTACAATACCCGCAGAAAACTTATATGAACCTATGTTGAAGTTTGATTCACGTTTTTTTAAACACTTTTTTGTATTTTTAAACATTTTTGTAAAAATTTGAAAGTCATACTGACGTTCAGAAATATTCTTATTTATTTAAATAAAAAATAAAACAAATAAGAGTAAATATATTGTTACAAGATCCACACAAGGCGACTCGGTGGCGCACTGGGTAGCACGTCCGCCTCACAGTTAGGAGGGTGCGGGTTCGATTCCACCTCCGGCCCTCCCTGTGCGGAGTTTGCATGTTCTCCCCGAGCCCGCTCCGGGCACTCCGGCTTCCTCCCACATCCCCAAAACATGCTTGGTAGGCCGATTGAACACTCCAAATTGTCCCTAGGTGTGAGTGCGAGTGCGAATGGTTGTTTGTCTCTGTGTGCCCTGCGATTGGCTGGCAACCGGTTCAGGGTGTCCCCCGCCTACTGCCCGATGACGGCTGGGATAGGCTCCAGCACGCCCGCGACCCCCGTGGGGACTAAGCGGTTCAGAAAATGGATGGATGGATGGAAGATCCACACAAGACTTTCATTAACTGTCAAACGCGCACTTTTTATCAAAGCGGCACCGGCTTCCCGGTAACGGGTTCGATGAGCCGGGGTGAAGGGACTCGTCCGTAACCTAACCACCCGAGTTAAATTAATTCTACCAGAATCAATCTAATTTCTTTATGATGCCAATCCCTCTCAAGTCAACCGACGCTTGAGCCGAGTAACTAATTTGAGGCAAGTCGTCGAATTGACCGCGCCATACCATGATGGCTCCCTTCGGTTGTTTGATGCTTTTGTTACGTTACGGATATTTTTAGATGTCTTTGTTAAGACCTCAAGGATTCGTTAATTTACTAGAGCGCCCTCGCCTTAGCTGAGCTCAAGATAACTACTTCGAACCAGATCTGACAATTCCTGATGTTAAGGATTAAAGCTGTCTTCACTTTAAAAAGAATTGAACGGATTTAAAGAATGACTATGATAGGGGAATAAAGACATTTTAAAGTTGTAATTACTGCATATAAAACCATGCTCAACGTAGTTACTACGAAATAATCAATAACCGAATTAATGCTTAAGAAGAAATTTAATGAATAAGCAAGCAAAAGAATTACAAGTCGAAAAAACAAAAAAATAACAAGACTCACCCACTCAGAACAAAAGAGGAGACTAAAGGTCTAAAATCCTATTTGGTTGAACAAGTCGCATGATCGGCTCTCCTTTGTACTTAGTACTGAACCACCTGAAGGATGTCACGGGCCCCCTGCTGGACCCCCTCCAGTTTGCCTACCGGGCAAACAGGTCGGTAGATGATGCAGTCAACATGGGACTGCACTACATCCTGCAACACCTGGACACCCCAGGAAAGTACGCCAGGATCCTGTTTGTGGACTTCAGCTCGGCGTTCAACACCATCGCTCCTGACATCCTCCAACAGAAGCTCATCCAGCTTGCGGTGCCTGCCTCCACCTGTCAGTGGATCACCAGCTTCCTGACCAACAGGAGACAGCGTGTGAGGCTGGGGAGCATCACATCTGACACCCTGACCACCAACACTGGAGCCCCTCAGGGATGCGTCCTCTCCCCACTGCTCTTCTCCCTCTACACCAACGATTTCTCCGCAAGTGACTCTTCCGTAAAGCTCCTGAAGTATGCAGACGACACCACTCTCATCGGACTGATCCAGAACGGTGATGAGACTGCGTACAGACAGGAGGTGGAGCGGCTGGTCCACTGGTGCAGCCAAAACCACCTGGACCTGAACCCGCTCAAGACCGTGGAGATGACAGTGGACTTCAGGCGAGGCCCTTCACCACTTTCACCCCTCACTATCCGCAGTAATACTATTCTCTCATCAGACACCTTCAAGTTCCTGGGAACCACAATCTCTCGGGACCTGAAATGGACCGGCCACATAGACTCTCTCCGGAAGAAGACCCAGCAGAGGCTGTACTTCCTGAGACAGCTCAAGAAGTTCAACCTGCCACGGGAGCTGCTGAAGACCTTCTACACTGCCATCATCCAGTCTGTCCTCTGCACCTCCATCACTGTCTGGTTTGGATCGGCCTCCAAACAAGACAAGCACAGACTGCAACGGACAATAAGGACTGCAGAAAAGATAATTGGAATCAACCTCCCATCTATCCAAGACTTGTACCTGTCCAGGACCAGGAAACGTGCAAATAACATCTCAACAGACCCTTCGCACCCAGGTTGCAGCCTGTTTGAACTACTCCCCTCCGGACGCCGTTATAGAGCTCTGTACACTAAAACCAGCAGACACAGAGACAGCTTCTTCCCCCAGGCTGTCGCTCTGATGAACTCACACCACTCTTAGAGTCTCAGAGTCATTACTGTGCAATAACATCCCGCTTGCCACACCTTTTTTGTCTACACTGTTTGTACTATGTGTCCTCTCTGCATCCATTGCAGCCTGGTCATCCTAGAAGAGGGACCCTCCCATCTGTGGTCTCTTCTCAAGGTTTCTCATTTCCCCTAGCTGGAGTTTTGAGTTTTTCCTTGCCCTCTTGGGAGTTTAAGATCAGGGGGTGTTTGAGAATATCTTTCGTTCTTCACATGTCCTGAGTGTTGTTGTTAGTCACCTAAATGTTGAACAGAGGCTGTGATTTACCGAAGTCAAATTCCTTGTTTGGCACGCTCAAACATGGCGAATAAAAAAAAAAACTCTTGAACTCTTGAATCTCTTGTTCCAAAGTCCGAATTCTGTTTAAAAAAGAGGAAAGGTCTGGCCGTGAGGAGCTTAGCCAAAAAAATAAAATTGGCGACTTCCCCTTTCTGCCCGGAGCGGCTGTCTCCTCTGCCTTCTTCGAAGCTTAAAATTTGACAAAGTCCAATTCGAAGACTCTGGAAATTCATCTTAGTAGATTTTGGCAGTGTCACGGCCATCGCCCTGACTAGGAAGAAGCGCGCCCGCTCTGTGTCCGGGCAACATATTTATAGGCTTTTGGCATTGCCTCATCGTAATATGTAGGTGAAACGTCAGAATCCCTGCACCACTGGTTGTCTTGGCAACCTTTCTTCAAGCAGCAACCACTGCGGCCGACAGCAATCGGCTACCGGATGCAGATGTTTCCTGTTTTGCTCGTTCTTTCACTATTAGCCCTTGTCATGTAACATGGGGGGTAGAGATGGTGCAAATGGTAGAATATGGATTGTTCACAGGAATAAATTGGCAGAGTTGAAATTCCAAATTTGGCCAAAAAATGGCGCCAGACCAAAACGGGAGACCAAAAGAGGGGCCAGAATAAGCTAAACCGGTTAAAATAGATATAAAAAAGGAACACGGTGTCAGAGTGTGAGTCACGCATGGAAGCACAAATGTGATTTTTATTTTTCGATTTCTTTGCTTGGCTAAAAATGTATTCTGTAACCGCTTTAAGCAATATTATTTGTCAATTCGATCAAGAGACCCGTCACTATGAGAATAGTGGCGTGACATAAATTGTTTGGAGAAGCACAAATGTGATTTTTATTTTTTATTTCTTTGCTTGGCTAAAAATGTATTCTGTAACTGCTTTAAGCAATATTATTTGTCAATTCGATCAAGAGACCCGCCACTATGAGAATAGTGGCGTGACATAAATTGTTTGGAGAAGCACAAATGTGATTTTTATTTTTTGATTTCTTTGCTTGGCTAAAAATGTATTCTGTAACTGCTTTAAGCAATATTATTTGTCAATTCGATCAAGAGACCCGCCACTATGAGAATAGTGGTGTGACATAAATTGTTTAGAAAAGTAGGTCAAGGGTTTGGATTTTTATTTCAGAGCTAATTGAAGCGTAACTTTAAAAAGTTATTTTCATGAAACAGGAAGAGAAGAAAAGGGGAAGTGAAAGGTTTTACCAGGGGCTAGCTGTGCATTTGGTGGAAAAGTACTGCGTGGTCAGGGCGGAAACAGCTGCTGAAGGCCACAGATGGCCAAGCGTGGGAAGAAAACTGGGCACTCCTACCCTATAGTAGGCGTGGGAAAACTGGCCAGTCCCTTCTATAGGCATGGGAAAGCTGGCCAGTCCCTTCTATAGGCGTGGGAAAACTGGGCAGTCTTACCCTATAGGGAAAGTACAGGAGAAAAGAAAGGGGAGGGGGGGGGACAGAGAAGTCTATAAAAAGTCCTGCAGGGGCAGCTTCAGGGCTTTTTCCCCCAAAAGAGCGCTCATACGTGAAGAAGCCCGGAGGAGTTTCAAGATTTTTTTTGCAAAGTCCCGAAGATCTTTGTGTGAGACGCAGGATCACTGGACTGAAATTAACTTGGATTAATCCTAAAAATTGGACTGGACAACTTTAAACGAGGAATAGGTGAGGGTTTACCGTTTTTATGTATGTATTTTAGCGAGACGGGGGAATAGTCATCGGGCCGCCGGCTCCCTCGAGGCCAGCCTGTTTCTCTAATTTGGATTTTAGAAGTAAGATCGAATTGATCACTCGACTTTGCTTCCACCAAAAATAGCACGCAGCTGGTATTTGCCTCTTCCCTCTTTCATGAACTGTGTTTTGCAGTCGAATTGTTCTGGGATTGAATGATTTTATTAACACGGGTATCAGTGAGTGAAATTGTTCGGTTTCTGGAGTAATTGAGATTTGTAATTCTATTCCATGTTTCTTCAATAAATGTGTTTTATATATTACTTACTTCGTTGTGCGCGGATTTGTACTGAATATGCAACCGATGGTTTGGGGCCGATTTAAATAAAATAAATTAACGGAGGTGTTTAAATCGGATTATTCGTTTTGTGTAGAACGGAAAGTTATTTAATTATTTGAAAGGCTCAGGTCCGCTTCCCCTTTTTGACGGGCCGCGTAAAAAATAACTCCGAACAAGTTAGAGACTTGAATAACTTCCGTAGTTATTTGAGCCACGGGTGAATTTCGATCCGTTCGAAAGTTTGTTTCGTCTGAATAAATTAACGGAGGTGTTTAAATCGGATTATGGGTTTTGTGTAGAACGGAAAGTTGTTTAATTATTTGAAAGGCTCAGGCCCGCTTCCCCTTTTTGACGGGCCGCGGAAAAAGTAACTCAGAGCAAGTTGGAGAATTAAATAACTTTCGTAAATATTTAAGGGAGGAGTGGATTTCGTTAAAAGTGAATTGTTGGAAATTTACTTCTTCTAAATAAAATAACGACGACGGTTAAAATAAATCATTGGAGTTGGAGGAGGATAAAAGTATTTCGATTGTCCGTCGGGCGCGGCCCAGTTCCTAAATTTGTCGGGCCGCGTCAAAAGTTAAACGGGACACGATTAAAAAATAGACTTGCCTTCCAAATTAATTATTGGGCAAATCTAAATAGAGCACGACATTTTTATCCGGTTTAAGATAGTTGTTATTCTTTTTAAAGCAATTGAGAGGGGTGAAGAACTCCGACGGTTAAGTGCTAGATCTGCGTATACGAGGTTAGAATTAATCATATAAAGTGCATTAATTTTCTTCTTAAATACTATTATTGTCACACTTTTATTATTTCGATTCTCTTTCGAATAAAAAAGTTGGTCGGCTCGCTGCATGAGCGACCAAGTGGAACGGACCCATATCAACATTTACTTCGGCAAAACTAGTGCTTGGGTGCGCTATACGAACGAATCCCTGAGGTCTTAACAAAGACATCTAAAAAATATCCGTAACAAATAAGAACTTCAAACACTAGCGGGGAGCCATCATTACGATGCGGTCACTTCGAAGTCTTGCCTCGAATTGAGTTACTCGGCTCGAGCTTCGGGTGACTTGAGAGGGATTGGCATCGTACAGAAATTATATTGATTCCGGTGGAGTTAATTTAACTCGGGTGGTTAGATTACGGACGAATCTCCGAACCCGGCTAAAACAAACCCGTTACCGGGAAGCCGGGGGCACCTTAATCCAAGAGGTGCGTTTGACACCCTTGATGTCTCCTCTCAACTTAATACATTCAGATATGGATGGAACACCAATGTTAAATACAGGTTGGACAAAACATTGCAACATTAATCACATATATCTTGTCTAATAAAGATCAATCTCAACACATAATAGTACTTAACATAATAATGGGTTCCTCCAACTTAAACAGATATATTGATATTGCTCAAGCTGTTACATCTTAAAATTATGGCATAGCAAACTCATATTCCAAAATTGTGCGTTGCTACGTGTTTGAACAGGTCGTGTCTTCCCAATTGCTAACAATTTCATTTTTTAGATTTGTTAATTTCCATCAGGTCACCCCTATGTCAAGCTTTAACACCATCTCCTGGTGAAATTTTGGAATTACTACATGTTTTGGGATAGCCAATGTGCCTGGGCCAAATTCAATACCTAATTTTACACCATCTTGTACCACCATGCCATTTGACATAACCTTTTTCGAAGTGTAATCGTGTCTGTCTCCTCTCTGCTCTTGCGTGCTAGCTGGCTGACATGCAAGGGCATCTGCACAATACTTTTTATACACTCTATTGTACTTTTAAATACGTTATTGTATTTTAAACACTTTTTTGAACATTGCAAACTGTAAACGTGTCAAGGCTCCGCTCTGCTCTTGCCGTGCTGACCGACTGACGCGCCCCTGCAACCCAGCGCGAGGGCATCTGCACATTGCTCAGAGGCTGTCCCAAATCCTGGACAGCAGTGCTTTTTTCTGACGTGCGCGGCAGCCAGCCAGGCACCCGGCGCTTGCCCCCGCAATATCACCAGTCATTGCTGTTGCCAATGACTGCTTCTGCGCGGCGGTGCGTTTTTCCTTAGTGCGCGGCTGTCTCGTCTCCGCTCTCGCCCTGCGGGCCGGCTCACGCACCCTCCACGCTAGAACTCTGAGGCGCGCGTCACCAATATGGAACTGCTAACCATCAGTCCTCACCGTTTTGTCTGCTTTGACATGCATGCTTGCCACCTGATTCCTGTTTGCCTGACCCGCTGTGTAACGAGATGCCCACACGACGTGGATTCGCTGGCCGGCTTGTCATTTTAAAGTGTAAACGTGACTCCGCTTTTCTCTTGCTATGCTGACTGGCTGACGTGTCCCCGCAACCCAGCGCGAGGTTATCCGGACAAGACTTCCATCCATCCATCCATTTTCTATATTGCTTGTCCCCACGAGGGTCGCGGGTGTGCTGGAGCCTATCCCAGCAGTCATCGGGCAGTAGGCTGGGGACACCCTGAACCGGTTGCCAGCCAATCACAGGGCACACAGAGACGAACAACTATCCGTACTCGCACTCACACCTAGGGGTGATTTGGAGTGCTCAAATTGGCCTACCAAATATGTTTTTGGAATGTGGGAGGAAACCGGAGTGCCCAGAGAAAACCCACGCAGGCACGGGGAGAACATGCAAACTCCACACAGGGAGAGCCGGAGGTGGAATCGAACTAGCACCCTCCTAACTGTGAGGCGGACGTGCTAACCAGTGCACTACTGAGCTGCCCCGCACAAGACTTTCATAATTTTATTTTTAAGCACTTTATTATACTTTCAAACTCTTGTATCTTTAAAGCAGTTGTTCTTAACCTTTTTCCTTGTTCGCACCCCATTCAATTCACCAACCAGTTCTCGCACCCCTAACCCTAACCCTAAATAATTATTATGATAATAATTGGTTTACTTTACAGCTATAAGGCTTAATTAGCATCATCACTAATCCCAATTAACACAATGACTTCTTGATTTCCAGAATTTTTTACTTTTTTCGGTTACCCGACCATTATCCCCGAAAAATTGTAAATTTCCCCCAGGGTGTCCTCGCACCCCCTAGGAAGCATTCTCGCACCCCTAGACGCTATGGAGTCCCAAAATGTATTTGATAAAGATGGACTTGTATTTTTGGAAACTGCGAATTGAAGAGTAATCGATGAAAAATCAACGGTTTGTACGTGATTGTTGAAGCTCATCCCGGAAATTGCCGAAGTGACTGTGACATAGAATATAGGAGGCCGAGCGTTGCCGAGTTATTTAGCCCATGTAAGCATAATGGCAGATACAGAAGTGGAAGCGATGTCGTCTGACAAATCTCCCTCACGTGATTCTTCACCTTCTGACGAAAATGAAGAAGAGTATGAGTTCTTTCTTGGGGTACAAGGCTACCAATTTGAACCAGTGAGAAGTACCCCAGCGACTGAAGCATCGCAAAACGAAGGCGCGGAAGGTACAGCCCAATCGGGAGAAAATCAGTGGCTATATACTGATATTGTTTTGGGTGTCCAATTTAATAAATTCTAAGAAAGTTGCAAAGAAAATTTCTTATAATAAAATATTCGGCAACATATTTTTTCATAGGGTAGAAAACAGTAGGAGAATATTTTTTTAGGACTGGGAAAACCCATGACGATTATTACTTTGGTGTGCTAATTCTTATTTTCCCTTTGCACACAGTATGTTACTACCAAAGTTACACCTATAGTTATAAGCCTAAACTTTTTTATTTTTCAAATAACATTTTCATACCTCAAGAATCTCCCTTTTGGCAATTGCACGGCTCTGTCTTGGCACTTTTGAGGGGGGGGGGTGAATTTGGGGGGGCTCCGTTGTCTCCATTATGCTTATATGTGAAGTATTGGAGACAAAACACCAGGAAATAGTATGAATCTAGCGCTATCAATCAGTAAACAATGAGGGGAGCCCTTTCATCTACGTCACGGTACCATGTGATCCAGAATGGCGCGGTTCATGACAGGGACAGGAAAAATCGAGAAATACACACAAATTGACTGCGTTTGGCTCACGAATGCAATTTTATTTCAAATTCTATACGATTATTTGGATACAGGTAAATGTTAGAGATTTGCTCACTCCAACTTATTTTGCAAGAACCACACAGAGACAAGGCAAGTTCTTTTAGACACCTGCAGGTGGAGAGATCACTCGCTACTGGAATGAAATCTGAAAGGTCTCCTTCCTGCAAGGGCATATTTATTAGGAGGAACAGAGTGGGGGTATGGGTAGGCTGGCTAAAGCCCTTGCCCTCTAGTCTAAACATGTCAGGGGATGTTTTATGACCTTGTGATAAGGAGGACAAGGTAAGGTATTTATTACCTGTTGCACTCCAACATAATCCTACGATAAAGATAACCTGGAAAACCCTAACATCTCCCTCCTGATTTATCATATGATTATGCCACCCCAAACAACAAAGACAAGCAAGGAAAAAAACATATATACGTATAATGAAGAAAGTAGAATGGTAAAAATAAAAACAACAAACAATGATAGCAACACATTCCAGTGAAGATGAGGCATTACCTCAAACTTATTGTGTAAGCGAAAAACCTGCCGGCCAGATGTTATTAGCAGGAAAATTCTTACACGGCCCCGTTGCCACAAGCGACCAGAATGCTATGAATAATAAAAAATAAAAAGAAAAACACAGAAACAGTACATCATTGTATCCATCACTTGCGAAGCATTTTCGATGGTCAAATCATCAAGTTTCTGTAAAACATGCTCAACAGAACAGCATCTACGCAATCCATGTTTCATCATCGTCATCACATCCGTCATCTCTAAGGAGTTGTATATGAACCTGGGCTACAGTAGAGGACACAAACTTCGACACAGCAGACTTCAAACATGGGATAACGCAGGTCGTAAACAAGCACAACACCATCAGCACAACAAGCACAGGAGACAGCAATTTCAACAGCAGTTGCCACCAGTTGCCAGTGAATAGCCATGAAAAGAAATCAAACTGAAGTGGGACCTTGTCTTTAGACATGGCCTGCTGTAAGTTCTTCAGTGAATTCATGGCGTCGTTGATGTGGGTGTCATTTTCTCCTGGTATGTATGTGCAACAGGAAGTCCCAATGATGTGGCACACACCACCTTGTGCTGCCGTCAACAAGTCCAGAACCATCCTGTTTTGCAAGACCATCAGTCTAATAGCCTGAATCTCTCTATTTTGTCCATCGTTGACTTGCAGTGAGAGATTCACAAAGGATTGAAAACGATAGTTCAGTGTCTCGATGAAGAGCGATAGTTTCCCAACCCCACTCTGGGGGAAGAGCGCAAGGACAACTTTGTCTCCGGCAGACCATACCAGAATCTGGCCTCTGCCTGTTGTTTCCATGCATTTTTTCAACCTGCTTTTGATGGTAAAGTTTGCCCGTTCAACCAGGCCTGCGCTCGAAGGATGCCAAGCACAGTGGTTTTTTAACGTTATTCCAAGGTGTACAGCCATGTTCTGCACAACTTGGTTCACAAAGTGTGGACCATTGTCACTGTAAATGGTTTGGGGGATGCCATGAGTTGGTATGATGGTTTTGCAGATAGCTTTTGCCACTGTTAAGGCATCTGCGCGTTTAGATGGAACTACTTCCACCCATTTTGAAAATGCATCAATCATCACTAGGCAGTATTTGTAAGGTCCACTTTGTGTGAGTTCAATAAAATCCATATGCATGATTTGAAATGGATAAGAGGGTTTTGGAAATGAGCCTCTCTTAGATCTCATGTTTCCTTGTGGATTATGTTTCACACAAACAGGACATGCTTTACAAAAATTTTTTAAGTAAGCATCTAAACCAAAGGTAGTGAATTGTTGATCTATGATGGACTTCATCCCTCCTGTCGACACATGGCAAGGCCCATGTGTCGCAAGCGCTGCTGCCTTAAAAAGTGATTTTGGTAAGACAGGTTTGTCATTGATGCGGTGGATATTATCTGTATCCACTATTGCACCTTTTGTCGTCCACATTCGTTTTTCTACCATTGGAGCATTGCCCTGCATATCTGTCAGTACAGTCTTATCTATGAGTTGTGTGTCCTCTGAACCCATTAAAAAAATTTCATGGCCATGTCTCCCTGCAGCTGCTTCTTTTGCAATCTTGTCTGCTAATCTGTTTCCATTTGAGACTTCATCTCTGCCAGTGGTGTGAGCAGCACATTTACACACAGCTAGTTTAGCAGGTAAAAGAATGGCCTGCAACAAGTCTTTTAACAAGGAGGCATGGGTAACCGGCTTACCGGTTGATGTTGTCATCCCTCTGCGCTCCCATTGTTTCGCAAAATAGAACAGAGTAGAAAACGCATACTGACTGTCTGTGTATACAGTGACTTCCTTATCTTCCGCTAATTGACAAGCTCTTGTTAGAGCAATCAGCTCAGCAGCCTGTGCTGACCTGGTGTATGGAAGCTTCTCTGCTTCAACAATCTGGTTTGGCAATTTCACAATTGCATAACCACTTTGATTGTTTCCTTTAGGATCCTTTGAACATGATCCATCCACAAACCACTTTTCCCCCTTGTCAAGTGGCGTGTCACTTAAATCTCCTCTGGGCAGCTGTAGATGTTCTGTAGCATCCAAACAGTTATGTGGTGTTCCATCCCCTGGCAACGGGATCAACGTTGCTGGGTTAAGGATTGTGCACCTCTTTATCACAATGTGTGGTTGTGACAGAAGTATAGCAGTGTAGGACAGATGTCTGGCTGGTGACAAAAAGTTCATTTTGCTTTGCAGCAGCAACACATCTACAGCATGTGGAACCAGCAGCTCCATTTTGTGAAAGAGCACCACATCTGCAGATTGTCGCACTGCAAGCGCCGCCGCGCATACTGCTTGGACACAGTCTGGCAAAGACAGAGCCACTGGATCCAGTTTTTTTGAATAAAATGCAATTGGTCTTAGTTTCCATAACATTTCCCTGCAGCAGGCCATCGTCCCCTCGTGTTTCAAGGCTGCCACCATCGTTCCTGTGCCAAAGAAACCTGCACCGTCCTGCTTCAATGACTACCGCCCTGTGGCACTGACGCCCATCATCATGAAGTGCTTTGAGCGGCTGGTCATGGAGCACATCAAGTCCATTCTCCCCCCCACCATTGACCCTTTCCAGTTTGCGTACCGTGCCAAGCGGTCCTCTGAGGATGCCATCTGCTCTGCCCTCCACTCGGCCCTCACCCACCTGGAGAGAAAGGACTCATATGTGAGGTTGCTGTTTGTGGACTTCAGCTCTGCCTTCAACACCATTGTGCCGCAGCGACTCATCTGCAAACTCGACGAGCTGGGCCTCAGTACCTCCCTCTGCAACTGGATACTGGACTTCCTCTGTCAGAGGCCTCAGGTGGTGCGTGTTGGCGACAAAATCTCCGCCAGCATCACGCTGAGCACGGGAGCCCCCCAGGGCTGCGTGCTCAGTCCATTGCTCTTCACCCTGCTGACGCATGACTGCACTGCGACCTACAGCGACAACCGCATAGTGAAGATTGCTGACGACACGACTCTGGTGGGTCTCATCACGAAGGGCGACGAGACTCGGTACAGGTCGGAAGTTGACCTTCTGACCACGTGGTGCAGGGACAACAACCTCCTGCTGAACGTCAATAAGACCAAGGAAATGATTGTTGACTTCCGGAAGGGTCACACAACACACCTGCCGCTGATCATCGACGGTGCTGTGGTGGAGAGGGTGAGCTGCACCAAGTTCCTGGGGGTGCACATCAGTGAGGACCTCTCCTGGTCCGAAAACACCTCGTCACTGGCAAAGAAAGCTCAGCGCCGCCTGTACTTCCTGCGGAAGCTCAGGCGTGCATGTGCTCCTCAGGCAGTCCTGTCTACATTCTACCGTGGCACCATTGAGAGCGTCCTCACCAGTTGCATCGCTGTCTGGGGTGGTAACTGCACTGAACAGAACTTGAAGGCCCTGCAGCGCATAGTGAATACGGCTGGTAAGATTATTGGTGCTTCGCTCCCCTCCCTGAAGGACATTTACACCCGCAAGGCAACCTCGATTGCCAGAGATGTGAGTCACCCGGCTCACTCTTTGTTTGACCTTCTGCCCTCTGGGAAGAGGTACAGGAGCCTGCGCTCCCGCACCACCAGACTTGCCAACAGCTTCTTTCCCCAGGCTGTTAGGGCCCTGAACTCGCTACCCCCTTCTGCGTAGCGTGTGGCACTGTTGCGCTATTTTCGGGAATGTCTGCTGTACGCGCACTTGCTCCTTTTTTTTTCTGCTCCTCTTATTTATTTATTTATTTATTGTTGTGTTATTTATTCATTATTTATTCAGCACGCTTTTGTTATACTTGTTACTTGTTTGTCTGTTGTGAGCCATGTCTTGTCACCGTGGGACAGGGGGGAACGAAATTTCGGTTTCTTTGTGTGTCTTTGGCATGTGGAGAAATTGACAATAAAGCTGACTTTGACTTTGACTTTGCTGCCATGACTCTGCAGTAACACTGAGGTCATAAAACCATTCCTGCAGTCTGCTGTTTGCACAAAGGTTTTATTGTAGTCTGGCAAGATAAGAGTTGTGGTTTCTATCAGAGCCTGTTTCAGCACTACAAAAGCATCATCCGCTGCTGGTGTCCACATGATTTTTTCTGTCATTGTCATGGGAACTCCATGCACAATATCCAGCAGCGGTTGTGTTTTTTCCGCATAATATGGGATCCATGCTCTGCAGTAATTGCAGAGCCCCAAAAATGACATCATTTGTTTTTTTGTTTCAGGTTTTGGTGTATCTGAAATAATCTGCTTTCTGGTTCTTTGTATCTGTCTTCCAGAAGCTGACAAAGTGTGACCTAAATAGTTCACTTCCTGTCTGACCCATTGTAACTTATTTTTGTTCACTTTATTCCCTGTTTTGCAGAGATAGTGTAACAATGCTAAGGAGTCTGCCTTGCAAGCAGCTTCAGTTTCAGAGGCTACCAGGAGATCATCTACATAAACTAGAAGTTGGCTTTTGTTTGACATCTGAAAATCAGCCAAACAGGACATGATAGCTTGAACGAAAATAGTTGGACTATCAGCAAATCCTTGTGGCAATCTGGTGTATGTATAGCTTTGTCCTTTAAAGGTAAAAGCGAACCAAAACTGTGAGTCTGGGTGAATTGGCACTGAGAAAAATGCATTGCTGAGATCAATTACTGTGAAATACTTCTGATTAGGTTTCAAAGTGTTCAGAAGTGTGTGTGGGTCAGGCACATTGGGTGCTCTTGTTTGCACTGCATCATTCACTGCTCGTAAATCTTGTATCATTCGCCAATTAATTTTGTCGGCCTTTTGGACTGGAAAAATGGGAGTGTTGCAAGGAGAATCCGGGCATTCCCTAATGATTCCTCCTGCCAAAAGATCATTTATAACAGGGGCAATCCCATTTATTGCCTCCTGTTTTAAAGGATATTGCTTAACTCTTGGACGCCACTCTGATCTTGGTTTGATCTGTACTGGGGAAATGGATTTTAAAAGTCCTACATCAGATGGGCCCTTGGTCCACAGTTTTTCAGGAAGCCCAGCCAATTCCCCCTCCTCCTTTTCACTCAAACAAATGTCAACTAGTCAGGGAAGCGCACAAGCGCCTGCTCTGCCTACAGCCACTTCACACACTGTTTGCTTCCACACGTCACAACTGGTACTGTAGCTCCACCCATCACCTTTGTCCTCATAATCAGTCACAGATCCAGCAAGTTTAATTCGGGAACCCACATCTGCCCACGTTATACTGTGAGGTTTAAACAATGAGATGTGGGGTACAGCCGACAATTTGTATCTATCTTTCTGAGGAGCAGGCAGGCGTACAGCGGCAGCCGCAAATGACCTGCGATCAGTGTACAGAGCAGTGATTGTTAAAGTTACTTCTGTGTCGCTGAGAAAACTTCCAATATAGTCATCTTGTGGATCAGTGAGAATATTCATGGTGACATGTAATTCAGTACAAGTCATTTCTGATTCAGGTTGGGACAATTGTTTTCGAGCTTCACTCAGCAATCTGCTTGGGAGTTTAGGATTTCGTTCAGGAGGGATGGCATAGGAGCAGCAAATCTGTTCACCTGCCTGTGCAGCATATGAGTCCACATCTCTCACTCTACATGCTCGC
Organism: Syngnathus scovelli; assembly: GCF_024217435.2. Classification (NCBI taxonomy): domain Eukaryota; kingdom Metazoa; phylum Chordata; class Actinopteri; order Syngnathiformes; family Syngnathidae; genus Syngnathus; species Syngnathus scovelli. The sequence goes on along the minus strand of NC_090851.1, from coordinate 20,978,105 downwards.
ATGCCATCCTTTACTGGAATTATTGCAATTCCCAACCGAGTCATCAGATCTCGTCCCAACAGGTTTATGGGACATTTTGGAGATAGGACAATTGAAACTGAAGCCATGCTTCCAGTTTCCTTATCTCTCACTTCAACTGGATTAGAGATACTCTCCTTGTGTACCTGCCCATCAGCAGATTTCACCCAAATAGTATTTTGGGAGGCCTTTAGATTTGGGACTTTAGTTTTTATCACGGTTTTACAAGCCCCAGTATCGCACAAAAACTCGACATCACTGCCTCCAATGTTTAGAGTAACATATGGTTTTTCTTTTAATGTACTCAGAATGTCCCATGCTGTATGGACATCTACTATTTCTTCCTCTATAGGAGCACCAGGGGGGGGGGGGGGTCTAGTCATGCTGAGAATTTGGCCTTTCCTCTGCCCCTCCCTGCACCCTTTGATTGATATTCTTTTGCAGAACGACACTCCCTTGCAAAGTGTCCTCGTTTCCCACAGTTCCAACAGTTTGTATCTGATGGGGGTTTTGATTTATATGGCGGCCTGTGACCTTGTTGGCCTCTACCTCTCCCTCTGCCTAGCTGGGACCCTTGGAAGAAGACTGTTGTACCTTCATCTAGTTCATCATCATCATTATCTAGATGAAATACATCAGAACTCTTGCCTTTTTTGATCACTTTTTCAGCATGTCTGGCCCATTGCATAGTTGTTGTCACACTTGCAACATCCACTTCCACCAAATGTTTCCTCACCCAGTTGCCTATTTCAGGGCGGAAATTAGTGAGGAGCGCATTTTTAAGCTGTTGTTAAGCACTCTCAGCTGTATCATTGAATGGGATGCCACTATGCACCCTGAATTCTTTTTCAAATCTCAAACGAAAATCATCAGTATCTTCGCCAGGCTTCTGTTTTATTCCTGCCAAATGACCATAATTCGCTCGTCTTTGAAATATAGTTCGCACTCTTTGCACAAGACCATTCCATTGTGCTGCATACTCCTCTCCCAATTGATTTCCCTCAACGGGATAGGGAAAAGGCCCTTGATTATTTCTACCTGTATAATTTCCCCTAACCTTTGCCCAGTCTTTTCCCAAGGAGGACATTGCAGCTTCTCCTGCCTCATGTCCATTCAGTCTATAGGAATGTATAATTCCAGCCATGTCCTCTGCCCATATAGCTGGGTCTTCAGCAACAGGGGTAACCCCTTCAACAGCTTTTCTTGCCTCTTCCAAAGTCCATGGCCGGAAAACATACGTATGTGGGAGTTGGCCTTCCCCTACATTAGGGTTTGGCACCTGTATCATTGGGCACACATCAACCTTGTCCAAATTTTGAGAAAATCTAGCAGCAGTGGTCAAACTTCTTGTTTGTACAGGACTTCTAGTAATGTGACCCTGACTTCTTTTGCTGTTATATGGGGGGGGCTGCAGGTTTGTTAAGCTTGGATACAAGTTTTGTGTACGAGCGGAAGGCCCCTCTTGCTCCTCTGCTCGAGCTGCGCCTTCAGCGTCGGCGGGAGCCGTGGCCGCGGCAGTGCGCCTGCGCACTCCGGCCTCATTGTCTTCCGGCCTGACAAACATAGTCTCAGCCTCATCACCTTTCATCTTTCTATCTTTTGTCTTTTGGATTTGTTCTTTTCTCTCTTGTGAAGCTTTCAACCACACTTTAGCACAATCCAATTCTCTTTCTTTTCTTTTCTTTTTCAGTCCATTTTTCTTTTTATCCACACTCTCTTCTAAAACATCAACTACTATCTTCCACACTTCAACTCTCAACTTCCCTTCTACTCCATACTTTTTCTTCCACTTTGGCATATATTGCATACAATTAAGAAATCTACTCGCCATGTACTTCTCATCTCCGTCAAGAGGTAGAGATTTACCGTTTTTATTTCCCATCTTAATTCTAGTAGTTCTAGGTTTTACAATCTCTTTGTCTCAAAAATATTATTATGATTATTATTACTATTTATTACTATTTATTTATTTAACTATGTCTTTGAGGATCCTCAATGCAGGTTTAAATTGACCTTTCAACAAATTACTAGCCTGTATTATTGCCGTGGATCAATGCTAGAACTGCTTCTTAGTCAATTTATCCTACCAGTCACACACTCAATCACACAAACTCCAGCGCTTTTTTAGGCCTATCCAGGGATGGGTGTAAAACCCTCCCAAACAGCTTTGGAAAAACGGACAAAAGAAAAAATCTACGCCCTTCTTCAATTAAGAAAAAGAAGCTCTGTTTTTCTTAGCCCGTTTCTTCCACTGGGACTTGAACCCAAGCTATTCTTTGGCTTGGAAAAACATACAAAGAAAAATCTACGCCCTTCTTTGATTAACAAAAAAGAAGCTCCGTGTTTCTTAGCACGTTCCTTCCACTGGGACTTTAACCCAAGCCAGATCCCTCAGCTCGGAAAAACAGACAAAGAAGAGTCTACACACTTCTTCGATGAACGAAAAAGAAGCTCTGCCTTTCTTAGCCTGTTTCTTCCACTGGGACTTGAACCCAAGCTATCTCCCGTGCACCTCTATGTGTTACGCGTTTAACAACACAACACAATTTCAAGCCTTTAACTTACTTGTCCCCTGGTTCGTTGCACTGCCGGGTCCCGTCAATCCACCTCTGTCAGACGAAGGCAGACCTAAGATGCTGGCCCAGCGAAGAATTTCCTTCCCAGGTCTTTCTTTACCAGGTCCGGCTAGTGGACGCTGGCCCGTCGACGGTGTACAGCGCATCGTCCTCCGTCAGCCAGACAATGGGTATGAGGGTCCCGGGTTTCGGCACCAAAATGTTAGAGATTTGCTCACTCCAACTTATTTTGCAAGAACCACACAGAGACAAGGCAAGTTCTTTTAGACACCTGCAGGTGGAGAGATCACTCGCTACCGGAATGAAATCTGAAAGGTCTCCTTCCTGCAAGGGCATATTTATTAGGAGGAACAGAGTGGGGGTATGGGTAGGCTGGCTAAAGCCCTTGCCCTCTAGTCTAAACATGTCAGGGGATGTTTTATGACCTTGTGATAAGGAGGACAAGGTAAGGTATTTATTACCTGTTGCACTCCAACATAATCCTACGATAAAGATAACCTGGAAAACCCTAACAGTGAATATAATCGAACATTCTGAGTGTTTTTTAAAACATGTTAAAGGTGCCTTTACATTGGCTTTAAATACTTGCTATGCCCTTCTGCTGTAATGACGCACGACGCGAACTAGCTGGCATGTCAGTTTGCCTCGTAGTCCTGCTTTGCCGGCATTTCAGCCCTCCTTGTTTCCTTTAAACTTTCCCCAAATAAAGAGCCCTTGTTGCATTTGGTTGTCCTGCCTCGTTTGTGACAACAAAATGAAGTGCGAATCAGAGATGCCGCTGATTCTGCTGACACAAACGAAGTGGAATGGATATGTAGCGGGATTGAGATAAAGCCTGGTTAGAACTGCTCTTACAGCTGTAAGCCAATCATCGGCAAGGATACAGATCTACATGTTCCCCTTGGTCTCCTACCGGCCAATAGTGTGCTGTAAACTCATATGGGCATACAAAGCCTCGTGCTCCAAGTGACGCCGCAAAAAGCCGTGATGCAACGAATACATCCGCAATATTTGTTTTCATAAAAGTCCGGGATGCACTGAGGCTGCGATAGGTGAACTGCAAAGTAGCGAAGGATTACTGTATTGTGAATTATAAATCCTTCAATTTGATTCTACAGTTATTTTCAATGCAGAGCGGGATCCTGGTCCAAGTAGCCCATTTTAGACGCAAAACCTTTTGGCGTGATAAGGTTGCAAATAAAAATAAGTGAATGTGAGGTCTTGTAGAGCTCTTTGGCATTTGCCATTTGGTGAAAATATACAGCTCACCATGTTAATCAAATTGGGTTTCTCATAAGGTGGCACGGTGCTTGACTCACGTCCAACTCACAGTGCAGAGGTTGTGGGTTCGATTTGAGCTTCAGCCTGAGTGGAGTTTAGATATTCTCCCCGTGCCTGCGTGAGTTTCCTCCAGGTACTCCGGTTTCCTCCCACATTCCAAAGGCATGCATGTTAGACCGATCGAGCACCCCAAATTGCCCGTGGGTGAGTGTGAATGATTGTTCATCTTAATGTGCCTTGCGATTGGCTGACAACCAATTCAGGGTGTACCTCGCCTCCTGCCCGAAGTCAGCTGGGATAGGCTCCAGCACGCCCGCGAAGCTCATGCAGACAATACAGTTTGGAAATTGGATGGTTTCTCATAGTTTGGACTATTACTTTTTTCGGATTGACAGTGGATGTAGGGACGGCACTTTTCAATGGAGATAGGGCATGATTATTTTATGAATGACGAAGGGACGATGACAGAAGGGTGCCCAGGACAAGGTCATAGGATGAAGTGCCCATCTCTATTAAAAACAGATTTTGCCACTTGCTGTCTACTGAAAATGACATCACGTGTTCAGAGATCACCAATCACGGCTTATGTGAGGGTCAGAAGCTGAGGTTTGCGTTAAACCCTTTGTCGAGGACTTATTGGAGGGCAATTCATGTGCCAGTAGCTTTCGTAATTCCAATAGCGTATCTTAAAGTTTCTGCAGTTGAAAGGCTTGTCATTGTATCTTAGGACACAAGCTGATAGGCCGCTGCGAGGCGAGCCACCATCCGTCGCAACCACTGCCTCTTGGCCGCCCCCAAGGTTCCCTTCTTGAGTGTCCCACTCACGGCCCGGAGTGTTTACTTGGAAGAATTAGTGTTCAAAGCGGGCCCGGGCCACCCACATAACGCAACTAGGAATAAAGGAATAGGAGTTAGGTTTTCTCTTTTGAAACACGATATGATGAGGGTGGGGCATAAAATTTTGCGTTTAAAATGTCCTTTGCTCCTTCATAATCATGGTGGTTGTGTGTCCCAATGATCTTAGGAGCTAACTTGTCAAGGGCTTTATGCCCCTGGCAAATAGGTCCTTGGTGAGGGACCAATCAAAGCACAACTCACAGATACTTTATGAATACAGTAATCCCTCGCTACGTTGTGGCTCACCTATCGCAACCTCGGTGTATCGCGGGTTTTTATGAAAACAAATATTGCGGATGTATTTGGTGCATCGCTGCCTTTTGCGGCGTCACTTGGAGTGTGGGGCTTTGTCTGTCTATATGACTTTACAGCACACTATTGGCTGGTAGACGAGACAAAGGGAACACGTTTGCTATCCTTGCTGCTGAATAGCTTAGAACTCCTCAGTTCCAGCCACGCTTTATCTCAGCCTCCCACAGTTGCTATACGTTTCCAATCTTCCACTTTGTTAGTGTCTGCAGAATTGGCAGCATCTCTGATTTGCACTTATTTTGTCATGAACGAGGCAGGACAACCAAATGCAACACGAGCTCCCAAAGTTTAAAGGAGACAAGGAGGGGTGGAATGACTGCAGAGGATTTTCACGAGATGGCGGCGCACACAGTTGCAGCGACTTAGGGCTCTCCATTTCAGTGCTTTTTTCTTCTTATTTTGTAATCTGTTTTCTTACTATCGTGCACTTTTGTTACTGCGAACCTACAGTACATCCGCCAGACGCTTTTGGGTTCCTGTACCGGATATCTGTTTCGACTGACTTTCACCACAAGCACAGTATTCCCGATGACATAGCGAGACCGCCGGGCTCTCCGTGGATTGTTGTCGGGTCTTGGAGGCGGCACAGAAGGAGGAAGGAGAGGAAGCAGAAGTGGGGCCGCAGGTCCGGTATTATGCTAAGGCTACGCATGAAACTACACAAGCCATCTCTCCCGAGTCTCAATCTCTCCAACACCAGATCCCTGGTGCACAAGACGGACGACTTGGAAATGCAACTTGCTGGAAACAAGTATGTTTGTGACTGCTGTATGCTGATCATCACTGAAACCTGGCTTCACCCAGACATACCCGACGCTAGCGTGCAGCTAGCAGGCCGCACACTGCTCCGCGGAGACAGAACGGAGAACTCCGGGAAGAGCAAAGGTGGGGGGCTCTATATTTATGTACATGATGATTGGTGCAACAAAGAGACAATCATAGACAGTCAGTGTTCCCCGGACGTCGAGTACAGTAAAGTGTACGGCTTTTTTTCCTCCTGAGATAGGTAACCATTTTGATATGCACGGCTGTGTATATCCCACCCGACGCCTGTGTAAACACAGCACTCTCTCTCTTGCTGAACATTGTCAACGAACATCAGCGAGCTCACCCCGACGGTGTTCACATCATTGCAGGGGATTTTAACAAGGCCAACCTAAAGACTGTACTGCCGAGTTTCCATCAGCATGTAAAATGTGCCACAAGGGGAGAGAACACTCTGGATCATGTCTACACCAACATCAAGGATGCTTACAGAACCATACCCCTCCCCCACCTCGGACAGTCAGACCATCTTTCCCTCCTGCCTGGTAAAGTGCTCAAAGCATGTGCCAACCAGCTGGCCCCCACCTTCACCGGGATCTTCAATCTCTCCCTGGCTCAGGCTGTCATCCCTTCCTGCCTGAAAGCCTCAACAATAATCTCGGTGCCGAAGAAGTCTCCCATCACCAGCCTGAACAACTACCGTCCAGTGGCTCTCACTCCAGTAATCATGATGTGCTTTGAGAGATTGGTTCTTCAGCACATCAAAGACTATCTTCCCCCAGACCTCGACCCCCACCAGTTCGCGGGCGAATAGATCCAAAGAAGACGCCATCACTATAGCTCTCCACTCTGTACTGAACCACTTGGAGCAGCAGCGAAGCTACGCCCACATGCTCTTTTTGGATTACATTTCCACATTTAACACAATAATTCCGATCAGACTCACCACAAAACTGGTTACTCTTGGCCTCCCCCCTCTCACATGTGCCTGGATTAAGGACTTTCTTTCCAACCAACCCCAGACTGTGGCGCTTGGCCTCCAACTCTCCTCCACTTGCACGCTGAGCATCGGCTCCCCTCAGGGCTGTTGTGCTGAGCCCCCTCCTCTCCTGCCACTACACCCATGACTGCAGACCGGCCCACAAAGACAACCTTATTGTCAAGTTCGCTGACAATACCGCAGTGGTCGGTCTCATCGCCAAGGATGATGAGGCTGCCTACAGAGAGGAGGTCCTGAGGTTGGCGGCCCGGTGCTGAGAGAACAACCTTGCCCTGAACACCAAAAAAAAAATAGAGAAATGATCACCAACTTCAGGAATCACAACACTGACATAGACCCCCCTACACCTCAACGGCGAGCGCATTGAAAGGGTCCAGACCTTCAAATATCTCGGCGTCCTCATCTCAGACAACACCTTCTGGTCAGAGAACATCAACTCCATCACCAAGAAGGCTCAGCAGCGGCTACACTTCCTGAGAGTTCTCCGGGAGCACAACCTCAACTCCCACCTGCTGCTGACCTTCTACCGCTCATCCATCGTGACCTTGCTGACATACTGCATCACAGTATGGTTTGGCAGCTCCATCGCTGCTGACAAGAAGAGACTGCAGAGAGTTGTCAGGGAAGCACAGAAGATTGTTGGTTGCCCTTTCCCCTCCTTGACGGACATGTACACCTCCCGCTGTCTCAGCAGAGCCAAGGCAATGTCAGAAGACAGCTTCCACCCTGGCTCTGTCCTGTTTGACCTGTTGCCCTCAGGGAGGTGCTACAGGAATATCAGGACAAGGACAACCAGACTTAAAAATTGCCTTTTTCCGAGAGCCATAACTGGTGTCAGCGGAAACATGTAATACGCCTGATCACTTTGGACAACATATTCTTCCACGTGCAATATATTTATACTTAACCACCATAACTGTGCATTTGTCACTTTGCAAACTTGTTTACATTGTGTATATATATATATATATATATATATATATATATATATATATATATATATATATATATATATATATATATATATATATATATATATATATATACGGCTGACTAGCTCAATCAGTAAGTGACATGACTTACAAACGGAAGACCCGGGTTCGATTCCCGGCAGGGGCACAATATGAGCAATGAGCGATTACCTTACCAGCAGTCAGTGTGAGTCCTTAGGCAAGACCCTTAACGATACCGCCTACCTCAGAGATAATGAGAGTACAAGAAACGAAAGACATGCCGGCTCAGACGTCGCCCGGACAAACAAGGTCTGCGTCAGGTGCTGGGGAACCAGAGCACCCTGATGAAAAATGGGCTACTGGAACAAGACACAAATGGGCGAGATGCGAGAATAAGGATCTGTTGGAATGCTACTACTTCAGCAACCCGAGCGAGAGGGGTTACATGCGGAGAATGCGGGAACAATGGCAACTTCAATACCCACAGTCAACACTATCGGCCAAGCAACTAGTAGCTCAATGTTCCAATATCCATAAACGGCACCTGCTATCACACCTCGAGATTGATGAGATACAACACAAATGCCATAGCGAAGGCCAACCAGAGCACCAGGTCAGAGACGAGTTAAATCCATGTAAAAGCCCAGAGGTTGGGTACGAAACCCCAATAAGCACAATCAAGCTGAACGAGGCAGCAACTGACCTGAAGAACAAGATCACGGTGAGAATGAATGCTCGGGAACCTAGATACACACTGCAGAGGCTAAGTGAAGTACCCTCAGAAAGTCTCCTAGAAGATGTGAATGCAGCATTGACAACAATTCCTACGGCTACCATCACTGAAACCAATGAGCTGATATACACCTCAGCAGCAGTGATCCTAGAAATGCTTGGCTACAAGAAGAATGACCATATGCGACCACAACAGTGCCCACCATGGAAGAGAAGGCTGGAGGCCAAAATCAAGATAGCACAGAGAGAAGTGAGCCAAATGACAGAGGCCCAGAAAGGTACAATGAAAAAGCAAGTTCCCAAGAAATACAGCCATATGCCCATACCTGAAGCACTCGAAACTGCCAAACAAAGACTCCAAGCCTTGGCCAGCCGCCTAAAGAGGTACACAAAAGAGAATGAAGCCAGACGAATAAACAGGTTGTTCACAACACAACCAGCGAAAGTGTACGCTCAGTGGCAGGGGAATAATAGCAGAGCAGACCCACCAAGGCTGGAAACTGAACAGTACTGGAAGGATATATGGGAGCGGGAGGCATCACATAAGAAGGATGCACAGTGGCTGGTGGCTCTGAGAAAGGACCACAGCAAGCTCCCTGAACAGAACCCAGTAACCATCACAGTGGCAGACATCCAGAGAAGAGTCTCAGGAATGAAAAACTGGACAGCACCAGGCCCTGACATGATCCACAGCTACTGGCTCAAGAAACTTACAACTCTCCATGAGCGCCTGGCAGCACAAATGAACCAGCTGCTAAGGGATGGGACTCACCCTGAATGGTTAACCCAAGGGCGTACGATCCTGATCCAGAAGGATCCATCAAAGGGTACAGTCCCATCCAACTACCGGCCAATCACCTGCCTCTCCACAACATGGAAGCTGATGTCGGGCATACTATCAGATAAGATCAGCAGGCACATGGATCAATACATGAGCACTGCTCAGAAAGGGATTGGTAAAAATACCAGAGGAGCAAAACATCAACTCCTGGTGGATAGAACAGTCACCCAAGACTGCAGAACTAGACGTACCAACCTGAGCACTGCCTGGATTGATTACAAGAAAGCATATGACTCAATGCCACATACTTGGATCACTGAATGCTTGAGGCTGTACAACATCAATGGAACTCTGAGAACCTTCATCGCCAACTCGATGAAACAGTGGAAAACCACACTTGAAGCCAATGGCAAGCCACTTGCACACGTGACCATCAAATGTGGTATATACCAAGGAGACGCTCTGTCCCCAATGCTGTTCTGTATAGGACTGAACCCCCTCAGCCAAATAATCAACAAGACGGGCTATGGATACCAACTCAGGAATGGGGCCACCATCAGCCACCTCCTCTACATGGATGACATAAAGCTGTACGCTAAGAACGAGCGGGACATTGACTCCCTGATCCACACTACCAGGATCTACAGCTCTGACATCGGAATGTCATTCGGACTTGAGAAATGTGGCCGCATGGTGACTAAAAGAGGAAAGGTAATCCACACAGAGGGGGTCTCACTCCCAGAAGGAACAATAGCAGACATTGAGGACAGCTACAAATACCTTGGAATTCCACAGGCAAATGGCAACCTTGACGAGGAAACAAGGAAAGCAGCCACAGCCAAATACCTCCATCGAGTAAGGCAAGTCCTAAGAAGTCAGCTCAATGGCAAGAACAAGTCCCTAGCCATTAACAGCTACGCCCTACCAGTAATCAGGTACCCTGCAGGAATCATACGGTGGCCAAAGGAAGATATACAGACCACAGATATCAAGACACGGAAGCTCCTAACCATGCATGGAGGGTTCCATCCCAAGTCCAGCACCCTGAGACTGTACACTAGCCGTAAAGAAGGAGGCCGAGGACTAGCGAGCGTGAGAGCCACGATCCAAGATGAAACATCCAAGATCCATAAGTACATCAGGGATAAGGCCCCAACGGATGACGTGCTCAGTGAATGTCTCAGACAATGGGCATCAAAGGAAGATGAGGTGCTGGAGGGACCATCATGGGAGGACAAGCCCCTACATGGGATGTACCACCGAAACATAGCTGAAGTAGCTGATATCCAGAAATCCTACCAATGGCTAGAAAGAGCTGGTCTGAAGGACAGCACAGAGGCACTGATCCTGGCTGCACAAGAACAGGCCTTGAGCACCAGAGCAATAGAGGCCCAAATCTACCACACCAGACAAGACCCCAGGTGTAGATTGTGCAAAGAAGGTCCTGAGACAATCCAGCACATAACTGCAGGGTGTAAGATTCTGGCAGGTAAAGCATACATGGAGCGCCATAACCAAGTAGCTGGAATAGTGTACAGGAACATCTGTGCAGAGTATGGACTGGAAGTCCCAAGATCCAAGTGGGAAACACCTCCAAAGGTGGTAGAGAATGACCAAGCCAAGATCCTCTGGGACTTCCAGATCCAGACAGACAGAATGGTAATGGCGAACCAACCGGACATTGTGGTGGTGGACAAAGAGCAGAGGAAAGCCGTTGTGGTTGACATAGCCATCCCAAATGATGGTAACATTAGGAAAAAGGAACATGAGAAACTTGAGAAATATCAAGGGCTCAGAGAAGAGCTGGAGAAGACCTGGAAAGTTAAGACTTCAGTGGTACCTGTGGTCATTGGAGCACTAGGGGCAGTAACCCCCAAACTGGAGGAGTGGCTGAAACAGATCCCAGGAAAAACATCTGACATCTCAGTCCAGAAAAGTGCAGTACTAGGAACAGCAAAGATACTGCGTAGAACCCTCAAGCTCCCAGGCCTCTGGTAGAGGACCCGAGCTTGAAGGGAAAAAGAGACCACCCACGGGGGGTGAGGCAAAAGTTTTTATATATATATATATATAGTTTAACATCTATCACATTTTTTGTATACTTTATCTTTTCTATATACTTTATAGTTTTTTTTTGTACTTTTGGTAGCTCTAATCTTGTTATACAATGTATAATGACAATAAAAGGCATTTTTGATTCTGAGAGCAGAGCTTGCATCATACGTCATCAAAGCAGAAGGGTTTAGCAAGCTTTTTAAAGCTATTTAGAAAGTATTTAAAGATACAACAAAGTGTTTAAAAGTACAATAATGTGTTTAAAAGTAAAATTATAAAAGTCTTGTGCGGATGCCCTCGCGCTGGGCTGCAGGGGCACGTCAGCTGTTCAGCACGACAAGAGCAGAGCGGAGCCATGACACGTTTACATTTTAAAATATTTAAATGTTTAAAAATAAACTGAAGCGTTTAAAAATAAAATTATAAATGTCTCGCGCTGGGCTGCAGGGGTGCCTCAGCCGGTCAGCACAGCAATAGCAGAGCAGAGCCATGGCATGATTACAATTTAAAATGTTGAAAAATAAAATAAATTGTTAAAGAATAAAAGTATAAATGTCTTGTGCGAATGCCCTGGCGCTGGGCAGCCTGGGTGCGTCAGCCGGTCAGCATGGCAAGAGCAGAGCGGAGCCGTGACATGTTTACACTTTAAAATGTTTAAATGTTTAAAAATACAATAAAGTATTTAAAAATTAAATTATAAAAGTCGTGTGCGGATGCCCTCACACTGGGCCTTATCAGCCGGCCAGCACAGCGAGAGCAGAACATACTTTAAAATGTTTAAAAAAGTATATAAAATACAATAACATTAAGTGCCCAACAAGAGGGGAAAGGACTTTGGACCACGTGTACTCCAACATCAAGCATGGGTACAGAACCATGTCCCTCCCCCACCTCGGACAGTCAGACCATCTCTCCTTGCTACTCATCCCCGCATACACTCCTCTCAGACGCGGATCCAGGCCCACCATAAGGACTGTAACAACTTGGCCTGGAAATGTACTTGGTCAACTCCAGGACTGCTTTCAAAACACGGACTGGGACCTATTTCACCACCAAGACCTGGCCATGTTCACGGAGTCAGTCCTGGACTACATCCAATTCTGCATTGGAACCGTATGTGTGGACAAAACCATTTGGGTCTTTCCCAACCAGAAACCCTGGATGACCAGCCAGGTCTGCTCACTCCTCAGGGCCCGTGACTCTGCCTTCAGGTCAGGCGACAGAGCCCTTTACAGCTTAACTCGGACTGACCTGAAGAAAAGGATTAAAAAAAGCCAACGCAGAGTACATGAGGAAGCTGGAGTCCCACCTCGCCAGCAACAGATCACTAGAGGTGTGGCAGGGCATCCAGACCATCACCAACTTCAGGGGCTGTGAGATGACGTCAGACCCAAGTGAGTCACTGGCAGAGGAGCTCAACTGCTTCTTTGCCCGCTTTGAATCACCACAGCCTCACTCACCTGCTATAGCCCTCCCCCCACCCCCATCCACACCAGATCCCAGCACCCCTCCACTCACTGTAAAGGAGCAGGAGGTGAGGCATGTGCACCAGGCAGTAAACCCCAGGAAGGCTCCTGGTCCAGATGGATTACCTGGTAAAGTGCTCAGAGCCTGTGCCCACCAGCTGTCCCCGATTTTCAACAGGATCTTTAACCTCTCGCTGGAACAAGCAGTCATTCCTACCTGCCTGAAGTCAGCCACAATAATCCCCACACCAAAAAATTCACCCCCAACCAGCCTCAACGACTACCGCCCCGTTGCCCTCACCCCAGTAATAATGAAGTGCTTCGAGAGACTGGTTCTCCAACACATCAAGGACTGCCTCCCCCCACACTCGACCCCCATCAGTGCGCATACTGGGCGAACAGATCCACGGAGGATGCCATCACCATAGCTCTGCATGCTGTGTTGAGACACCTGGAAAAGCAGCAGAGCTATGCGAGAATCAGAATCAGAATCAGAAAACCTTTATTGTCATTCTACATAGTACAATGAAATTGGAGACCTCCACCCAGTGCATGAGGTAGATACGAGTAACATAGTCAAGTCAAGTAATCGACTAATAGAAAAGTATATGAATAATCGGAAACAGTAGTGCGGACAAAGTGCAGTAGTAGTGCAGGAAAAAAAAGTGTCATCAGTGTCGGCTGGAGTTGAGGGCGGCTATGGCTTGGGGAAAGAAACTGTTTTTGAGTCTGTTTGTCCTGGTCTTCATTTGCCTGTAGCGTCTTCCAGAGGGCAACAGGTCAAACAGGGCGGAGCCAGGGTGGGAGCTGTCCGCTGAGATGGCCTTAGCCCTGCTGAGGCAGCGGGTACTGTAGATGTCCGTAAGGGAGGGGAGAGGGCGGCCGATGATCCTCTGGGCTGCCTTCACCACTCTCTGCAGCTTCTCCCTGTCAGCGGCGGTGGAGCTGCCGAACCATACTACGATGCAGTAGGTCAGTAGACTCTCAATGGAAGATCGGTAGAAGGTCAGCAACAGGTCGGTGTTGAGGTTGTACCTCCTGAGGACTCTCAGGAAGTGTAACCGCTGCTGAGCCTTCTTGACGATGGTGGTGATGTTCTCTGACCAGGAGATCCGGTCAGAGATGTGGACGCCCAGGTACTTGGTGCTGTGGACCCTCTCCACCTGCTCGCCGTTGATGAAGAGGGGAGTTGGCTCAGGGCTGTGCCTTCTGAAGTCTATGATGAGCTCGTTGGTCTTCTTGGTGTTCAGAGCGAGATTGTTCTCAGAGCACCAGTCGACCAGCTCCAGGACCTCCTCTCTGTAGGCTACCTCATCGCCATTGGAGAATGCTCTTTGTGGACTACAGTTCGGCTTTCAATACAATCATCCCAAACGTTCTGGTCACAAAGCTAGACACTCCGGGCCTCCCCCCTCTCACTTGCACCGGGATCAAAGACTTCTTGACCAACAGGCCCCAGACAGTGAGACTTGGCCCCCACCTTTCCTCTACACGCACACTGAGCACTGGTTCACCACAAGGCTGTGTGCTGAGCCCTCTCCTCTACTGTCTTTATACTCATGAATGCAGTCCGGCCCACGGCAACAACATGATTGTAAAATTTGCTGATGACACCACAGTGGTCGGGCTGATCTCGAATGGTGACGAGATAGCCTATAGGGAGGAGGTCCAGAAGTTCACGAACTGGTGCTCTGTGAATAACCTGGCTCTGAACACCAAGAAAACAAAGGATATCATCGTGGACTTCAGAAGGAAAAAAAGAGATCCCCCCCCCCCATGCATCAACAGCGAGATTGTGGAGAAGGTCCATCAGATTCCTGGGAGTCCAGATCTCTGATGACCTCTCCTGGACACGCAACACCTCAGCTGTCATCAAGAAGGCTCAGGAGCGTCTACACTTCTTAAGAGTCCTCAGGGAGAGCAGTATGGATCGGAAGCTTCTGCTCGCCTTCTACCATTCCTCCATTGAGAGCCTGCTGACGTACTGCCTCACCACCTGGTACAGGAGCTGTACTGCTGCAGATAGAGGGAGGCTACACAGGACAGTCAAAACAGCGCAAAGGATCATCGGCTGCCCTCTCCCCTCCCTGATGGACATATACAACACCCGGTGCATCAGCAGTCCTCACAGCATCATCAAAGACAACACACATCCCGCCTCCCAGCTGTTTGAACTGCTTCCTTCTGGGAGGTGCTACAGAGGCATTCGAACAAGGACTACCAGACTGAAAAACTGTTTCTTCCCAAGAGCCATCATCGCTCTGAACTCTGAGAGAAAACAACACCAGCTATAATACAACACTGACACTCCTTTAAAAACTACGTGCATTAACTATTTACTATTTATTATTTACTTTCTGTATCGATTCCACCTCCAGCCCTCCCTGTGTGGAGTTTGCATGTTCTCCCCGGGCCCGCGTGGGTTTTCTCCGGGCACTCCGGTTTCCTCCCACATCCCAAAAACATGCTTGGTAGGCCGATTGAAGACTCCAAATTGTCCCTAGTGTCATGCGGTCGCGTTTATTTTTTCAGTTTTTTGTCTCGTCAATTGTCGTAACTTTACTTCCGGTTTTATTTTGTCATTCCTTCCGTTTCAGTTCGTGTTTTCTTCCTCGGTGTTGGTTGTCTTGTCTTCCCTGATCCCGATTGTGTGCACCCGCGTAATCGAGACTAATTGTCATCACCTGTGTCCCCGCCCGTTTGTGTGTATTTAGTCCGTGTCTTCCCCTTGTCTTGTGCCAGTGTGTCTAGCCTCGTCCCGACCACCAGCGATTCCTTGATGTCCGAACTCTCTGAAAGAACTCTCCTTTTTGTCTCGCCGCCGAGCGACGCTTTTGGTTGTGCCTGGGTCTCCAGCGCCTTTTTGTCTCGTTCCAGTACGACTCCTTTTGTTGGTACTTTTTGCTACACGTTTTCCCTCGAAAGAGGCGTTTTGATTTGTACTTTTAGCCTTTTGACTCGCCACAGTGCGACGCTTTTTGTTTGTACTTTTTGCCCCGTGTTTTCCCTCGCAAGAGGCGCTTTGTTTTGTACTTTTGCTCTGAGTGCTTGCTGGAATAAATCCCAGATAGATACGACTCTGCATCCGAGTCCTTCGCCTTGTCCCCTGCCTGACAGTACACACTGGCCAGACATGGACTCGGCAGAGTCGGAGCACCTGTGCGCCACAGTGCGCTCCCATGCCTCCCTGCTCGCCCAGCACCAGAGGGAGGTGGGCGACTTGGGAGAAGAGATCCGAGGACTCGCTAGGAATCAAGGAAATTTCAGAGGAGCGGTCGCCACCCAAGTAGCAAAGCTGGGTCAGCAAATGCAGGAAGTGCTCTCGCTCTTGAACGCGGGACCAGCAGCGACCTCCAGTACACCCGTCGCTTCCCCCGTTCCTTCCCTTGCAAGAGGTCCCATGACTGGCAGTGCCAGACTGGCTCCTCCAGAGCGCTACTCCGGAGAACCCGGCCTTAGCCGGGCTTTTATTACAGAATGCGAGATGAACTTTGAGAGTTCCCCAGCAGAATTCCCCACCGAGCGCTCCAAGGTGGCCTACATGGTATCCTACCTGACGGGAAGGGCCCGCACATGGGCCACCGCGGAATGGGCCAGGGATTCCATCTCCTGTCACTCTCTCCCCGCTTTCATCCAGGCCCTGCGAACGGTGTTCGATCCCATTTCCGCTGACCGAGACAAGGCTCGCCAACTCTGTCAGATCGACCAGGGACAAGACACCGTCGGAGACTACGCCATCCGGTTCCGCACGCTGGCCGCGGCGAGCGGGTGGAATGCGGCGGCACTATATGACATCTTCCTCCGGGGCCTGTCAGGACCCATCCAAGATCAGCTAATCCCCTTAGATCTTCCCACCGACCTCGACGCCCTCATCGCTCTGGCTATCCGCACTGACAACCGGCTGCAAGAGTGGAGAAAGCACCGACGCAGCAACGCTCCCGCCTTCGTTCCAGTAGCCGGCCCTGACGCTCACCACTCCAGGCCGTACGGGGATCGGCAGCGCCAGGAGCCAGAACCGATGCAGTTGGGCAGAGCCAAGTTAACAGAGGAGGAGAAGTTACGGCGGCGCCGAGAGGGAAGATGCTACTACTGCGGCGAGCTCGGACACCTCCTTCTCTCCTGTCCAGTGAGGAGGACCCTGAAGGTAAGCGCCTTCTCGGCGGCTCTGTCCCCGGGGCGAGTGCTTCCCAAGGGCAGGATCACCCAGTCGGGAAGAGAGATAGAACTCGAAGTATTAATAGACTCAGGAGCAGACGAAAGCTTGATAGACTGGGCATTTGCTCGCCGGTGCGGGGTAAAGACTGAGCTACTGAACACTCCCGTGAAAGCTAAGGCACTCAATGGACAGGCCCTCTTTGAGATAACTCACATAACCGAACCAGTCTCGTTGTCAATTGGCCTCCACCAGGAGAACATACGTCTACATGTCGTGACCTCACCAATGAACCCTCTCGTTCTCGGGTATCCATGGCTTCAACGCCACAACCCCGCTATAGACTGGGAATCAGGGGAAATAACGGGATGGGGGTCCGGCTGTCATGATTCCTGTATCAAGTCTAACCCGCGCCCTGTGCCTTCCGCTCCAGACGCGCCAACCCCAGACTTAACCGGGGTCCCTGCGTGTTACCACCAATGGGCCGAGGTATTCAGCAAGGCCAAGGCTACCTCTCTGCCTCCCCACCGTCCGTATGATTGCGCCATTGACCTGCTGCCGGGATCAACGATACCCAAGGGGAGGCTGTATTCTCTCTCGGGACCTGAGAAGCAAGCCTTGAATGAATATATAGACTCCTCCTTGCAAGCAGGGCTGATTCGACCGTCGTCGTCGCCTGCGGGGGCGGGGTTCTTTTTCGTGGGCAAGAAGGACGGCACCCTACGTCCCTGCATTGATTATAGTCCCCTCAATCAGATCACCATCAAGAATCGGTATCCGCTCCCACTGATGTCGACCGTGTTCGACCAATTACAGCAAGCCCGGGTGTTCACCAAGTTAGATCTGCGCAACGCCTACCATCTGGTGCGCATCCGGGAAGGGGACGAATGGAAGACAGGGTTCAACACGCATCGAGGACATTTTGAATACCGCGTCATGCCATTTGGCCTCACCAATGCTCCCGCTGTGTTTCAGGCCATGATAAACGATGTTTTGAGAGACTGTTTGGACCGGTTTGTGTACGTATATTTGGACGATATTTTGATTTACTCCCCAGATCTGAAGACCCATAGGGTTCACGTCGAGACGGTGTTGCAACGACTCCTGGAACACCAACTATACGTAAAGGCCGAGAAAAGTGAATTTCACAAGAGCACCGTTTCTTTTCTCGGTTTCATCGTAGCCCCGGGCAAAGTAGAGATGGACCCGGCGAAAGTAAGCGCGGTAACGGAATGGCCTACCCCTGACTCACGTAAGAAGGTGCAACAATTCCTGGGCTTTGCCAATTTTTATCGGCGATTCATTAAGGGCTTCAGTGCCACAGCGGCTCCCTTGCACGCGCTCACGTCTCCTAAAGTCCCCTTCCGCTGGTCAGCAGAGGCGGAGGCGGCCTTCCAGGAGCTAAAGAACCGTTTCAGCACCGCTCCCATCCTCACGCTCCCTGATCCGTCGCGGCAGTTTGTGGTGGAGGTGGACGCCTCCAATCAAGGAGTAGGTGCCATCCTTTCGCAGAGGGCCAAGAGCGACAACAAGCTCCATCCGTGCGCGTTCCTGTCTCGACGGCTGACGTCCGCCGAACAGAATTATGACGTGGGGGATCGCGAACTGTTGGCAGTCAAGCTGGCATTAGAAGAATGGAGACATTGGTTAGAGGGAGCACAGCAGCCTTTTTTGGTCTGGACAGACCATAAAAATTTAGAATACATTAAGTCAGCTAAGAGACTGAATTCACGCCAAGCCCGCTGGTCACTTTTTTTCAATCGTTTTAACTTTACTTTGTCCTACAGACCGGGAACCAAGAACACCAAGCCTGACGCCCTCTCCCGTGTGTTCAACTCGGACCCAGAAATTAAGAAGCCTGAGACTATCCTGCCTTCTCATTGCCTGGTTAGAGCCGTGACCTGGCCTATCGAAGGCCGGGTACAGCAGGCCAATGGTAACGAACCACCCCCTAGTGGTTGCCCTGAGAACCGACTATTTGTCCCTGCTCAATTACGATCCCAAGTCATCCATTGGGCTCACACCTCCAGACTCTCCTGCCATCCGGGCATGCGCCGAACGCTGTTCGTAATCCAGCAGCGATTCTGGTGGCCCTCCATGAGGGCAGACGTCAAGGAATACGTTGCCGCCTGTCCCGTCTGCGCCCGGAATAAGAACGCCCACGGCGCCCGCATGGGGTTGCTGCATCCCCTACCCATTCCTTCGCGCCCGTGGGCGGAGATATCTATGGACTTCGTCACCGGGCTTCCGACCTCGCATGGGCGAACCACCATACTCACAGTGGTGGATAGATTTTCAAAGATGGCTCATTTTATCGCCTTGCCCAAGCTCCCGTCCGCTAAACGAACGGCCACCGTGATGATGGACCACATATTCCGGGTTCATGGGTTCCCGAAAGACATAGTTTCCGATAGAGGGCCCCAATTCGTATCCAGGTTTTGGCGGGAGTTTTGCAAGCTCATAGGGGCAACCGTGAGTCTCACGTCAGGCTATCACCCGGAGGCAAACGGACAGACTGAACGTATTAATCAACAGTTGGAGACAAGTCTCCGCTGCCTGGTCTCCCAGAACCCCTCCTCGTGGAGCAAGAACCTCTCCTGGGTGGAGTATGCCCACAACTCCCTGCCCACCACGGCTACAGGTATGTCCCCCTTCAAGTGTGTGTTTGGCTACCAGCCCCCTGTCTTCCCTGACAGTGAGCCGGAGGTGACGGTGTCTTCGGCCCACGCCTTGGTGCGCCGCTGTCATCGCGTCTGGTCGGCGGCTCGGGCCACGCTGGTCCGACAGGGGGACCGGGTAAAGCGGATGGCTGACCGGAGGAGACGTCCGGCGCCCGTGTACCAGAGAGGTCAACGTGTCTGGCTATCCACCAAGGATCTTCCCCACCGGGGGGACTCCAGGAAACTGGCGCCTCGCTTCGTGGGTCCGTTCCCCATCGCCAAGGTCGTGCACCCGGCCGCGGTGCGTCTACGCTTGCCCAGGTCCCTTGCAGTCCACCCCACCTTTCACGTGGGGAAGGTCAAGCCGGTGGTGGACAGCCCGTTGGTGCCGGATCCGGCGCCCCCTCCGCCTCCGCGGACTGTGGACGGTGGGACGGCCTACACCGTCAAAGAACTATTGGATGTGCGCAGAAGAGGCCGGGGCTGGCAGTACCTGGTGGACTGGGAGGGTTATGGACCGGAGGAGCGGCAATGGGTGCCGCCTAGTTATATTTTGGACCCGGGACTTTTTGAGGACTTCTATGCGGCTCACCCTGGGGCTCCTGGGCCGTCTGGGATCCGGCCCTAGGGGGGGGGTTCTGTCATGCGGTCGCGTTTATTTTTTCAGTTTTTTGTCTCGTCAATTGTCGTAACTTTACTTCCGGTTTTATTTTGTCATTCCTTCCGTTTCAGTTCGTGTTTTCTTCCTCGGTGTTGGTTGTCTTGTCTTCCCTGATCCCGATTGTGTGCACCCGCGTAATCGAGACTAATTGTCATCACCTGTGTCCCCGCCCGTTTGTGTGTATTTAGTCCGTGTCTTCCCCTTGTCTTGTGCCAGTGTGTCTAGCCTCGTCCCGACCACCAGCGATTCCTTGATGTCCGAACTCTCTGAAAGAACTCTCCTTTTTGTCTCGCCGCCGAGCGACGCTTTTGGTTGTGCCTGGGTCTCCAGCGCCTTTTTGTCTCGTTCCAGTACGACTCCTTTTGTTGGTACTTTTTGCTACACGTTTTCCCTCGAAAGAGGCGTTTTGATTTGTACTTTTAGCCTTTTGACTCGCCACAGTGCGACGCTTTTTGTTTGTACTTTTTGCCCCGTGTTTTCCCTCGCAAGAGGCGCTTTGTTTTGTACTTTTGCTCTGAGTGCTTGCTGGAATAAATCCCAGATAGATACGACTCTGCATCCGAGTCCTTCGCCTTGTCCCCTGCCTGACACCTAGGTGTGAGTGCGAGTGCAAATGATTGTTTGTCTCTGTGTGCCCTGCGATTGGCTGGCAACCAGTTCGGGGTGTCCCCCGCCTACTGCCCGATGACGGCTGGGATAGGCTCCAGCACACCCGCGACCCCCGTGGGGACTGAGCGGTTCAGAAAATGGATGGATGGATGGATTTACATTCTGTACAAACCTCATTCATGTTAATACATATACGCACATTGAACATACTGTAAATAAGATGTTTTGACCTTCATTCTCCTAAGACCGATACTGTAAATAAGATATTTCACTTTTATTCTCATACTTCCTTTTATACTTTTTTAAATTTTGAATGTTTGCACTGGGAAGGGAGCAGCTATCTGAATTTCATTGTACAACTAAGTTGTAAAATGACAATAAAGGGCATTCTATTCTATTCTATTCTATTCTATTCTATTCTATAACTTATTTAGTACAATAGAGTGCATAAAATTAAATTATGAAAGTCCTGAGCGGATGCCCTCGCGCTGGGTCGCAGGGGCGCGTCACCTGGCACGTAAGAGCAGATAGGAGCCATACAGATTTACACTTCATATAAGTCCTGTGTGGATATTGTAACATATTAACTCTCATTTATTTTATTATTTATTTAAATGAATAAGAGTATTTCTGAAAGTCAGTTTGACTTTTTTACAAAAGTTTTTAACAATACAATGGTGTTTAAAAAACAATAAAGTGTATAAAACTAAATTAAAGGTTCATAAAAGTCTTGTGTGGATATTGTAACATCCATCCATCCATCCATCCATCCATCCATCCATCCATCCATAAAAAGGTCCCTTCATGTTCACATTTGTCAACTGTTTTTATCATCTTTGAAGTCAATGAGTTTTACGAATTAGTTGTTTGGTTTTGCAGGGTTGGGAAATGCAGTATGAACGATCCCATGATAAGTTAGTAGGCATGGCTCTAGTTTTTTGTTTATGTCTGACATCGTTTGAGTTTGAACTCATTTGTTCCTTGGCAAATTTCACTTCCACCAGACAGTTCTTGTAGCGGAGCAGCTTGTTGACAACAAGTTGTGTCTAAAGTCGATTACATGCAGGAGTTTGGTTCCAGATCATATGCTGTTGGTAGAGTTGAGATTGATAGTATCTAATGTCATTTTTGATCACCTCTGCAGACACCCCTAGCACATGACTTTTATACTATATACACCCAATACGCGTGGTGAGCATGACGCTTCGCTTATGATGCCAGCATTTTGACATGCAGACATGAGTAGCTGTTCATCAGCAGATGGACACACACACTAGAGGGGAAGGGGCTTTGTCTGGTGGCGATGACAGTTTATTGCCCCATGCTAGCGTTTTGCTGCATGCAAACACGCTGAGGAACGTAAGCGGCTGCCGGCGGCTGCCAGCCGTTTCATCCGCATCATCTAGATGTGCCCTCTTTTAAGTATGTCTTCCGCAAACCTTATACTTTTTTTACGGCAATGCTCCTCTGATGACAAAAAAAAATCAAGTGGACGACAAATCCAAGATGGCGGCCATAAGGCTTGCCACAGTACGGGCTCTGCTCTTGTGTCTGTCACTACTGTCTGTCTTGTATGTCAGAAAGTCATTTTGCATGACATACACCCACTGGGAGTTGCTCTCTCAGGAACAATCCCTATACAATTGATGAGGCTGTGATGTCCACCTTTCCTGCTGAGATCATAGCAAACAAAGCGGCGTATCCAGGCTCCTGGAAGTACAAGCCGCCCAAAAAAACGCCGGGCCAGTGTCCTCTGCAGGTTTAGGAAGGAATCACTACCAGCCCTACTCCTCACCAACGTAAGATCATTGAAAAATAAAATGGATGAACTTCTCCTTCTACTCCAAAACAACGAAGATTATAGGGACTGCTCTGCCCTGTGCCTCACTGAGACCTGGCTAGACCACACTGTGCCTGACCTGGCTGTTACCCCACACGGCTTCTCTCAACACCGCGTCAACATGTCAGTGAAGCTATCCACAAAAAACAAAGGTGGAGGCATATGTGTGATGGTGAATCAGCAATGATGCAACAACATAGAGCTCAAGTGTCACTGCAGTTCTTACCTAGACTATATCGCTGTCAAGTGTAGGCCGTACTACACTGCTCCAAAAAATTAAAGGAACACTTTGAAAACACATCAGATTTCAATGGTGATTTTTTTGGGGGGATATCTATACTGATATGGACAGTTTAATGTCTCAGGAACAAAAGGATGCCACATCTTTTGATAGAAATAAAAGTTTGCAGCCCACAGAGGGCTCAGTATATAGATACCCCAAAAGTCAAAGTGAAAAAAATGATGTGGCATGCTCGTCCATTTTGCCTAAATTCAATTTCTGCAACTCAAAATTATTTTCAATATCTTGTGGGGCCCCCACGTGCTTGTATGCATGCTTGACAGCGTCGCGGCATGCTCCTAATGAGACGATGAAGGGTGTCTTGTGGGATGTCCTCCCAGATCTGTCTAAGGGCATCAGTGAGCTCCTGTAAAGTCTGAGGAGCAACCTGGCAGCGTCTGATGGACTGAAACATTATGTCCCAGAGGTGTTCTATCAGATGTAGATCTGGTGATCGTGAGGGCCATTCAATTGTGTCAATTCCTTCATACTCCAGATACTGTCTGCATACTCTTGCCACATGAGGCCAGGCATTGTCGTGGATCAGGAGGAACCCAGGACCTACTGCACCAGCGTAGGGTCTGACCATGGGTGCAAGGATTTCCTCCCGATACCTAATGGCAGTTAGACTGCCGTTCTCTAGCCTGTAGAGGTCTGTTCGTCCCTCCATGGAAATGCCTCCCCAGACCATCACTGACCCACCACCAAACCAGTCATGCTGAATGATGTTGCAGGCATAGCGCTCTCCTTGGCTTCTCCAGAACCTTTCACGTCTATCACTGGTGGTCAAGGTAAACCTACTCTCATCTGTGAAAAGCACAGCGCGCCAGTGGCGGACTTGCCAATTCTGGTGTTCTATGGCAAATGCCAAACGAGCTCCATGGTGCTGAGCAATGAGCACAGGAAACACTACATGACGTCGTGCCCTGAGGCCACCCTCGTGAAGTCTGTTTCTGACTGTTTGGGCAGAGACATTCACACCAGTAGCCTGCTGGAGCTCATTCTGTAGAGCTCGGGCAGTGCTCAACCTGTTCCTCCTTGCACAAAGCAGCAGATATCGGTCCTGCTGATGGACTGAGTACCGTCTACGGCCCTATCCGGCTCTCCTAGAGTAGCTGCCTGTCTCCTGGAATCTCCTCCATGCTCTGGAGATTGTACTGGAAGACGCATCAAATCTTCATGCAACAGCACGCATGGATGTGCCATCCTGGAGGAGCTGGACAATCTGCGCAACTTCAGGAGGGTTAAGAAATTGCCTCATGCTCCCAGTCGTGATAATGACTCTAGGTAAAGCCAACACTTGTGGAAAAACAGTTAAAAAAGATCAAGAGGGAGGAACTTGAAATGGCCTCCAAAACCAGTCCTGTTTTGGAGACCATCTCATTGTTGCCCCTCTAGTGCACCTGTTGTTAATTCCATCAACATCTAGGCTGCTGAAACTGATTAACAACCCCGTCTGCCACGTACCTGACCAAAACCTTATCAGAAAAGGGTAATTGAATTCATGCCATACCCTGATAAAAAAACTGTTCCTTTAATTTTTTTGAGCAGTGTATCTTTCCAGAGAGTCGGCCTCTGTTGTTTTGGTTGGCGTTCCTCCATCTGCTAATGCAAACGTAGCCATCTCCGAACTGGCAACTTTCATCTCAGCTGTGGGATTTTCCCACCCTGACGCAATCGTGGTGGCATTTGGCGACTTCAACCACGCCAACCTGTCAGCGGACCTTCTCAACTTCATCCAACAAGTCACCTGCCCGAGTAGAGGCGCTAACACCCTGGACCACTGCTACGTCCCAATCAGCGGTGCCTACCGCTCTTTTCCGAGGGCTCCGCTGGGGAGGTCAGACCACGCCATCCCAAAATACCGGCAGAAACTAAAATCAAACGGCGGAAAATCGAAAAATGTCCCGTGCTGGTCCAGCACCTGCATCGACACCTTGAGAAACTGCTTCGAATGCACGAATTGGGACGTATTCAGTGCAGCTGCGGCCAAACTGGACGAGTTCACGGAGACAGTGAAGTCATACGTCAATATTTGTGTGGAGACGTGCATTCCCACCAAAACAGTTAAAATACACAGCAATAACAAGCCATGGTTCACAAAAGACAAAGTTACTTCATAATAAAAGGGAAATAAGGAGCAATACAACAAGGCTAAAATATGAACTTAGATCTTCTACAAGAAAGGCCAAATCCAAATTTGCACACCACTTAAAACAGCAAATACAATCAAATGACACCAAATCAATCTGGAAAAAATTAAAAAGCATGACTAATTACAAAACTAGCCCACCCCATTTACTAGACACTGACAGTAACTTACCAGACTCACTAAATAACTTTTACGGCAGGTTCAAACAGCAGTCTATTCCCTCGATGTGAGTTGCAGTTTCAGTCGGGATATTTAAATGTAGCTCTGTCCATTGAAGTATGGAAACGGGTTATTGTGATCGTTTCAGAAACCTGAATTTTGACCTTAACCCAGACATTAATTGCATGTAAACATCGTCATTCTAACTGTGTTGTGTTTAATCATTTCAGTCCAAATCAAGTCTGGATATGCAAGAGAGCCAATTAGGTGATGCTGAACTGCCTCCTTCAAAACCGGAACTCCGCTACCATGGAATCACAACAGGGAGCACAGAAGGTAATAACAAATCGTCACTTTGAAGTAGTTCAATATAAGTGTGTGTGTGTGTGTGTGTGTGTGTGTGTGTGTGTGTGTGTGTGTGTGTGTGTGTGTATGCGTGTGTGCGTGTGTATGCGTGTGTGCGTGTGTGTTTGTTGAAAAACATGGCTTACTCGCTCACACACACACATACACACACGCACGCACGCACTTATATAACACACATTGACAAACATGATGATAAAATATTGAATTGTTTTTGAAAGAGGTAAATTTCAACAACTAAGGCTAAATGATACACTTAACCTCATGAGACAGAGCTTGAATAAAGGTAAAGGTTACATGTACACAGAAATTCCCTAAAAGCGACACACACAGAGACTGATGTGAATAGACCGACATGAGTCACGCACACACCCACACACGTATACTGTATCCCCCCACACACACACACTTAATGAGCCCATTTGTCTTCATCATTAAAAAGACCAAGCCTCAATAATCAGCAAGACGATGTGTGAATGTCCTAAGCATGCTCGATTCTAAATTAGCACAGCTTTGTAAGGGATTTGATGGCTATTAGCCCTAATCAGCATCTCAGCGAGCTATTGTTTATGATGGCATATATGACTTCCAAGTAAAAATAAAACGATATATTATAGTCTTCAGTACGCATTCACCAGATTTATTTTCACCACTTTGACATTTTTTTTTTCTTCTTTTCGTCTGCCTAAGAAAAGTCATGGAATATTCAGCTTTTTAAATATGCTTGATTTTCAAAATTGCACATGGGGCAAATTAACATTTTTAACAGAGTTGCAAAACAAGTTAAAAGACATCTATAAATTAGCCTGTGAAGACATGATGGATGATCTTTAGCCACAAGAAATATCTTTGGAATGGGGTAATGGAGTGTGTAATAGAAAAAAAAAATATTTGTTAGTGGTGATTTATTGCCATGGAAATGCAGTAATTAATTTTACACAAATACTCGCGACAGTTGCATCGATAGAGTATTGAAATATAACCTCCACCATATCATTGTCTCTGCAAATCCGACTAGTATTTGTCAGTCCTGGACTCACTTGTCTTCAACTCATGTTCATTCTTTGGTCGCTCTGGTTTTCAATATTTCTTTCTATTTTTTTGACAAACATATATTTGCATGCACACTTCCCTCATTCTTAATCTCATCACTTCCCACATTTTGATTTTTAAATAAGTTACTGTAATTGTATTTCAAATTTTATTCTTCAGGTTTCGCGTGATGTGTTTTATTGGGGGGAAACAAAGGTACATTCTTAGCCATCCAAAATGTCTTGTCTCACTGATAAACAGGAAATTAAGATGGTGATGGCCTCTGTAATATTGATTTATTGGAAATCTCAACTTGACAGCAGTTTTCTTGTGAAGTCAAACACAACACACTGACCCCAGACTCTAGCAAACAGGATATTAGAAAGGGTGATATAAGCGGTCCTAGATATGTGCATCACTCTGATAAAATCGTTGAGGTCGTAACTGCATTTTGGCTTGGTTCATCTAATACTACTATACTCCATATATCTATTTAAAATTTGTCATTTTAATACTTGTCTCTCTTTGTATTGTGGCTACACAAACAACATAAGCAGATGCAGTATGGTTAGTAAACTTAACTTTGATTAGTAAACATTATTTTGGGGGTCGAGGGTATTGGTCAAACATTACAGTGCGCTTGTCAACATAGTGTGACTTACTGAAATTGTACATGCAGGTAAAGACAGCATTTGTACAAAATCAACCACAATACTTAATGAAAAAAGAGAGGGAGAAGTGTGCTGACATCTGCAGCAGGGAAACAGACAGAATTTCAAGAGATTTTTCTGTTTTACAAATTACCCATTTTGTTGTTCATCTCATTCTCTGACCTTCTCCTCATCAAGGGCACAGTTGTGCTGGATCATATCCCTGCTGTCTTTGGCCGAGAGGCTGAGTACAATTCAAATATTTTGGAGGAGAATTTTAGGATTATAGCACTTTGGCCAAAACTCTGTTTTGTGTAGGAAATGACATTCTTACTCAGGAAGCTTTGCCAGCTGTGGTTCACAAATAAGTAACACATTGCTAAGCAATTAATACTGCAAAATCATATATAGTGAAGATAAATTTTAAAAGGCTTTTGTCTGGGATGTGCACCAGGACCAGTTCTGGGTGAATGCCATGCTTTCCCAGGGTCAGCTAAGATGGATGGATGTACAAATGGATATATTTACTTTTGCTGATTTCATAAAACCAAATATAAAGTAGCAGGCGAGGGAGATAGGATTCAGGATACAGGATAGGATACAGTCATTCTTCTTCTGCACCACCACCTAACTCGCTATGAACCTCACCGCACTTCTCTGGCATTTGTCTTGCTCCCAAATAATGTCCGAAGACATATGGAGAAGATGACTATTGTACTACATAGACAATTCTGCAGTGTCTTCAGTGTTGCTGAAGGCCTTTTGTTGATACATAGGTGTCAACAAAAGTTTTTTTTTTTCCCCCCTCCCATTTCTTTTCATCACTTTTGGAGGTAAGTCTAGTTCTTACTCTCACTACACTGTTTTTCATGGTATACATAATGCCTTCAAAATTGTTTTGTATATCTGCCCTGAAAATATGAATGACAATGAAATCAATCTAATGCTGTGAAAGCTCCCCGAGGACCATGATGTGTGCTGTTAGATGTGAATACCAAAATAAAAAGACAAGCTTACGAGAAAAGCTGAACCTAATTTGGGGTTAGCAAAAGGCACGTTAAATGCTGACTTCCGGATAACACGAGTTTAAATTTGAACTGAGTGAGCAGCCACAAGGACTCACTGGTTTTTAGTTGCATTGTGTGTCACATACAAAAATAAATAAAAAAAGGCGGACATGGTTGTGAAAACATTTTAGGCCCCTTCACCTCCTTTCAAAATAGGGCTGTAAACTATGTTGCTTATGTTAATGGAAATAAAAAATACTGTATTCACACACACACACACACACACGCACGCACGCGCACGCACACGCACGCACACGCACGCACACGCACGCACGCGCACACGCGCACACACACACACACACACACACACACACACTTATACAGTTATATATATGTGTATATAATTCTGTTTTGCTGAACGGTGTGTTTAATTTTTGGTAATATCTGACTTTTTTCCCATGTTCCTTATCTCAGGTCTAACTTTTAATATGTACTCTATATATGCGCTAATTTCTTTAGATCATTTACACCACACATACTGTACTGTACACTGTGCCTGGGAGGTTATTCTACTGATTTTTGTCCCCTTTATATTTAGTCTCATGCAGAGGCATTCATTAATATAGCTTAATGAGCCAGAGTAATGCAAAATAGTGTAACATTCGGTACACCTGCATCATCTGTTTTGCTCCATACAAGGGGCAAAGTCAGGCAGCTGTCCTTCTAGATCTCATTAGTGTGCAAGTGTGCATAATGTGGTGGCTCCTGAACGTGAACTTGAATTATGGCTACTTCGGCTGTTTTAAATCACGTTACATTAAATTCAGCCAGTAGGTGGCACTGTGGTTCTTACCATGCCACGTCGGGGAATTTGCTTTCATGCAATTCAGCCTTCAACAATGCTGTGGGCTAGTAAAGGGGGGGGGACACCAATCTTGTCTTCACAATTGTGTTAAATTCAAGCAAAACATTGTTTTTATTCTGGGATGCCAAGAAATGTGTCCTTACTTTATGAATGAGTGAGCATATACAAGCTGATTCTGTGTGTGGAACGTGTATGTAGTATGTACAGTATGGAGGATGTAGGTGTGGCCATGACAGGTGTGCTGGTGAGGCCTCTGCGTGTGTGTTCTGCTCGAGTGTGTGTATGAGGGTAGCTGGGTGTGTTTGCAGTTTCCTCACCCTTTCAGTTATCCTCATCCAGCTTGCCATTTAGAGTTGGAAAGCAGCCAATCGCTGGATGCATCATTTCTGTTTCTCGCTCTGCCTCCCTCTCTCTCCCCCTCCCTTTCTGTTTGGACAATTGGATTGGTGCAGAGTGATAGAGACGAAAGCTAGAATCTCACTCACTCAGCCAGTTTGCTTGTCCTCTTGACATGTATGATAGTGACACACAGACACAAATAGCGAACACAGATATCCAAACCACACTGCTGTTATCGTATCCTGAGGCTGAGCTAGTTTAATATCCAGATGGTTTAATTATTGCATACATGTCACACACGCACAAACACACACAAATTAAATGGGGTGGAATGTTTTGTTATGGGCCACGATTTAACCCTTTATACATCCATCCATTTTATTTTCCTCACGGGGGTCGCGGACACGCTTGACCCTATCTAGCTTACTTCGGGCAGCAGGGAGGGTAAACCCTGAACTGGTTTCCAGCCAATCGCAGGGCACACACAGACAAATAATCATTCACACCTACAGCAATTTGGATTGCTCAATTGGCCTACCATGCATGTTTTTGGAATGTGGGAGGAAACTCGAGTGCCCGGACACGCAAGGGAACCCACGCAGGCATGGGGAGAACATGCAAACTCCACACAGGAAGTGGAGCCGGAATTGAACAGACAACCTCTGCACTGTGAGGCAAATGTGCAAACTTCCATATAATTCATCCGATGTCTTTTCATGACTTATTCCAAATATTCACGTGAGGAGTGCTTGCATTTATTACATTCCAAAAATCTTCGGTTTTTGCAAAATTTACACATTTTCAGCCAAGTTTTCCCCATTTGTTCTTAATGGCACATTCAACATTTCACATTTTAATCGTTCCCGTTTGAAATTACATCAGTCAGCTCTTTCAAATAAGTTCAGGGAGGAATATCAACATTCCCAAGATTGCCACGTATCAAAGATTCCACATTTTCACAAAATTTGCACAAAGTATTGCAACATTTTCCCTTCTAATTCAACCGTTCCAAGTTTTAACTGTTCATCTTATCATCTCATTCCAAAACTTCACACGATTCAAAAATTTCACATTTTCACTTTTAAAATTCACGCAAAATTCAGCAAAATTTCGTTTTTCCCTTCTAATTTCTTCATTTTTCAACCGATTCAACCCGTTCCAATGTTCAACTTGTGCCTACCTATTCCACAACTTCCCACTTACCAAAAATTCCAAATCTCCAACTTTAAAATTCACGCCAAATTTTACAAAATTTTGTTTTTCCCTTCTTTTTCGTACATTATTTGACAGATTCGATCCATTCCAACTTTAAACATCATTCTGTAGCATTGCCCAAGTATTTATTCAGCTTCTTCACCTTCACATGCAATTTCTCCAGAAATTGCAAATTGTAGTTCTTATTATTATCTATCTATCTATCTATCTATCTATCTATCTATCTATCTATCTATCTATCTATCTATCTATCTATCTATCTATCTATCTATCTATCTATCTATTTTAAAACCACTCACCCTGTTCAGGATCAAGGGTTTCCCAAAGAACTTCAGGCGAAAGGTGCACCCTTGCACTGGTCGCCAGCCAATAGCAGTGCACATATCCTGTAGCCAGCCAATAGCAGTGCACATATCCTGTAGAAATGAACAACTATTCACATCTACACTACGCGAACACAAGTCAGGCAAGTGCACCCCCCACACCAACAGTGAGTCATCATCTTCCTCTTTCTTTCAGCTGATACCTTTAAGGGTTGCCACAGCAGGTCAATCGTTTCCAACTCACTCTGTCCTATGAGACTTCCTCTGACATACCAACCACCTGCATTTTCTCTCACACCGCATCCATAAACTTCCTCTTTGGCCTCATGCTTCTCTTGAGCCTGGTGGCTCCATCCTCAGCATCCTACTCCCTAGGTTGTACCCCAGGTTCCTCCTCAGCACATGTTCAAACCATCTCAATCTCGCCTCTCTGATTTTGCCTCCAAACCATCCCACCTGAGTTATCCCTCTGATATGTATATTCCTAATCCTGTTTATCCTCATCACTCTCCAACATAATCATCTGTGTCACCTCCAGCTCTGCCTCCTGTCTTTTTGTTAGTGCCACTGTCTATAAGCCATACAACATAGCTGGTTGCACTACTGCCTTGTCGACTTGGCCCTTGACTCTTGCAGATATTATTTGGTCACATATCATTCCTGCCACCATTCTCAACCCACTCCACCCTGCCTGCACTCTCTTCTTCACCTCTCGCCATTTCTTTAGACAGTTGACTCCAAGTATTTAAACTCATCTACTTTCCCCACCTCTACTCCTTGTAACCGCACTCTTCCACCAGGCTCCCACTCATTCACACACATGTACAAAATTTTGCTCCTGATGACTTTCATTCCCCCGGTTCTCCAGAGCATATGTGCAACTCTCCAGGTTAGACTCGACCTCCTCTGTACTCTCACTACAGATCAGAATGTCATCTGCAAACATCATAGTCCATGAAGACTCCTGTCTGATCTCATCTGTCAACCTGTCCATCTTCACTGGGAACAAGAAAGGGCTCAGAACTGATCCTTAGTGTAATCCCACCTCCACCTTGAATGGATCTGTCATTCCTATCGCGCATCTCATCGCTGTCACACTATCCTTGTACATGTCCTGCACTGCTCTCACATACTTCTCTGCAAGTCCAGACTTCCTCATACAATACCACAACTCTTCTCTTGGTACTCTGTCATAAGCTTTCTCTAAATCCACAAAGACACAATGTAACTCCTTCTGGCCTTGTATATACTTCTCTATCAGCATTTTCAGAGCAAACAATGCATCAATAGTGTTCTTTCCCGGCATGATATCATATTGCTGATCACAGATCTTCACCTGTTTTCTAAGCCTCACTTCTATTACTCTTTCCCACAACTTTGCGCTGTGGCTGATAAACTTAATGCCTCTGTAGTTACTGCAGTGCTGCACATCACCCATGTTCTTAAAAATAGGAACCAGTATACTTCATCTCCACTGCTCAGCCATCCTTCCATTTTCCAAGATTTTACTAAACAATCTGGAAGGAAACGCCACTGCAACATCTCCTAGATATTTCCATGCCTTCACTGGAATATCATATGGGCCAACTGCTATTCCACTCTTCATTCTCTTCATAGCTGCCCTCACTCATCATCTTGCACTTCCTGATTTACTCTCACCGCATCTTGCAACCTGTTCTCTCTGTCATTTTCTTCATTCATCAGCTCCTCCAAATGGGGGGTGCACTTGCCTGACTTGCCTCGACCTTCTCAACACTGACTGTCACGACTCGTCCCCGGTCATTCTATTATGTGTACATTTTGTCATAGTTTCCGTTTGCGTGTCTGTGTGCTCGCCCCTCCCCTCCTGTGTGCCCATGATCAGTGTAATCACCCTCACCTGCCTCTCATAAGTCCTGTCTGCCTCTCACTCCCCTGTTGGATTGTTCTCGTCTCATCTTTCTGTTCTCGTCTCTCGGTTTAGTGCCCGTTCCAGTTTGTCTGTTCCCGTTCATCCTGCCTTTTCCCTCAATAAACCCTGGTCCAAGCTGCATTTGGTCGCCCTGGCTACATTCCATCCGTGACAACACGCTATCTTCACTTGACAGCACATTGCCATCTACATTCTTTCCAGCTCTGTCCTTTTGTCAAGCCAATCAGTAGAAGTCATTTTCTCTGTCCTTACTGTTCAACTTCTTGTACAGCTCACTATGTGCCTGTTCCTTAGGTTTTGCCACTTTTCTTCACATTGAACCACATCTCCTTGTACTCCTGTGTACTTTCGTCATCTCACTTACTATCCCAGTTGTCGCTTTCTCCTTATAGTTTACTGGACATCTTCGTTCCACCAAGTTTCCTTGTCTTCCTTCCGCTGTCCAAATATCACGCAGTACCTTCCTAACTGTGACCCTCACCATTTCTGCAGTACTTTTGTAGTTGTCCATAATTTCTTCTCCACCATGCAGTGTTTCTCTCACCGGCTCACTGAATTGTATACAAGTCTTCTTCCTTCAGCTTCCACCATCTGATCCTTTTTTTAGCTTTGACTCGCTTCATCTTCTTCACCTCTAAAGTCATCCTACAAACCACCATTTAGCTACATGCTGTCCTCCTACCAATTTACATTCTCTAATTTCCTTTAGTTTGCATCTCCTACAAAGTCCACCTGCGAGCACCTTCCTCCATTCTTATAGGTCAGCCCGTGCTCCTCCCTTTTCTTAAAGTAGGTTGTCATCACAGCCATTTTCATCTTTTTTGCAAAATCAACTACCAACTGCCCTTCCACATTCCTGTCCTTGATATCATACCTACCCGTTACTTCTTCATCACTAACATGTCCAATGACGTCTGCTCCTATCGCCACTCTTTCATGCTTGGGCACACTCTCCACCAGCTCATCGAACTCACTTCAGAAATATTTTTTTCCTTCTTCTCGCAACCTACCTGTGGCGCATATGCACTGATGACATTAATCATCACCCTTCAACTTCCAGATTCACACTCTTCACCATGTCTTTGCTACTTTGTGTTATTTTGTGTGTTTTTTGCATCTTCTGCTGCCCATCCCGGATCACATTTAGCAGAGAAGAACCGTTAAACATTGGACAGTCTTCTCTTGGTACTTTCTCTCCGGTTTTCACTGACCCTCACTTGACGGAGATTTTAGCTGGAGCGACGGCGCTCTACAAGCTATGCCGAAGATATATTCACTATCCCTCCTCTGTACTACATGTCCGAACCATCTCAATCTGGCCTCTCTGGCTTTATCCCCAAAAAACCTAACATGGGCTGTCCCTCTGATGCACTCGTTCCTGATCTTATCCAACCGCGTCACTCCCAAAGAGAACCTCAGCATCTCCATCTCTGCCACCTCCAGCTCTGCCTTCTGTCTTTTCCCCAGTGCCACTCTCTAAACTATACAGC
Source organism: Syngnathus scovelli (assembly GCF_024217435.2). Lineage (NCBI taxonomy): Eukaryota > Metazoa > Chordata > Actinopteri > Syngnathiformes > Syngnathidae > Syngnathus > Syngnathus scovelli. Next base: position 20,943,559 of record NC_090851.1, on the reverse strand, counting down.
ATCGCTGGTCTCACCACTGTCTTGTACACCTTTTCCTTCATTTTTACTGATACTCTTTTATCAAACATCACCCCTGACACATTTCTCCACCCGTTCTACCCTGCTTGGATGTGCTTCACCACCTCTTTTCCACACTCTCCGTTGCTCTGTATTGCTGACCCTCCATCCATCCATCCATCCATCCATCCATCCATCCGTCCATCCGTCCATCCGTCCATCCGTCCATCCATCCATCCATCCATCCATCCATCCATCCATCCATCCATCCATCTTCTTCCGCTTATCCGGGGTCGGGTCGCGGGGGAAGCAGCTTTAGGAGGGACTACCAGACTTCCCTCTCCCGAGCCACTTCGTCCAGCTCATCCCGGGGTATCCCAAGATGTTCCCAGGCCAGTTGAGAGACATAGTCTCTCTAGCGTGTCCTGGGTCGTCCATGGGATCTCCTGCCGGTAGGACATGCCCGGAACGCCTATCCAGGGAGGCGTCCAGGAGGCATCCTGGTGAGATGCCCAAGCCACCTCATCTGGCTCCTCTCAAAGTGGAGGAGCAGCGGCTCTCCTCCGAGTCTCTCCCGGATGACCGAGCTTCTCACCCTATCTCTAAGGGAGAGCCCGAACACCCTACGGAGAAAACTCATTTCGGCAGCTTGTATCTGGGATCTCGTTCTTTCGGTCACGACCCATAGCTCATGAACATAGATGAGGTTAGGAGCATAGATCGACCGGTAAATTGAGAGCGTTGCATTTTGGCTCAGCTCTCCCTTCACCACGACCAGCCGACGCTGCACCGATCTGCCTGTCGATCTCACTCTCCATCCTGCCCTCGCTCGTGAACAAGACCCCAAGATATTTGAACTCCTCCACTTGGGGCAGGATCTCATCCCTGATCCGGAGAGGGCATTCCACCCTTTTCCGACCGAGAACCATGGACTCAGATTTGGAGGTGCTGACCCTCATCCCAACCGCTTCACACTCGGCTGCGAAACGCTCCAGTGAGAGCTGGAGATAACGGCTTGAAGAAGCCAACAGCACCACGTCGTCTGCAAAAAGCAGAGATGCAATGCTGAGGTCCTCAAGCCGGACACCCTCAACGCCTCGGCTGCGCCTAGAAATTCTGTCCATAAAAGTTATGAACGGAATCGGTGACAAAGGGCAGCCTTGGCAGAGTCCAACCCTCACTGGGAATGAATCCGACTTACTGCCGGAAATGCGGACCGAACTCCGGGATCGATGATAAAGGGACCGAACCGCCCTTATCAGTTGGCTCGGCACCCCGTGCTCCCGAAGCACCCTCCACAGAACTTTCTGAGAGACACGGTCGAACGCCTTCTCCAAGTCCACAAAACACATGTGGACTGGTTGAGTGAGCGGCCATGCCCCCTCGAGGATCCTGCCGAGGGTATAAAGCTGGTCCACTGTTCCACGGCCAGGACGGAAGCCACACTGCTTATATATATATATATATATATATATATATATATATATATATATATATATATATATATATATATATATACAGATTTTGCATATTTCCCCATAATTCGTCCATATTTTAAAAAAGTATTTCTGTCATACAGCTAGTTAGGAAGTGCATGGGCTTTTGTGGCCCCCAATTAGCACTGATGAAAAATTGTGGCTCCCTCAAGCATTTAAGTTTCCCATTCCTGTCATAGAAGACACATGCAATTAAACTAATTGAAACATTAAAAATGTATGGACTACATAATTAGGCCCTTGTTTACGATACCCTTCAGTACATATCCAAATATGGCATTCCACACATTCAAACTCAAATCTATGCAAACAAACTAAGCATCGTCCTAAAGATTTTAATTGACTTTATCCATGTTCTAAAGAAGGGGTGTCCAAACTCAGTCCTGGAGGGTGTGCTGCAGGAGACATACATCAAGAACAGGCAGGACAATCACCCGCCACGACTGCATGTCTGTTCCAATGTAGCCATTTTTCCCCCATTCAGATAAATTATATTTCAAAAACGTAAGTCTGGTATCAAAAAGGCACCATCATGAGATTTTCATTAATCGTACAAGCAAAAAGGAGACACATGCTTTTGTTTTAACAATTTAGAAGTTAAATACTTGCATCAGAATGATACTTTTGACACAACTATTTGTGTTTATTCATGGTTCATCTCACTGCCCCGCTGCAGTTTCCCAATGCACAAACCGTTTGGTGCCAGAAAGACTAAAGGCAAAGGTACTTGTTGAGTTTCAAAAAACAAGTGCGAACTCGACAACCCACACAAGTTCCCATGCAAACAGTAACAGTGATTGTATTTTTCACTCATGGAGTCGGCTTCATCACCAGCCTTTCAAATTACATTTCTCAACTCAATTACTGTACAGATTTCTGCTTGTGCGTCATGCAGCAGTCACATTATCAAAGAAAAATAATTTAATGTCTATTTCTTTGAAAGGCTAAAAAGCCATTTTGATTATTTTAAGAAAATTAGATTACTTCTGCTAGAAGAGCACATTTTACAAACATCAATGCTATCCTGTAATTCACTTTCTTAGTCTGAGCATATAAAAAAAAAAGAGAGAGAATACGCTCAGCCATTGAATGTCATAACAAGTTCAATTTTAATTTGGAATTAATCTGGTTTTGAAAAATAGCTCTTCATGTGGGGCAATGGTAATATAGTTGTGATCACACCTGTTGCCATAGGCTGCCATGAATCACTCCCACACATTTCAGTTATGGTCACTAAAAACTGTATTATTATTATTATTATTATTATTATTATTATTATTATTATTATTTGATTATAGGAGCTGTTTTTGTGTTGTGAAATACTAAGGGTGAGTTGTTTATCCCCAAGTCGTTAAAAATAATATTTGCCTCCAACCAAAAGAAGTGGTATTACCTTTTTCTGCCTCCTTTTGTTCAAGTAATGATTGCACACTTTCTGTAAATACTTTAAACTTCATTTCACTTCTGAAATATGACTGTTTTTGTCTGCTATATGATATATTTAACTGAAATTGCTGATCCAAACAACCAATGATTTATAAAGCAAAATCTTGAAAATGATCAGGGGTGCCCAAACTTTTGCAAGTATATTAAGGGAAGGCACATGGTCCACATATTGGAAGCATAAACTGACTTGCAGCAGATTGATCTACGTAGAAAGTACATTTACACGGAACTATAAGATCTCTACTTGACAATGATGTGATGTTGGATGCTGTGAAGTGAGCACTTAGAGACCGTTTTCCAGCCCACTTCGGGTTCATTTGTGACAACCCTGCACCACACTGCCATGTCCACCTCACAGTTTGGAGGGCGTGGGTTCGATTCCACCTCCTGCCCTCCCTGTGAGGAGTTTGCATGTTCTCCTTGTGCCTGCATGGGTTTCCTCCAGGAACTCCGGTTTCCTCCCATATCCCAAAAAACATGCATGGTAGGCTGATTGAGCATTCCAAATTGCCCATAGTAGGTGAGAGTGCGAGTACGAATGGTTATTCGTCTCTGTGTGCCCTGCGATTGTTCAGGGTGTCCCCCGCCTACTGCCCAATGACTGCCGGGATAGGCTCTAGCACGCCCGCGATCCCGTGGGGACAAGCTGTACAGAAGATGGATGGATAATAATAATATTAATAATAATAATACATTCAATTAATAGTTTTCTAAGATTCAGAAGGTTTGATGCACACTCTTGTCATATTTATGAATGAAATATGATAACTTCCACCAAAAACATCTGGAGAGCTCAGAATTTGTCTGCCTGCACCTCGATCGAATCCATCCAAACCGTGTTCCACCGCCTGTATAACAACTTCGGCCTCCTTTTAGCTTGTCTTAAGATTTGTCATCTTTCTTCCACCAAAAGAAAATACCCTCGTCACACTAGAAAGCCCAGCATGGCACAAACACTCAAAAGGGTGCTTACCTCTTCACTAAAATCAAAATGTGGCGGGTTTTATACTTGTGCGCACTTGTTTTGTCTATGAAAATGGAGCCTTCAGAGTGAGTCAACATAGAAAAACCTGAGTGAAGTGTTTAAGAAATGTTTCTCTCTGACACTCACTATCTCAATTTATCTCAACCACAGAATAAAGACTTGTGAATAGTCTCCCACAGTTTAAAAGTGACTGTTCATGGCACTAAAATCTCAAACTACACAAAGAATAAATACTTATAATATACTTAACACATAATTTTAAAGGTCCACTTAAAATTGCTCTGTTCTTTCCTATGCCCCCTATTCACTAGGTGAATGGTCTTTCAATACCTTGGAGACCAGGGTTGGAGCTAGGCTAGGCTGTTGTTGTGCAAGTGATTTCTCAAATAGCCCAGAGCTTGAAGAGTAAGGCGAGGTGAAAAAGAGCAGAGAACAACAGATAAATTCACATTTTGAGTCAGACCTTCAACACAAACCGGCTGAATTAAACTTGACCATGAGTGTGCTAATCCTTGGATGTGACACATGCAGCACAAACACACATGGAGAGCTTTGTGGCTTGCTGGTGGATCTCGTTCGGAATTACTACGTAGATATTTGTTTTATTTTTGATCAGTTTGAAATTAGACTTTTATTCTCCTAATCGCTGCAGTTTGACTAGTATTGCACATGCCTCATAAAGGAAGGATATCCAGTATGAAATAAGATAATAAAAGAATACCCAGGTAAGAAAGAAAACATTATTGATGCGGGAAAAAAGCCCAGCAACTGCACTGTTATTTCCCAGATGACCTGTCTCCCCCTTGTGTCCCACTTCCACGATGGGTTACGTCAGATTCCATTCACTCAGTAATTCATCCCATTTGATTTGAATGTGTGTGTGTGTGTGTGTGTGTGTGTGTGTGTGTGTGTGTGTGTGTGTGTGTGTGTGTGTGTGTGTGTGTGTGTGTGTGCGTGCGTGTGCATGTGCGTGTGCATGTGTGTGTTTGTGTGTGTGTGTTTGTGTGTATAAATTAGTGCTGTGCACAAATCCTGTGGTGACAGGAAGGGAGCGTAGTATGCTGCACATGCACGCCAGCTGTGTGTATGCTTATGCTCGCCAAGATTCACTTAAGACGTGTTTAAAGGCACATTTCTGTTAGAGATTTGCTCACTCCAACTTATTTTGCAAGAACCACACGGGAGACAAGTAAGTCCTTTTAGACACCTGCAGGTGGAGAGCTCCCTCGCTCAAGGAATGAAATCTGAAAGTCTCCTTCCTGCAAGGGCATATTTATTAGGAGGAACAGAGTGGGGGTGAGAGTGGACAGGTTTGGTGAACCCCCGGCCTCTGGTAAGATCAGAGCAGGGGGTGTTTTACGATGTTGTGGGAAACAGAACAACTTTAATTGCTTCCTCTGCAGCTGGTCACTCAAGCAGAGGAAGCAACCACTTTATTTTACTGCGTTGTGAGAGCAAGACAAGATTGGTTAATCATTATAGTCTACATTCCAACATAATCCTATGATAAAGATAACCTGGAAAACCCTAACATCTCCCTCCTGTTTTATCATATGATTGTCACCCCAAACAACAAAGACAAGTAAGAAAAAACATATATATATGTATAATGAAGAAAGAAGAATAGTAAAAATAAAAAACAACAAACAACGACAGCAACACTTTCCAGTGAAGATGAGGCAATACCTTAATACCCCAGATCAAACTTATTGTGTAAGCGAAAAACCTGCTGGTCAGATGTTATTAGCAGGAAAATTCTTACACGGCCCCTCTGCCTTAGGCGACCAGAATGCTATCAATAAAAAAGAAAAAGAAAAACACAGAAACAGTACATCATTGTACCCATCACTTGCGAAGCATTTTCGATGGTCAAGTTTCTGTAAAACATGCTCAACAGAACAGCATCTACGCAATCCACGTCTCATTATCATTATCACATCTGTCACGTCTAAGAAGTTGTATATGTGCTCGTGTTTTCGTCAGCTGATGATGTTCTAGTCTGTAGGTGAGGTCTGTCACACACACTGGCGCACACACTCGTGTCCAGTTGGCAGGCAGCGTCGGACAACTCCTGTAACCACAAAACCACGATCCGTTCTGAACAGGCACGTGCACCCATAGGATGCAGGTAAGGCAGTGCCTCTGAACTTCTGGATGAAGTAGGTCTCGTCCGATGGTGCAGCCATGTTGGTAGTAGAGCCCTTACACCTTGAAAACGGCCCTCTCATCCTGGCACACAGCGGTGATGTCCAAAGCTCCCATCCAGTTTCCTCCTGGAGAGCAGTCGTCGTTAATGCATTTGTGGGTCCTGCTACCTTGGATGTAACATGTGTAATTCACTCCAGCTGGTCTCTCCGTGTAGGCCACTTGTGGTATTGTTCATCCTCTAACAGTCACATTGAGATTTGCCAAGAAGTGCTCATCATAGGCACCGTCTGCAAGTCCAGAGTGGGATGGGTCGGCATCACTGATTGTGACTGCTCGGCGTTGATATCCAACTCCTCCCATGGATGCCATACGTTTCGCTTCAGTGACATTCATTGCTCTGGCCTCCAAGCGACCTAGTGTGGAGGAAGAGGGGAGTTTCGAACACACATAACACCCCTCCCGTCGTGGCTGGCGCAGTTCCTTCTTTTGATGACCTCGATGTAGACCCAGTCTCCTGGATTGATGGGGTTGTCGACCTGTGAGGAGGAAAGATCAAGCGGCAGTAAATTTGTCTTTGACACAGTTTGAGCGTCCTGATCATATAATCTGCCAAGGACCGCTCTTCATCTGTTGTTTGCAACTCTCATAGTCAATTGTCGTGCCCATTTAACTGGCAAATAGGAGTGTTTGCGGGAAGAGTTTGAACACCTCCTAATGAGTCCCTTTAACCAAAAACTATTTATGACAGGGGCGTTCCCATTTATTGCCTCCTGGTTTTAAAAAAAATGGTCTTACCCATGCCTTCTTTCTCCTCACACGCTCGCACCCACTGTTAAACGCACCTCTTGGATTAAGGTGCCCCCGGCTCCCCGGTAACGGGTTTGTTTTAGCCGGGTTCGGAGATTCGTCCGTAATCTAACCACCCGAGTTAAATTAACTCCACCGGAATCAATCTAATTTCTGTACGACGCCAATCCCTCTCAAGTCACCCGAAGCTCGAGCCGAGTAACTCAATTCGAGGCAAGACTTCGAAGTGACCGCATCGTATTGATGGCTCCCCGCTAGTGTTTGAAGTTCTTATTTTGTTACGGATATTTTTTAGATGTCTTTGTTAAGACCTCAGGGATTCGTTTGTATAGCGCACCCAAGCACTAGTTTTGCCGAAGTAAATGTTGATATGGGTCCGTTCCACTTGGTCGCTCATGCAGCGAGCCGACCAACTTTTTTATTCGAAAGAGAATCGAATTAATAAAAGTGTGACAATAATAGCATTTAAGAAGAAAATTAATGCACTTTATATGATTAATTCTAACTTCCTATACGTAGATCTAGCACTTAACCGTCGGAGTTCTTCACCCCACTTAATTGCTTTAAAAAGAATAACAACTTTCTTAAACCGGATAAAAATGTCGTGCTCTATTTAGATTTGCCCAATAATTAATTTGGAAGGCAAGTCTATTTTTTGATCGTGTCCCATTTAACTTTTGACGCGGCCCGACAAATTTAGGAACTGGGCCGCGCCCGACGGACAATCGAAATACTTTTATCCTCCACCAACTCCAATGATTTATTTTAACCGTCGTCGTTATGTTATTTAGAAGAAGTACATTTTCAACCGAATTCACTTTTAACGAAATCCACTCTTCCGTTAAATATTTACAAAAGTTATTTAATTCTCTAACTTGTTCGGAGTTACTTTTTACGCGGCCCGTCAAAAGGGGAAGCGGGCCTGAGCCTTTCAAATAGTTAAATAACTTTCCGTTCTACACAAAACCAATAATCTGATTTAAACACTTCCGTTAATTTATTCAGACGAAACAAACTTTCGAACGGATCGAAATTCACTCGTGGCTCAAATAACTACGGAAGTTATTCCAGTCTCTAACTTGTCCGGAGTTACTTTTTACGCGGCCCGTCAAAAGGGGAAGCGGGCCTGAGCCTTTCAAATAATTAAAGAACTTTCCGTTCTACACAAAACCAATAATCCGATTTAAACACTTCCGTTAATTTATTTCATTTAAATCGGCCCCAAACCATCGGTTGCATATTCAGTACAAATCCGCGCACAACGAAGTAAGTAATATACAAAACACATTTATTGAAGAAACATGGAATAGAATTACAAATCTCAATTACTCCAGAAACCGAACAATTTCACTCACTGATACCCGTGTTAATAAAATCATTCAATCCCAGAACAATTCGATTGCAAAACACAGTTCATGAAAGAGGGAAGAGGTAAATACCAGCTGCGTGCTATTTTTGGTGGAAGCAAAGTCGAGTGATCAGTTCGATCTTACTTCTAAAATCCAAATTAGAGAAACAGGCTGGCCTCGAGGGAGCCGGCGGCCCGATGACTATTCCCCCCTCCCGCTAAAATACATAGAAACGGTAATCCCTCCCCTATTTCTCCTGTAAAGTTGTCCAGTCCAATTTTTGGGAGTAAATCCAAGTTAATTTCAGACCAGCGATCCTGCGTCTCACACAAAGATCTTCGGGACTTTGGAAAAAAATTTTGAAACTCCTCCGGGCTTCTTCACGTATGAGCGCTCTTTTGGGGGAAAAAGCCCTGAAGCTGCCCCTGCAGGACTTTTTATAGACTTCTCTGTCCCCCCCCCCTCCCCTTTCTTTCTTCTATACCTTCCCTATAGGGTAAGACTGCCCAGTTTTCCCACGCCTATAGAATGAACTGGTCAGTTTTCCCTCGCCTACTATAGGGTAGGAGTGCCCAGTTTTCTCCCCACGCTTGGACATCTGTGGCCTTCAGCAGCTGTTTCCGCCCTGACCGCGCAGTACTTTCCACCAAATGCACAGCTAGCCCCTGGTAAAACCTTTCACTTCCCCTTTTCTTCTCTTCCTGTTCCATGAAAATAACTTTTTAAAGTTACGCTTCAATTAACTCTGAAATAAAAATCCAAACCCTTGACCTACTTCTCTAAACAATTTATGCCACTATTCTCATGGTGACGGGTCTCTTAATCGAATTGACAAATAATATTGCTTAAAGCGGTTACAGAATACATTTTTAGCCAAGCAAAGAAATCAAAAAATAAAAATCACATTTGTGCTTCTCCAAACAATTTGTCACGCCACTATTCTCATAGTGGCGGGTCTCTTGATCGAATTGACAAATAATATTGCTTAAAGCGGTTACAGAATACATTTTTAGCCAAGCAAAGAAATCAAAAAATAAAAAATCACATTTGTGCTTCTCCAAACAATTTATGTCACGCCACTATTCTCATAGTGACGGGTCTCTTGATTGAATTGACAAATAATATTGCTTAAAGCGGTTACAGAATACATTTTTAGCCAAGCAAAGAAATCAAAAAATAAAAATCACATTTGTGCTTCCATGCGTGACTCTCACTCTGACACCGTGTTCCTCTTTTATTTCTATTTTAACTTGCTTAGCTTATTCTGGCCCCTCTTTTGGTCTCACGTTTTGGTCTGGCGCCATCTTTTGGACAAATTTGGAATTTCAACTCTGCCAATTTATTCCTGTGAACAATCCATATTCTACCATTTGCACCATCTCTACCGCCCATGTTACATGACACCACACAGGGTGTGCACACACACATCTGCACGCACGCATACACAAAACGGCATACAAAGTTCAGACGAACGACAACAGACTGTCACAATTTTACAGAGATTACGCACAAACACAGAACACACAGACAAAGGGATTCTAATCCATCTCTCATGTAGCTTCTTTTGATAGAATCTCCTCTCGGTAACTGTGTAGTAGACGTTTTAGCATATAATCCCATACTCTGCTCTCTCACTTCTACTTTTTCATGTCTGTGCAGTCGTAGGCGGCCCCTATTCCAGTCATTGTCTTGTTAACTGTCGCCTTGTGACTCCTATGCATGATTGTGTGAATGTCAAAAATTGAACGTACCTAACTTTCTGACCATCCAACCTCCACTGTGGTACAAAAAACCTTACTATCGTATTGAGTAGGTACATTGAGCAACCGAGCTTCCTTCTGACTGCCAAATGTCCTGTTCTAAAATTTATATAACTCGACCTCTATGTCTTAAGCTTGATGAGCCAAAATATCAGATCTTGCTATTGTTTCCTACCGTTTTAGCCTATTTGTTTTATCCAAATCCGTTCAATCTCTGATTATAATGCTTTTCTCTGTAGCCCTACGTATTTTTCAAATTTTTATTTATTTATTTATCAAATCTCCTCAGTTCTGTCAAACTCAGTGCACAATGAACCTCCCTTCTACTTTGAACCAAGCTTCACCAAATTTGGGAACGCCGTAGCAAGGAGTGCGATTTGGTTGTCGGACACTCCAAGTCCATATCTTTTTGCTGCACTTCACCCTCTCAAGTTGGTGTTCTTTTGTTGTTGCTTCAGAGCGACCCCATCCATCACTCTTGAATGAGTCCATTGTTCAAATGAGTCAATTTTCATCATTGTGAGTTCCTCCACTTTTCACTGTCTTTTCCGTCCCCGAGGATGTTGTATTTCCTCCGGGGTGTACTTGTCCCCCTCCAAGCACAACAGCAGTCTTTTCTTGTCCTTCGCCAAAGGTCAAAGGTGCTTCAGAGCCAGGCACCATTTTGTAGTTGTTCACGGCTGCAGGCGAAGTCTCGGATTGGGTTTCAGGGACCCTGACACTGAGAATGACAGGCTGGGACATCAAACTTGTAAGACTATCTCCAAATGTAGCTGCTTCCATCAATTTGCTGGTAACGTTTGTTTACCAAACTTCATCCATCCATCCATCCATTTTCTGAACCGCTTAGTCCCCACAGGGGTCGCGGGCGTGCTGGAGCCTATCCCAGCTGTCATCGGGCAGTAGGCGGGGGACACCCTGAACCGGTTGCCAGCCAATTGCAGGGCACACAGAGACAAACAACCATTCGCACTCGCACTCACACCTAGGGACAATTTGGAGTGATCAATCGGCCTACCAAGCATGTTTTTGGGATGTGGGAGGAAACCGGAGTGCCCGGAGAAAACCCACGCAGGCTCGGGGAGAACATGCAAACTCCGCACAGGGAGGGCCGGAGGTGGAATCGAACCCGCGCCCTCCTAACTGTGAGGCGGACGTGCTACCCAGTGCAGCACCGAGCCGCCTACCAAACTTCAAATTCTTCTAATAACAGCGGTCTCGTTTTTATCGTAAATCCTGCAACTCATCCTATTTTTGAGCTACATTTCATCTATAGTTCCAATTTAATCGGACAGTATGTTGTCTTCAGTATCATTATTGAAAATCAACTCATCGAGGTCTGCGTTCCACATCAAGCCCTGATCTGTATGTCTTGACCTCTCACATGTTATTGTCATGCTTGCTCAAAAATGTGACTTAGAGTATGGTGCTGTGAATTCTCAATCTCCCCAATGAAATTGGATCCCACCTCGTAGTTCTTATCGTTCTCATGTTCCTGTTAGCCTGCAATTGTCCAAATCAAAAATGTTTTCTTTTAACTGTCTTTCTTTTGAACCTCTAAATCTCTCGTGTTGCTAACCTATCTACACCAGAACAAAAAATTTACCACAGTATAACACCAAATGTATTCGAAAATTCATTGTCATAAAGTGTTGTATTATTACTATCTTCCACTATCTGTCCTACTCACTCCCTCCTTTTGAGGCTTGGCAACGCCCATGCCTCACACCTTGACAAACATTTTGGGAGAATGCGTTCTTTACTACATACGATTCCATCATCATTTAATTTGACTTTCTTTCCAAAACGCTTCTCAATTTCTCAGTTCACACATCTTCTACATGTGTTACTGGTTCTCCAGTTTTTTTTTCTAGTTAATTATCAATCCAAAACCTACGTGTTTCTTTCTAACAATCAACCTGCTCAAAATCACTCTTTCATCAAAGTCACTCTACTAATTTTCCATAGTAGTCGCCAACGACTTCAACCATTCAATCTTTCATTCAGGCAATCATTCATCAATGCTCATCATATGTATCTCACACAGTCTCCAAAAAGGAGTCTTCCTATCACATTGGTCCCAATTCATCCAAGCTCACCACACAACATTCATATATCATTTTCAACTCAGGTTTCCTGGTAGAACAATCCACCAATTCAAAAAAAACTTAAAACTAAACAAACAATTGGCAAATTAATCTGAATTTTTTCTTTGTTTTTAAATTTGAAGAACTCAATCTCTCAGATTTAGCTTGCAATTAGAATTTTGTATAATCTTATAACACAACCAATCAACATTCATGTAGACAACGGTGCCTGTCTACATTCTACCGTGGCACCGTTGAGAGCGTCCTCACCAGTTGCATCGCTGTCTGGGGTGGTAACTGCACTGAACAGAACTTGAAGGCCCTGCAGCGCATAGTGAATACGGCTGGTAAGATTATTGGTGCTTCGCTCCCCTCCCTGAAGGACATTTACACTTCCCATCTCGCCCGCAAGGCAACCTCGATTGCGGGAGATGTGAGTCACCCGGCTCACTCTTTGTTTGACCTTCTGCCCTCTGGGAAGAGGTACAGGAGCCTGCGCTCCCGCACCACCAGACTCGCCAACAGCTTCTTTCACAAGGCTGTTAGGACCCTGAACTCGCTACCCCCTTCTGCGTAGCGTGCGGCAGTGTTGCGCTATTTTCTGGAATGTCTGCTGTACGCGCACTTGCTCCTTTTTTGCTCCTCTTATTTATTTATTTATTTATTTATTTATTTATTTATTTATTTATTTATTTATTTATTGTGTTATTTATTCATTGTTTATTCAGCACGCTGTTGTTATACTTGTTTACTTGTTTGTCTGTTGTGAGACATGTCTTGTCACCGTGGAATAGGGGGGAAAGAAATTTCAGTTTCTTTGTGTGTCTTTGGCATGTGGAGAAATTGACAATAAAGCTGACTTTGACTTTGACTTTGACTTTGAATCAATTATTCCTATTAAATGTAGCATTGCAAAATCTTAAATTCACAATTTAGCTTCTTCCAATTCCTGAAAGCATGTTCTGTCGTTTTTTTTTTCTTCGAATTTCTCATGTGGGCTCGACACTTAACATGCACTAGTATGGATTAGTTTCTGCTCGCAAACAGACTTCTCTCTTTTCCTCTCATTTTTTTCTGTCAAATTGTTTCTGTTCTGCGGTGTAAATTGAATAGACAACAGTCTAGCAAATTTCTTTATACTAAAAGTTTAGCCAATCTTCATCAATTTGGGACTTTAACTTTAACACATACGCACACACATGCACAGCTTTCGCGTGCGGAAGGTAGGTCCCAGCACCAATGATTCGTCACAGGCTGGCCATTTCCTGTGGTCGATCATGAGCTGGTCCCTCCCATGCACACGAGGACAGCACATTCTAATTTTATTTATTTATCTTCTAGAAGCAAGTTGCATTTCTTTACCACTTGATTTGCATATTTTAACTTTAGTGTAACACAATTTGAGCTCTAGTCATTTGTAATTTGGGCATACAAACAGCATTGTCATACTTCTTGGATGACAGGACTTCTAATAATCTAAAAAAAACTCTAATAATCTGACAATGACATGTTTTGCTGTCATATGGGCATCTATTCTTTCTTTCTCTGTATGAGCATAAGCGGTCAAAGAGGAGGAAGCTTGTCATGCTAAAAATTTGGCTTTTCCTCTGCTCCTTCCTCCACCCTTTGATTGGTATTGTTTTCCAAAACGACACTCTCGTGCAAAGTGTCCTCGTCTCCCACAGTTCCAACAGTTGTCTGAATCTGATGGGGGTTTTGATTTGAATGGTGGCTTGCGACGTTGTTGGTGTCTAACTCTTCCTCTGCCCCTTTGGGAACTTTGGTAGAAGATCGTTGTATCTTCATTTAGATCATTATCATCATCTAGATGAAATACATCAGAACTTTTGCCTTTCTCAATCCCTTTGTCAGCGTCTCTGGGCCACTGCATGTTTTTTGTAAACCAAGCAGTGTCCGCTTCCACCAAGTGTTTCCTCGCCCAATTGCCTAAGTCAGGGAGGAAACCAGTGAGGAGCGCAATTTTAAGATGTTGCTGATAAGCACTCTCATCTGCATCATTGAATGGGATGACACTATGCACCCACAATTCTTTTTCATTTTCAAATCTCAATTGAATGGCGGCCTCATCACTTTTCAACTTGCTATCTTTTGTCTTTTGGATTTGTTCTCTTCTTTCTTGTGAAGCTTTCAACCACACTGTAGCACTTCTACCACTTCAGCATGTATTGCATACAATTAAGAAATCTACTTGCCATGAACTTCTCATCTCAAAGAAGAGCAGAGCAAGAGATTTACCGTTCTTATTTCCCATCTTAATTTTAGTAGTTTAAGGTTTTACAATTTTTTTTTCATTTTTTTTTTTTTCTTTGAGGATCCTCAATGCAGGTTTAAATTGACCTTTCAACAGATTACTAGCCTGTTTTATTGCCGTGGATCAACGCTAGAACTGCTTTTTAGTCAATTTATCCTGCCAGTCACACACTCAATCACACAAACTCCAGCGCTTTTTTTTTTTTTTTTAGGCCTCATAGCTCGGACAAACCAAAGCCGTATCTCATAGCTCGGACAAACCAAAGCCGTATCTCATAGCTGGGATAAACCAAAGCCGTATCTCTCGTGCACCTGTGTTTTTTTTTTTTTTTTTTTTTTTACGCGTTTCACAAACAACAACACAATCACACAACTTCAGGCCTTTAACTTACTTGTCCCCTGGTTCGTTGCCGGGTCCCGTCAATCCACCTCTGTCAGACGAAGGCAGACCTAAGATGCTGGCCCAGCGAAGAATTCTCTTCCCAGGTCTTTCTCCTCCAGGTGCTCTTAATGGACGCTGGCTTGTCGACAATGCAGCACGTCCTCCTTCGTCAGCCAGATAGCGGGTATGAGGGATCCCGGGTTTCGGCACCAAAATTTTAGAGATTTGCTCACTCCAACTTATTTTGCAAGAACCACACGGGAGACAAGTAAGTCCTTGTAGACACCTGCAGGTGGAGAGTTCACTCGCTCAAGGAATGAAAATCTGAAAGTCTCCTTCCTGCAAGGGCATATTTATTAGGAGGAACAGAGTGGGGGTGAGAGTGGACAGGTTTGGTCAACCCCTGGCCTCTGGTAAGATCAGAGCAGGGGGTGCTTTACGATGTTGTGGGAAACAGAACAACTTTGATTGCTTCCTCTGCAGCTGGTCACTCAAGCAGAGGAAGCAACCACTTTATTTTACTGCGTTGTGAGAGCAAGACAAGATTGGTTAATCATTATAGTCTACATTCCAACATAATCCTATGATAAAGATAACCTGGAAAACCCTAACATCTTCTATGATATGGCTTTTAATTGACCTGTAGTGGCTGATTCGGCTGGAGTCTGTGTTTTCGCTCCCTCTCCCCATCCCCCCCACCCCTCCCCGGCTGGGGAGGTGGTTAGGTGACACCCAAGCTGACAGCGGCTGTCTGGATTCCCGTGGACCAATCAAGTTGAGGGAAATGCAGCGGATTACCCTCCTCGAAGACATTGTCAGGACAATCGAGGGCACCTCCGGCAGCTCTTCGCTTTGACTTGGACATCCACTTTTTCATTGATTTTTTTTATATTATGTATTTTATGTGCCCTCTCTGCATCCATTGCAACCTGGTGATCCTGAAAGGGGGATCATCCCATCTGTGGTCTCTTCTCAAGGTTTCTCATTTTTCCCCTGGTAGGTTTTTTTTTAGTTTTAACCTTGGCCTTTTGGGAGCTTAAGATCAGGGGATGCTTTGAGAATACTTGTCAATTTGTTTGTCTGTGTGAAGCCCTTTGAGACGGCTTGTGATTTAGGGCTATATAAATAAACTTGACTTGACGTGAAAAAACATTTTTGAATATCCATGCTTTACTACCTTCTAAAGGCCAAAACCTATTATGCAATGACATTTACATGTCGTTGATATTACTTCACACAAATACTACATCCATCTGCTCCTGGTTCGGCCCTCCGGTCAAAATTTAGAACCCAATTCGGCTTTTTTCTCTCGAATATATTGTTATAATCATTTGTTTCAGATGTACTGTAAATATTTTCTGTATAAAAATTAAATTTGGTGTTCAAAAACTCTTTTTTCAAACTTGAGTCTTGAAAAAAAAGGGGGTCGTCTTACAACCAGGGTCGTCTTATATTCGGGCCAATACGGTACTATTGTGTGTGCATGTGTGTGCGCACATATGCGTTTTGCTTGTGCCCATGCATTTAAGTGTGGGTGTGAACATGCACGTGTGGGCATAACTGACTCCTGGCCTGAAAAAATCTCCCAGTCTGGCCCTGACCAGGAGCCATTGTGTTGCAAGTCCTTGATAATGAACCACGTCATGGAGGTGGTTGTTCGCACTGTTAATTTCCTCCGATCCAGAGGTCAGTTTGACAAATTTCTCAGTGACAGCAACATTACCCACAGCCTGTCATACCACACTGAAGTGAGATCGTTAAGCAGAGGCATTGTGCTTAGGCACTTCTTTGATCTACGAGAGGAAATCGGACGGTTCATGAAGAAAAAAGAAAACCGGTGTTGGAATTACAATCTCAGGACTGGCTACAGGACCTTGCATTTTTGGTGGATATTACTGAACACTTGAACAATGTGAATATGTTTCAAGGCCGCAAAATAGTTGTCACGCAATTTTCTGACAACATACATTCGTTTTAGTTGAAGCTGACTGTGGGAGACACAACTGGCAATTGGCGACTCTGCTCATTTCCCCTGTCTGAGAAATGTGTGTGTGACCAGACCTGATGCAGACATGAAATGGTACAAAGACAAGATTGCAGGATTAATGTGGGAGTTTGAGAAATGTTTTCAAGTATTTGGTTAGCTTAAGACAGAATTTTCAGTTTTTCGCTCACCTTTCACAGTTAAACCTTCTGATCGAAATCCAGCTAGAAATAATTGCTTTGCAATGTGATGCAGATTTGAATGGCAAATTTGCCTTCGTAGGTCTGGACAAATTTTATCAGTATCTACTACCAGGGTACCCCAAATTAACAGCCCTGGCTGCTATTTTGTGCAAGTTTGGGACAACCTACCTTTGTGAACAAATTTTCTCAGTAATGAATATCAATTAAACAAAAATGTGTACCACATTTACAGGACATGTGAATACTTTCTTCTTTACACGTTTAAGAGCACTCTCCTTAGTTTGTAAGGTGTAGGCAGGTATTAAATCAAAATTTTATATGCACATGTGTATATGATTTAAAAATGTGTTTCTTTATAAATTTCGTTTAATCTTAGAGTGCATTACTGTTATTTTTTTATGTTATGTTAATGTAATGATTTTAATGTTTTGTAAAAGGAATGTTCATTAAATTTCAACATTTTCCTAATGTTCTTGTGCTTCTTTACACCCAAAGAAAAAGGAAAGACATGATATTTTGGTTATTTATAGCAGAGTATGGTATAATTTTAATGGTCCGGCCAACTTGACATCTACCGAGGCCGTATGTGGCCCACAATGTGAAATTAGTTTGACACCCCTGACCTAGAAGCTAAGACCCAATAATAGTCAATGGTCTTTTAAGAGCAGAAAGAGAAAAAAAACAAGCAGTACACTAAGAAACTTTGGAGTTTAATTCACATGATAACAGACCGTGGAGGGAGACCTTGAACTTCAACATTCAAAACAAATGAATAAGAAATTAAGAAAGGGATGTTGATGTTTGAGTATATACTGATAAACAGCACACTACAAAGCCACAGTGGCATTCAGTGGCAGGTGTTGAATAATGGAATAACATAAACAAAGTAACTAAGATGTCTGCAAATCTGAAGCCCTTCAAAAAACAGAGTTCATTGATACAACAATACACAACAAACAAGTGTCAACATGAAACGTCATTAAGATGAAATGTACTGTGAGTTACAGTTACTGTAATTTGTTTGTATTATGTCTACATTCACTGGCAGGCGGCGTGCTATTGATAGAAGAACACGTATGGGAGATAGAGTCACAGCCCTGTGAGCACACTAAAAGCTGGTCTGCGAGCGCAGAATAGACACTAGCCCAGCTTAATAATCAACAATGGATCTCCTAGGCTGGACCTTCAACGCAATCGATCAGACTATCTCCATATGACACACAGGAACTGGCGAGCTGCCATGCTCCCATGGTACCTCCCTAGCGGGCTACACAATGGACAGGTGGGGCAAATGGCGTGTCTTGTGTCTTGGCGTCAGAAGATGTGGCTTTCATCTTTCTTGGATGGCTCTCTTTTAACCTCACAGTGCTACAAGTGTTCCGAAAGCTGAAAAAAATAGGGTCTGGCTTCCTTGGTGACGAAGGACTTCCGGCCTTGATGAAAAAGCTAAAGGCTGACAATAGAGACCAAAGAAATGAAAATCATGCTTCTGCAAGACATGTCTGGATTTAAAAAGAAAACAACAAGAAGAACAAGAAACAACAAGAAAACAACAACAACATGAGGCCAGCATGGAAGATAATGGGCTGGGATCAATCAGGGCTGGAACCGTTTTGTGTTGACTAGTGCCCGGTGTGCTCGCAGGCTGCGGCTCCATATCTACCCAAAAAAAAAAGGCCAAAATGACAACCGGAAATCCTTCAAGAACAATCAAGACTCGAAAAGACACTGAAAAACTCAAAACTCCCTAAATCACATCACAAGTTCAGCAAAATGTTGCTTTTTTTTTCTTAGATTTATTCTTGCTTGATTATGAGTATGTTAGGTATTACTCTGGATATGTCTGAATTGTATTTGATTAAACACTGCCTGTAGATAGTTGCTATGATGAAGAAACAAGCACAGCTATCCTTGGCCGCCCCTAATGAGGTGTTGTCACGCTGGACAATCCACTAAAATATTTTTGGCTATGCCCCTGAGGATGATATGAATACCATCTCCCTCGTTAAAGCAAATCTGACCTGTTGTCCTAATACTAAAAAAGTAAAATTTTTATCTAAAACATTTTGATTTTTCTTTACTCCATTGTAATTTTTAACAGCCCGTGTTTTTCTTCAATGTCTCTGCAGATTACGATCTACTTAACAAAACACCTCCTACTCCAACCATGTATAAATACAGACCTTCTTGCAGTCCTGGAAAGAACCACATTCCACTTACCAATGCTTATGCAAGCCAGGTAATGGACACATACACTCCTGTTGGAATTTGCACCCCCCTGTTACTCTGCTTGGGAAGTAGGGAAACCTGTTCATATTTGCCACAAGAGATGAAAACGCCCCCAAGAAGACACACAAAAAGTCAGTCGATGGCTAGGGCTCATCATTTTACAATGGGAGGGAGGGGACTTATTCTAACGGGTTGACGTTCTAACAGAGCTCTGTTAGAATCCATACCCGCCTCTATCTTTGCTCAGTAGGTGGGTAACCTGTTCATATTTGCCACACTAGCTGAAAACACTCCCAGGAAGAAACAGAAGGTCAGTTGATGCATACGGCTTACCGTTTTGAGATAGCAGGGGTGGACTAATTCTAAAAAGGGTCCTGGTAGAATTTGTACCCCACTGTTATTTTGCTTGGGAAGGGTGAAACCTGTTCATAGCTGACACAGACATACACAGAAAAGGTCAGTAGATGTCCAGGGCTCATCGTTTTAAAATGGGAGGGGGGGGGGGGACTTATTGTAACGGGGCTGCTGTTAAGAATCTGTACCCCCCACTCCACTTATATCTTAGACTTAGATTAAACTAAGTAAAATGAATTGTTCACATGTCATTGTATATTCAACTGAACTTCAATTCAATTTAGTTCATTAGACTTACATTTTCCCTGAAGTCCATGTATGGTACCACCTCCGCCACCTATCCGAAAAGGGGGTTCTTTTATCGGCCACACTCAGCTAAAGAGTCTTCTTCTCTACTTCTCGCTAGGAGTGTAAATTTTGGTGCCAGTTGATAGCTGTTTTGGGATATTTTAAGTGAGCCTGATTTTCCATGGAGAAAGTGATTGCTTCCTTCCGTGTTGTAGTCAGGCTGATGTGTCAAATCAAGGACACTCCGCCCAAAGAGTGACTTTCAGTAAGTCCACCGCCACTGTTCCGAAATACCATTAAATCTCTTCAGATTTTTTTTCAAGGGGAATTGCAGTACTGGCATCATTTTAATACATCATCATCATCGGTTTAAAGTCCGTTTTCCAGGCACCGCTGGGTTGGACTGGGTTCTTGATATGGCTTTCTTCCACCGGGAACGGTCCATGGCCATCTCGTGGCTGATGCCGAGTGCCTTCATGTCGGCTGACACGGTCGTCTGCCAGGTCTTTTTAGGTCGGCCACTGGGTCTTGTTCCCTCTACGTTATACGACATGACTTTCTTCACCCAGTCATTCTCGTCCTTCCTCACTACATGTCCGTACCATCGCAGTCTGCCTCTCCTCACCACATCCACTATGGCCTCCACTCCCATCTTCTTTCTCAGCTCTGCACTGTTTTTTTCTCCCTCATTGACACACCACACATCCATCTGATCATCCTCATTTCTGCTCCGTTTAGTTTTTCTTCGTGTTCTGTTTTCAGGGCCCATGCCTCACTTCCATACGTCATACTACTTATGACACAGGCTGAGTACACTTGGCCTCTCATCTTCAGGGATGGGGCCTTAGATGTTAAGAAGGGCATGAGTTCCCTGAATTTCTTCCACCCGCTTCTCACCCTTGTGGTCACTGCTAGGTCCCCCCCCCCCCCCCATCAGCGTTAAGCATGTCTCCAAGGTAGCAGAAGCTGTCCACCACCTCGTACATCTCCCCATCTACTACGAGCCCCTCCTGCTCAGCTGGGTCTGCTTGGGCGACTTCTCCCTTGCACCGCTTGCATTTGAAGGTCTCACTTGCAGCTAGTACGCTGCCTTTTGCTCCGCTGCATCTCCGGTGTACCCATCTCTGACAACCCTTGCACCGGATAGAGTTAGCTTGCACCCCCTTCCCGCAAACTCCACATGGCCATGCTCCTGACTGTGGTACCACTCCCAGGCCAGCACCACCGACCATGACCTTTGATTTTGCCGCATTCACCTTCTTTCCTTTCACTTCCAGGCAGGTCTTCCAGGCTGCTAGCTTCCTAGCTAGGTCTTCTCGACTGTGAGCCATCAATACCAGGTCATCCAGCTCCCATGGTAGTCCACCCCTCACTTCCCTCGATACCACATCCATCACGATAGCAAACAATAATGGGCTGAGCACCAATCCCTGGTGCACCCCTACCCTTACTTCAAACCCATTACTGTCGCCAACTCCTGTTCTAACAGCTGTGCATGCTCTGCAGTAGAGAGTCATCACAGCCTTAACCAGTCCTTCTTCCACGCCCGACTTCCTTAGGGCCCATCTCACCACCTCCCTTGGCACCCTGTCGAATGCTTTTTCCAGGTCAACAAAAGCGAAGTACAACCTCTTCCTCTTCTCCTGGTGTTTCTCCTGCATCTGTCGGATGACAAAAATTGTGTCTGTTGTACCTTTACCAGGCATGAAGCCATACTGCATTTTGTCCACCTCTACCCGTGACCTCACCCTCCTTTCCAACACCCTCTCTAACTTCATTCCATGCTCCAGTAGCTTTATGGCCCTGTATGACCCGCATGCAAGTGGGTCCCCCATCCCTTTGAATAGCGGCACCAGGACGCTTCTTGTCCAGTCCTCCGGAATGTGCCCCTCAGCGATGACACTGTTGCACAGGTCAGTCATCCACTGCACACCGACATCTCCCGCTGCCTTTAGCATCTCTGCCACCACTCCAGATGGTCCAGCTGCCTTTCCATCCTTCATGGCCTTAATGGCTTTCCCCACTTCTGTTCGCGTGATCTGGCCACATTCACCCTCGACTTCCTCGCATCCCACCTCTCAATCCCAGTCATTCCCCACATTCAGCAGCTTCTCCATGTACCTTCGCCATACTTCCTTCACTCCTCTGTTGTCTGTCACGATGTTGCCATCCTCATCCTTTACACAGTTTGCACTGGTCACATCACGCCTCTCCTTAACCATTTGCTTTGCTATCTTGAAGAAGCTCTTTCGTCCTCTCTCACTCTCCAGTTCACTTGCAAATTCTTTCCTCTTGGTCTCTTGGGCCTCCCACACTGCTGTCCGTGACGCCCTCCTTGCCTCTACATACCGCGCTCGGTCTGCCTCCCTTTTAGATTTCTTACATACTTTATGGCACCACCTCTTCTCATTCACCGCTCTTTCGACGCTGTCATTCCACCACCATGTCTCTCTTTGTCTTGCTTTACCCTTTGACCATCCGCACACCTCCTCTGTAGCTTCAAGCAGAGCCTTCTTCATTGCCTGCCACTTGCCATCCACACCACCCGACTCCATCATCTCCTCCACTTCTTCTGCTATATGCTCAATCTTCTCCCTAAACTCGTTTTTACTCCCTGCGCTATGTAGCTTCCACACCTTCAACTTGGGAGGATGCTTCTTAGCCCCCAACTTCTTGATTCGCAGAGTTAGGTCTCCGATGACTAGGCGATGCTGAGACACACACTCTTCTCCGGGGATTGCCTTGGCATCCCTGACCAGGGTGCGGTCCTCCTTTCTGACCATGATGTAATCTATTGTGCTCTTGTAGCCACCTGAACTGTATGTTACTAATTTGGCTTCGTCCTTCTTGAAAAGCGTGTTGCACAGCACCAGCTCCAGTGCATCGCCGAACTCTAGGATCCTCTCTCCTTCTGTGTTCCGCATGCCGTACCCCTGTCCCCCATGTACCCCCTCAAAGCCATCTGACTCCCTCCCCACGTGTCCATTCAGATCACCTCCCAGAATTATGACCTCATTCTGGGGGATCCCTGACAGCACCATGATGGCCTTGTCCCAGAACGCATCCTTCTCGTCCTGACTTCTGCCAATTTGAGGGGCATAGATTGAAATTACGTTTGTCAGGCGCTTCCCAACGATCAACTTCACAAAGATGATCCGCTCATTTACCCTGCTAATGCTTAGCACTTGATCTATCCACTTTTCAGCGATAAGTACTCCAACACCACCAGTCCCTTCATTGCAGCCTCGCCAGAAGAACTTGTACCTTCTGTCGATTGCACCCAGCATCCTTGCACTTCCACCCTTCCATCTCGACTCTTGGACACAGCAGACATCCACCCTTCTCCTGTGTAGAGCCTCAACCACCTCCCCGGATCGGTGCGACATGCTGCCGATGTTCCATGTAGCCACCCTAACACGTGCCTCCTGCCCCTCTCTTCCGGTTCAGGCCTCCCCGCAGTCCATCGGGCTGAGAGCCGTCATATCCACCTGTGGTTTGGCCTCCTTTTCCATCATTCCTTTTGTCGTAGGCTGATGAAAATGCCCACGGGGTACTTAAGGCTGTACCCCGCCTCTTCTGTGTTTGTCTAGCCATACTGAGAATATTTTTGGAGCAAAAAGTTTTTACAGTCGGATGCCCTTCCTGACACCAACCCAAGGGGAAATTGATTTTCTGTAGGGGTTGACTCCCTTAGCCCAATTCCTCTCCCGAGGAGCCCACTGGGCAGTCGTACTATTTAACCCATAGTTGGGGGCTGGTTCGTGGGCAGCAGGGCGTGTCCACACACCGGTGGGCCTGTGTGCCGCACGTCTAGGGGCCAGACCTCCTTCGAGTCCCTTGTAGTTTTGCCTGGGTCCATGTTGTACCCAGTTACCATGTGTCGCCGCGTGGAGGCACTACATAGTGCTTGCTGTTAGAGAGGCTGAGTACTGGCAGGGAGAGACTTACGCACTCGGCTCTCCCGTTCACATACTGCTAGCCAGCGGTGAGGGTTGACAGTGAGAAGTGACATGCACTGGGCACTCCACGAACACACTAGACACATCACAACAACCCGACTTGGTCTTATGAAGTCAGACACACACATCATTTTAATACAGTTCTATCATAATTACCGATGTTGACTTGCTTTACCGTCCCTTTAAGTTATAATAAGACAAGCACCAGAAAGACACAGGAAACCAAGAACACAACCAGAGCCAGATTTTCTTCTTGTGCAAGAATGGAAAATGAAGCTCTCAGTGTTCCAAGGTCTTTCAAAGTTCCACTTCCCCTGTGCTGCCTTTTATTGGATTCAACCTTGTAAGAGGTCTCTTGCTTTTAGAAGTTACACAAAGTGGGTCTTGGGACTCAGGATAAATTGATATTGCACTGGGTATTATTATTATTAATTTTATGTGATGCACTTTTAACTGGTTGCACTGTACAGTGTACTGTGTTCTGGTGCACACAACACATTCATTACACTCATATCTTCAATGTAGTACTGTTATCCTCTCTTTTATTCATTCTTTCATATACCCGCTCTGGGGTATGGATCCTGCTGGAAACTGGGAATTTTCCCCTTGGGAAAGTATCTGTCTAATCTATCTTTTCTGATAACATTTGCACAATAATTCCAACAGCATTCTCCTCTCCTCCCTATGTGAAAAAAAAAAGGGTCCTGAGATTGCAACTCTGAGAGGTCAGGTCCAGCCAGTCCAGGTAGTCCGCTTATTATCAGTTTGTACACTGACCACCTCCTTTGCCTCCATTGCAAGGTCCCCAGCAGGTAATTGAAGGTGGGATAATGCATCTTCATTTACATTTTCAGAATCTGGATGGTTCTTAAGGGTTAGGTCAAACAAGGCTAGTTCAGAGGCCCATCTATGTTGTGCGGAGTTTTGTGGTTCCGAAATAGTTTAACAGATTCTTAGCTGTCAATACTGTACATATATTAAGTAAATACTCAAAAATTTCTAATAGCTGCCCATTTAAGTGCAACCAGCTCCAACTTCATGGAGTTGTAGTTAGCCATATTGGTTTCAAACTCCTACTTAAAAAAAGCAATGGGTCTCAATTTAAACCCGTGCTCTTGTAATATAGCTTGCGTCTATTTCCAAAACAAATTGCCTCTGGAAATCTGCATAGGCAAGAATAGTGGTTGTTATCAGAGTTTATTTAAGCCTTAGAAAACTTCACACCCTGCATCACAGGAGTCAGCTAACGGCTTCCTTGGAATTTTCCCTTACTACCTGAGGGAAAACGTTTTGCTACCAAACGATTCAAAGCGCAAGCCATATTAGAAAACCCAGTGATAAACCGTTGATAGTTGGAAGGAAAGCCCCAAAATAATCTAAGATCTACCATCTTATCAGGTTGTTTACAATCCTGTACTACTGCCACCTTATCTAGATCCGTAAAAACACCGTCTGCCAAAATGTGAACCAAGTACTTTACACGTCTCTGAAAAGTTATATTTGGAGAGCTTTATCTTTAATCCCTAGGTTCCCAGGCAGTATAGAATCACCTCCAATCTGTCCAAATAGTGCTGCAGCAAGCAAGACATAACAAATTATTGAAATACATATAGAGTGATAGCGACAGTCCCCAAACAGATGCTCCATGAAACGCTCAAATGTGCCTCGCGCATGACATAACCCAAAAGTCATACAGTAGAAATGTATACGGAAAAAGACCAAAAGGTACCTCTTTGCTCTGTCTTTTTCTGCCATTTCTACTTGGCTGTAGCCATTGGCCATGCGTATCTAATGTTGGTGGGTGTTTTGGGGTTGATTGAGTGGGTGGATAGGTGGGGTGGGTGGGATAATGCGTGGGGATGGATGGATGGATGGATGGATGGATGGATGGATGGATGGATGGATGGACGGACGGACGGACGGACGGACGGACGGACACGCTTTTTAAATGAACAACCAAATGTCATTACATTATATAAAACTGACATACAAATGTCTTCTTCTTCACCATCCTGTTCTTTCTCTTCTTTTGTCTTTCAGTTAAGTCGAGGAAAGAGGGATGTTATCAGTAGGGATTCCTCCTCCTCAACCTCATCACTCATTCAATCCATCCATCAACCTGGTTTTTGCTCACAACCTAGCTTGGACCAGAGGGACACTTCTGACAGAGGGGGGGGAGTACCTGGAGGGGAGAGAAAAGAGAGTGGAGAAAGCCGAATCTCTGACTATTCCCGACGCTCCTACCCCTTATTTTCTGACTCTGTCGTCCTGTCAGGAGTTGCTTCACAATCCTCTGGTTCCATGCAAACCTCAGCTTATAGTGCCCAGGTCTCTGAAACAACCACTACCTCAAGCAGCTTCAAAAGCTTAGCTAATCAGAGTCCTCCACCTCCCCACCTAGCTCATAACGGAAATCTGTCATGGGACAGCTTAATGGCTGCAAAAGATGGTTTTGACAAAGGGGCGCCATCAGGATTGAACATTTCTGAGGTTTCATCCAGAAGACCCTGCTCTCCAGCGGAAGGTGGCTACATCTCCTCCTTTCATTCTTCAAAACTGCAAGATGCTGAAATGCATGGCCAGTCTCCCAAGCATCATAACCCCCTACCGCATCGGTCAGCCACTTCCACATGTTCCTCTCCTCCAGAGAGAGAGCATCTGTTGGTGGCACCACAGCGAAGCAATCGCCCATTGCCTTTCTGCCAATCTTTTGTGCCACCTCCTTCCACTGCTCAACATCCACCAAACCATCACCACCAACATCGTTCCCATCATCATTATCACAATCATCATCATTCTCACCATCACCACCACCATTCATCAAGCGCCCACCCTTCTCGTTCCATTGCTCCTCACCTGCCCCAACATTCCTACCCACACCGAGCATACTCCAGTGATATCCCTTTGGGTTTGACATCATCTTCTAAAAACCACCCTTCCCACTCCTCACACCACCCACCTCTTGGAAAA
Organism: Syngnathus scovelli; assembly: GCF_024217435.2. Taxonomy (NCBI): domain Eukaryota; kingdom Metazoa; phylum Chordata; class Actinopteri; order Syngnathiformes; family Syngnathidae; genus Syngnathus; species Syngnathus scovelli. The sequence continues at coordinate 20,916,844 of NC_090851.1, read as the reverse complement.
TCACTGTCCTACTCAAGTGCTGCTGCTGCTGAAATGCAGTACAAGCTAATTCGAAAGGCCTCCTCAGCAGCTGGAGCAAATGGAGAAATCATAGCCGGAGGAATGGTGGGAGGAATACAATTACCAAAGTAAGTAGAAAGATTATATAATATCACCACTTCTGAAATCCAAACACTCTTTCTTCTCTACCCAACAGATTTCCTGTGAATTGCTTTCTTTCAAAATTATATTTGCTTGTGTGAGGTTTGGCTAAGTGTTATCTGTAAAAACAGTGACAGGTTTAAAATAGTAACCAATCCTTTGACAATTAATTATTTTACACCAGTGACTCTTCCATCATCAATGGTATATGTCCATAAATTTATCAGATTGTGTAACTTTTACCCTGGTGTCATGGAGGTCATAAGTGGTGTAAAACTTCATTACGCCGCACATTATATTGTGTCGATCGTAGCTGATGTGCCTACCTACAAATGTTCCACTGGGTTCTAATCCGCTTCCCATTACACTACCCTCTGTTTTGAATGGTCACCAGGCCTAAACACCAATGTGGGTGTTTGCTTCTTGACCACCCACAGGACAACATTAACTGGTTTACTGACCTCAGGAGACGATACATATTTATATGCTGTCCAGCGGCGGTTCTTTGCGACCACCTTTGAGTCACACACAGATCAGTGGCGGCAGTCTCACTCGCATTTATGCCTGGACTGTTCTGGTGGTTATGATTGACTGTGGGCAATGAAATACTTATCTGTTCATGGCCACGTGCATTAACAGTCAATGCTTGGGGTTCAGGGGTAAGAGGGGAGGGAGCCCTGACTCGTTGTGGCCCTGTTTCAAGAATGATGATTGCTTTGGTGTCACTTTGGTCAGATGATTCTGGGCGCATTAGTTGGGGGTGGTCATGTGACAAGCTAGGGCGGACATGGGCAATCTATGGCCCGTGGGCCACATCCAGCACACGGGGCCATTTAATCCGCCCCGCCAAACCTGAATAAATTGTATTAATTTTTTTTTGTCATTTTCCCTGGAATGACTGCATTTCCCCAGTAGATGGGGAAACGCCCGCCCGCGCATTTACTCACGGAAGCCGTGTCAGAAAGCTCAGTGCACACTCACAAGTACTCAGTAGTACAGACCGGCGCTCTATTTCTATCAGTGCCGAATTTCGAGTGTGGGCTGTGACGTCAGCATTCTCGTAATTCGCGCGCTGAGCTTTCAGATACAGTTTTACGCTAAAGCCACCCACAAACCTTCCCCTGGAATCCTTCCATTAAAATGAGTGGCCCAAGGAAAAGAAAGGCGGATACTGAGTGCCAGGTGTTTAAAAAAGAGTGGACAATTTGGCTCGACCGACGTGTGTGAGCAGACGTTCAGCCACGTGAACATCAACAAAGCCCCATCACAAATCTAGGTTAACGGACACCTCAGCTCTATCCTAAGAATTGCCACAACAAATTTTACTCCACACTATGATGGACTGGCAAAAAAAGGGAGACCAACAACACTGTTCCCACTGAAAATGAAGGGGAGTTTCTCTAGTTTGTTGTAAAAAAAGATATATTTTGAAAATAATTTATACAAATAGCAGGGATTGAAACTAGCGACCATTCTTTTTTTCAAACGATGCTGGATGGCTCGAGGACATTGATGCACCACCTGTTATCGACTAATTTTAACTTTTAAAGGTTTTAAGGCCGACTTTAAGGAAGTGTTTCCCGTTTCCTCACCTCTGTTATCAGGTGTTTGTGAGTTAAAGCTCTGCTCTGATTTTCAGAAAACCGTCACCGTGTTGCCATTTTGATTCCTTTATTACTTTGTTTAGATGTATTCTTTCACTGATTCTTCAAGATGGTGTATTTGGTCAGAATGTTTGCTATTTTATGTGATTTTGCATCATAAGATAAAAGTCTTTCATAAATCTGACCTGCAGCCGCTGAAGTGATGGAAACGTATTCATAATAACAGTGTCGTATTTAATGAGAATCACTGATAGCAGTTTTTTGGGCGAAATCTTCTTTTAATGCTTTTAATAAATCCATTTGTTTTTAAAAAGCATTTTTTTTTAATATCCATGCTCTACCACCTACTAAAGGCCAAAACTTTTTATGCAATGACCTTTACATGTCATTTATATTACTTCACACAAACACTTCATCCATCTGCTCCTGGTTCGGCCCTTCAGTCAAAATTTAGAACCCAATTCGGCCCGCAAGTCAAAACGTTTGCCCACCCCTGAGCTAGGGTCTGTTTGGGCTTGGTTTCCCTCTTGAACAGGTGCGTTCGGCAATACTTTTAGCTCTGCTCTGTTACTATGTTTGCCTGAACCAGCTGCATCTCTTGGGTGGATTTGACGTACTCTGCCTTCTGGTTCAAGATGTTTAATTGCCATACACTGTGGGATCCCAGGCATCCTGTATTTTACGGCGACCCAATGGGTGGCTCCTTTTAAAGACCAGTGTACGAGGTAGAAGGACCGTCATCGCATAGTGTCTGTTCTGCTGCTTGCTGTAACTTGTCCTTAGCCTGGACATACACAGAGTTGAGTATGTTGTGATGTTCTTCCGCCCAATTTTGTGTCATATGACTGCAACTATAGTTTTTCGATCAGAATCATGAAAATATTTTCAGATGTGTCTCTGCTAGTGAGAGGGTAGAAATCAACCTCAGAGTTTGCCCCACTATTTAAGTTATCAAACAACAGTTGTTCAGAAATGGACATACCTCTGCCATCCAGACACCAATGGATCTCTTCAACCCACTGTTCTACTGTCAACAAATCGATTGCAATTTTGCCAGTAAATTTTGAACATGTGTTATTTTGATACACAGTGGTCCCCAGCCACTTTGCGCTTCGTCTATTGTGGATTCGCGATTCTGCGGGTTTGTAAGTAATGGGAGAATGGCATTTAAATAAACGCTGATAGCGCAGGACATGCCTGTGAGCAATGTGCATCACTGCAGATAAGCGCGGGAAGCGTGGCAGCCAGCCGCGTACAAAGGAAAAAGCACTAGTGTGCCGAAGGAGTCGGAACAGCGGCAATGAGCGCTGATAGCACAGGGCATGCCTCTGTGCAATGTGCTTCACTGACAACAAGCGCGGGGTGCACGGCTAGTTGCCGCGCACATAGGAAAAAAGCACTGCCGTCCAGGAGTCAGCGGCAATTAGCCCTGATCACGTGGGGCACGCCTCTGAGCAATATGGGTCACTGCGGATGTGACTGAGTTCAAGCGCAGGAGGCGGTAGCCAGCCACGCGTGAGGGAAGAAGCACCAATCAGTGCAGAAGGAGACAATGACAATGTCACGCGTTTGTTCGTATCACACGAACCAGACTGACTAACTTTTTTGATGGAGAAGTGCTCCTCCTCTGCTTGAAGCAAAGTGAAGTCACTCCCTCCGCAAATATACTGCATTGGCCCGAATATAAGACGACCCTGATTATAAGACGACCCTCTCTTTTTCTAGATTCAACTTTGAAAAAAGACTTTTTGAACACCAAATTAAATGTTTATACAGAAAATGATTGCATCTGAAACAAATGATTATAACAATATATTCCAGAGAAAAAACATGTTATTTTGCCTCATTCAAATCATGCAAAAACTGTATCACATCTTAATATCTGAACACTTAAATATGTAAACTAAAGTGCAATCACATTTGTAAATGAATGGCTTCTGGTTTTTGAAATGTAATTTTGTAAAACAACAAAATTGCAATAACTGCATTATCCTGCCCTCCAAATATGTTGAATATCCAAAGACAGTAAGCTCAACCACTTTCACTCATCAAGACTCTGAAGCCCAGGTTGAAGGTTGACTCTAGGTTTAATAACAAAGGAAAGGGTGAAACTGGGAGAATACAAACCACATTGTATAATCAGTCATATGAACTAAATTAATTAAATCAATATGAAATCTCAATCATGCCATTAACATTCACAATATGAAATATGTATCATGTCACTGTAACAAACGCACTGTTATCTTATGGATCATTATTTATATATTTTGTACAGCTCAGTGGCCTAGTAGTAGAGTGTCCGCCCTGAGACTGGAAGGTTGTGGGTTCAAACCCCGGCCGAGTCATACCAAAGACTATAAAAATGGGACCCATTGCCTCCCTGCTTGGCACTCAGCATTAAGGGTTGGAATTGGGGGGTTAGATCACCAAATGATTCCCGAGCGCGGCACCGCTGCTGCTCACTGCTCCCCTCTCCCCCAGGGGATGGATCAAAATCACATGGGGATGGGTTAAATGCAGAGGACAAATTTCACCACACCCAGATGTGTGTGTGACGATGATCATTGGGACTTTAAATGAACACATTGACTATGGCCACAAGAGGGCGACAGGAGACTGGCTAACCAACATGACGTTAGATTTCCTAACAGATCGTCTAACATCACAGGAAACTATAATTTCAGAACTCAAAGGATGTATTTCGATACATAATAACTTAAAACAAAGGTACACACCAACGATGCCTTGTATAACACAAAATGTAGGCAGTAGTTTTGCCGAACTGCAGGAGAGAATAGAACAAGCAGCGTTCACTTTCAACACCGTGCCGAACATGTGCTTACTGCCCCGCTTACTTCCTGATTCTAGTCATGTGACCTACCCTTAGTAATAATGATCACAGACTACAAAACAAAGACATTAACCATCAAAGTGAAGCCTAACTGTAACTGTAGTCTTGAAAGAAATCTGAATAAGGAAAAACATTGCAATGAAATAATGCACTATCGTTAGGGAGCCTGAGGACTGTATAGGGCAGGGGTGGCCAACCAAAGAGCCACATGTTTTACTGTGTTACCGCAAGGAGCCACATCATACACATGAACTATCCCCCGCTAACCAGCCAGAAATTAAGAGCCACATTTTTTATTGTTACCGCAAAGAGCCACATCATACACATGAGCACACATGAACTACCCCCCCCCCCCTCCCCCGGCTGCTCGGTTTTAAATAAGCCACGTTTAGCTGTGCATTTTTTCCCTGCCATTTTCAGAGCGAAATTGCCACTAATTGTTTCCTCGAATGGGTTTGCCCCTCCTCCTTTGCGGGATTTCACCTCATGCGCATTTGACGTAAATACCATATAGAACTCAAGCGAAGCGAACACGCCCAAAAAACAAAACAAAAAAAAAAAACACACAAATGTTGATATGAACGTAAGGGAGCTGCATGAAACCAGGCAAGTGGCCACATGCGGCTCGCGAGCCGCGGGTTGGCCACCCCTGGTATAGGGGGCTGGCTCGGATGGTTATGCTCTTTTCACCCTCGGTGTCGGTCAGAACACAGGAGGGAAGACGTGGTTCAGTTTTGATTACTTTACTGAATTATTGGCAAAAAAGTAACAGGCACTGTGGCTCATAGGGGCATACAGGCAAACTAACAAAAGGGTATAGGCACGTTTGGTCGTAAGGATGTGAGAGCAGGTGTGTGTGGTGTACATGGGTGAGTCTTTGGGTGTGTGAATGTGATTCTTGTGTGTGTGTGATTATTGTATGAAGTGTGAAGGGTGTGTGGGGTGGGGGTGTGTGTGTTTGTGTGTCTGTATGTGTGTGCGTGCGTGCGTGTGTGGTTCTGCAACAGACAGAAATACAGCACGTAAGTCAACGCTCAACTTCTGACGTCACACAACACTAGTAGACGGCACACATACATAACTAACTGCGCGTAATGGTTCCGCTATACTAAATAACCATAAATCAAATACTCTCGGCAACACACCAAAAATAAGTCATCGAGACAACAAAATACATTTGCTGGCAACTGTTAGTCGCCGTGCCGCTGCGTAACAGCTGTAGTCATGCGTGTACAATGCGAGGCAAACTTAAAGGAGCGCGCCGGAGCTGTCAATCAAACGGCGCACACACGAAGCAAACCGCGATCGGACAAACGGCACAACAGTGGACAGTAGTAACAATGAAATGTACGTGTATACTCACTTTGTGTCAAAGACGCACAAGATCACAGCAACATACTCAGTCGCTACCAGCAACCTTTCACTTACCGCTGCGCACAAGCTGGGTATAATGTCTAGACGCCGAATGTAAGACGACCCCCACTTTTTCAGTCTTATTTCAATGCAAAAAACATTGTCTTATATTCGGGCCAATACGGTACTCTGTAAACATGCATGAGACAAGCGGCACGTTTCCCATTAGGTTTGTATTGGCAGATTATTCACGCAAGACAGGCTGGTCGTGTTTATTAGACTCGCCACTGTTAAAACTTATGGCACAACCACCAGTGTGCACTGGCCGGAAGATTCCTGCCTGTCGTAACAGAAATTTAACGGAGGTTGTGAGGTGTTTCTGCTGTTTCGGCCAATGGAAAAGTGGCAAAATTGCATAATTACAAAAGTTACAGTGCCCAGTGTTTCCTTATTACTTTGTTGCGACATTTACATTTGTCAGACCCAAGTAACGATTTATCTTCTCCAAAGAAGCGCCAAACATAGCCTCTTTCGATCGAAGAGTGTGACTGTTGTGCTTTATATTGAGTGTCATGTTTTGCTCCCTCTCTGTGTCTTCTTTTGAGTGACAGCAGGGTCTATATAAACATTATTGAATGGAATTGAATACTTTTTAATACCGTCACAATATTTTTCAATACCAACACGAATTCGAGCCGCAACTATGACAACCTTTCAAACTTCTGTAAGGATCGGACAGTACAGCCATGTGCAGAGCGAACAGACTTTATTGTGAAAGGGAAGGGGATCGATAGAGTCTTGGAGCGGCGGACGGGCGAGGCTGTATTCGCTGGTGGCTGGATGACAGGACGCTTCTGGAGCGGGCGACAGCTGCTGCAAAAGTGGGACAGGACTGACAAGACAAGGACCGAATCACCAGGAAACAGGGAGTCAAGCTTTCTAAGATCGATGCGGACAAGGCCTTGACGAGACAATCTGACAACTGGAATTGCGCTGGTCGCGCTAATATAGCCCTCTTGATGAGCTAGCACCAGGTGCCGGTGATCAGGGTGATAGGGGGGCATGGCCGAGCGGCCGGCGTCGCCCACTCGTGACAACTTCAGTGTTAGGGGTTATTAATAAAGTTACATATTATTGTCATTTCCTCACATGACCTCTGAGAGGTTAAGTGCAATGAAAGTCCAAAACGTTTTTTCATTTTTGTGTAGAAAGAACTCACACAACATTCTATCTTATTGAGGATCCAACCTTAGCCAACAACTATGGCATTACATTTCCCTTAAGTACAACATAAGTTATAGATGTTTTTTAATCGAATGAATTTGCCAATATTATAGCTACTATTATAGATAATCAACAGTAAGCTAAATGGTTAAAATCCATGAAAATACTTATTATTTACTGATGGTTCTCTCTTGAGAAAGCGTTGAGTTTTGTCATGTAGGTTCATATAAAGCCTTGATGATCATGTGTGACCCTCCGGAGTGTTGTCAGGGATCCGCACCTGTTTGTCAAGAACAAGGCAGGGCGACCAACTGCAGCACGGATCTTTATTGAAAGAGGGGAAAGGGGAAGTGGAAGGTTGAACTGCCTGCTTGGCTGGTGTAGCTGGGCAGCGGAACAGGAAACGACGGATGACCGGGACAGAGTCGCAGCGGAGTGCTGACCTCGGAGCAACAAGCTGGCTGATGGCGGGAACCAACCTGGCGGAGCGAGCAGCAGAGCAAGCATGCAGGGTGGAAGATTGCAGCGCGTAGTCGTGGTCGCAGGCTAGCAGGTGGTCGGGGCAGGCGGCGATCAGAGCGTAGTCAAGGCAAGTGGTTAGGTTGGCTGATAGAGTTCTGCCCACTCTACCTTTTATGCAAGAAACACATGTGAGACAGTTGGGCCATTTTAGGCTTGCAAGGGGAGAAAGCCATCAGCACCCTGTGTGGTACAGAGGTGCTTGAAAGCAGTCTAATTTTCGCCTCTTGCTAGGAAATATTTATTGAGAGAAAGCAGGGTGGGGTGAGAGTGAACAGGTTTCGGGGGTCGGGGGGTTAAAGTAAAACACTTCTTTTCTTACACCTATGTATGTTCAAAGAGAGACTAATGTTTTAGCTAACGCAGCGCTAGTAAGCTGTCCTGAAAGACATACTCATGTTCTGATGAGTTTGAACTAATGGTTAAAACTACAATCAGCGAGTGTCTGACGAGGTCAAAGGTAATTATTTGATTGATTTATTGTATTAGCAGAAATGTAAGTCAAGTCAAGTTTATTTACATAGCCCTAAATCACAGAAAAGTCTCAAAGGGCTTCACATGTGCAAAAATTGACAATTATTCTCAACATCGCCTGATCTTAACTTGCAGAAGGGCAAGGAAAAATTCAAAAACCACTACTGGGGAAAAATGAGAAACCTTGAGAGGAGACCACAGATTTCCAGGATGACCAGACTGCAGTAGATGCAGAGAGGGCACAGGACACATAATATAAAACAATCCAAAGAAAAAGTGGATGTCTATATTCAAAGTGAAGAGCTGCAGCAAGGTACCCGCAATTGTCCTGGCAGTGTCTTTGAGGGTGAGAATCCGCCTCAGATCCCTCATCCTGATTGGTCTTTAATCCAGACATCCATTTTCAGTCACCCAGCCAGGGTGGGGGAGGCAGAACAGAGACCACAAACTCCAGCCGGATTGGCCAACACAGGTTAATTAATGGCCATTGCATAAAAATGAACCCTAACCCTTTAATCGTGTCTTAAATGTCTCTACTGAGGTAGCAGTTCTGATATCTATCTCAAAGTCAAGTCAAAGTCAAAGTCAGCTTTATTGTCAATTTCTCCACATGCCAAAGACACACAAAGAAACCGAAATTTCGTTCCCCCCTATCCCACGGTGACAAGACATGGCTCACAACAGACAAACAAGTAAACAAGTATAACAAAAGCGTGCTGAATAAATAATGAATAAATAACACAACAACAACAATAATAAACAACAATAAATAAATAAATAAATAAATAGGAGGAGCAGAAAAAAAAAAGGAGCAAGTGCGCGTACAGCAGACATTCCCGAAAGTAGCGCAACAGTGCCGCACGCTACGCAGAAGGGGGTAGCGAGTTCAGGGCCCTAACAGCCTGGAGAAAGAAGCTGTTTGCGAGTCTGGTGGTGCGGGAGCGCAGGCTCCTGTACCTCTTCCCAGAGGGCAGAAGGTCAAACAAAGAGTGAGCCGGGTGACTCACATCTCTGGCAATCGAGGTTGCCTTGCGGGCGACATGGGAGGTGTAAATGTCCTTCAGGGAGGGTAGCGAAGCACCAATAATCTTACCAGCCGTATTCACTATGCGCTGCAGGGCCTTCAAGTTCTGTTCAGTGCAGTTACCACCCCAGACAGCGATGCAACTGGTGAGGACGCTCTCAATGGTGCCACGGTAAAATGTAGACAGGACTGCCTGAGGAGCACATGCACGCCTGAGCTTCCGCAGGAAGTACAAGCGGCGCTGAGCTTTCTTTGCCAGTGACGAGGTGTTTTCGGACCAGGAGAGGTCCTCACTGATGTGCACCCCCAGGAACTTGGTGCAGCTCACCCTCTCCACCACAGCACCGTCGATGATCAGCGGCAGGTGTGTTGTGTGACCCTTCCGGAAGTCAACAATCATTTCCTTGGTCTTATCGACGTTCAGCAGGAGGTTGTTGTCCCTGCACCACGTGGTCAGAAGGTCAACTTCCGACCTGTACCGAGTCTCGTCGCCCTTCGTGATGAGACCCACCAGAGTCGTGTCGTCAGCAAACTTCACTATGCGGTTGTCGCTGTAGGTCGCAGTGCAGTCATGCGTCAGCAGGGTGAAGAGCAATGGACTGAGCACGCAGCCCTGGGGGGCCCCCGTGCTCAGCGTGATGCTGGCGGAGATTTTGTCGCCAACACGCACCACCTGAGGCCTCTGACAGAGGAAGTCCAGTATCCAGTTGCAGAGGGAGGTACTGAGGCCCAGCTCGTCGAGTTTGCAGATGAGTCGCTGCGGCACAATGGTGTTGAAGGCAGAGCTGAAGTCCACAAACAGCAACCTCACATATGAGTCCTTTCTCTCCAGGTGGGTGAGGGCCGAGTGGAGGGCAGAGCAGATGGCGTCCTCAGAGGACCGCTTGGCACGGTACGCAAACTGGAAAGGGTCAATGGTGGGGGGGAGAACGGACTTGATGTGCTCCATGACCAGCCACTCAAAGCACTTCATGATGAGGGGACGATGGCCTGCTGCAGGGAAACGTTAAAGATGTCCGTGAAGACACCCGACAGCTCCCCAGCACAGTCCTTCAGCGCTCGACCCGGGATGTTGTCAGGGCCCGCCGCCTTACGGGTGTCAATAGCGGCAAGCGCCCTCCTCACACCGTCGGCAGAGAGGCGCAGGGGCTGCTCGTGCGGGGGGGGAGTGGACTTCAGTGGGCAAGTGCTGTTCTGGGCGTCGAAGCGAGCAAAGAAGCGGTTCAGATCGTTCAGCAGACGGACGTCGCCCTCACAGCTCCTCGGCGCGGGCTTGTAGTCCGTGATGGTCTGAATGCCCCGCCAAAGGCTACGTGCGTCCTTGCTGTCCTTGAAGTGGGTGGAGACCTTGCACGAGAACGCCTTCTTCGCTTCTTTGATGCCTCGGGACAGGTCGGCCCTCGCTGTCCTCAAGCCAGCCTCATCCCCCGCTCTGAAAGCCTTGTCCCTGGCCCTCAACAGTCTGAGGACAGCCCCCGTCAGCCACGGCTTCCAGTTCGCGCGAGTGACGACGGATTTTGAGCAAGTCACATCATCGATGCACTTTGTGATGTAAGAGGTAACAGAGTCAGTATACTCCTCTATGTCCGTCCAATCGTTGTAGGTGGCTGCCTGCTTAAATAAGTCCCAGTCAGTGGTGTCGAAGCAGTCACGAAGTGCATCGGAGGCACCCTCAGGCCACACTCGAACCTGCCTCCGAACCGGCCTGGATGCCTTTACCAATTGTCTGTATGCGGGCAAAAGCAAAACGGTGAGATGGTCAGAAAGCCCCAGATGGGGGAGGGGGGTGGCTTTGAAAGCTCCCTTTTGCGCCGAGTAGACTAGGTCCAGGAAGCTGTCTCCACGTGTCGGAAAGGGAACATGCTGGTGAAGCCTCGGGAAAACAGACTTCAGGTTGGCATGATTGAAGTCTCCAGCGAAGATGGTGAAACCGTCAGGGTGCGCTGTTTGCTGTTCACTGACAGCCTGGTACAGTTCACCAAGCGCCGCGATCCTGTCTCCTTCGATGTTGGAAGGCGGGATGTATACCGCGACTAGCAGAATCGCGGTAAATTCCCTCGGCAGATAAAAAGGACGGCACTTAATGATCACAAACTCCACAAGCGGCGAGCAGTGCTTACATACCACCACAGAGTTCCGGCACCATTCTTCTCGGATGTAGACGCATATTCCACCTCCACGCGACTTTCCCCCTCGTACAATGGCACGGTCCGCCCGATAGCACGCTAGCCGCTCCAGGTGCACTGCAGAGTCCGGAATGTTGTCACTCAACCAGGTCTCGGTGAACACGAATAGAAAATGCTCTAGACCAGGGGTCACCAACACGGTGCCCGCGGGCACCAGGTCACCCGTGAGGACCGCATGAGTCGCCCACAGGACTGTTCTAAGATTAGCTGAAATAGCGGCACTTGTCAGTGAGCTGCATCTATTTATTTTACAGTCAAACCTCGGTGTTAGAGATTTGCTCACTCCAACTTATTTTGCAAGAACCACACGGGAGACAAGTAAGTCCTTTTAGACACCTGCAGGTGGAGAGTCCATTCGTCGCTGTGCGTACAGCGATGTTCGAATAGAGCTCTGAACTCTCCTTCCTGCAAGAGGATATTTATTAAGAGAAACAGAGTGGGGGTTGAGAGTTGACAGGTTTGGTGAACCCCCGGCCTCTGGTAAGATCAGAGCAGGGGGTGTTTTACGATGTTGTGGGAAACAGAACAACTTTGATTGTTTCCTCTGCAGCTGGTTAATCAAGCAGAGGAAGCAACCACTTTATTTTACTGCGTTGTGAGAGCAAGACAAGATTGGTTAATCATTATAGTCTACATTCCAACATAATCCTATGATAAAGATAACCTGGAAAACCCTAACATCTCCCTCCTGTTTTAAGTCAAGTCAAGTCAAGTCAAGTTTATTTGTATAGCCCTGAATCACAAACAGTCTCAAAGGGCTTCACATAGCCAAAATTGACAATTATTCTCAAAGCATCCCCTGATCATAAGCTCCCAAAAGGGCAAGGAAAAACTAAAAAAAAACCCTGCCAGGGGAAAATGAGAAACCTTGAGAAGGGACCACAGATGGAAGGATCCCCCTTTCAGGATCACCAGGTTGTAATGGATGCAGAGAGTGCACAAGTAATACATAATATGAAAATCAATGAAGAAAAAAAAAAAAAAAAATGGATGTCGGAGGTGGCCTCGATTGTCCTGGCAGTTTTATCATATGATTATGTCACCCCAAACAACAAAGACAAGAAAAAACATATATATATGTATAATGAAGAAAGAAGAACAGCAAAAATAAAAACAACAAACAATGATACCAACATCTTCCAGTGAAGATGAGGCATCACCTTAATACCCCAGATCAAACTTATTGTGTAAGCCAAACACCTGCCGGCCAGATGTTATTAGCAGGAAAATTCTTACACGGTCCCTTTGCCTAAGGCGACCAGAATGCTAACAATAATAAAAAAATAAAAAGAAAAACACAGAAACAGTACATCATTGTATCCATCACTTGCGAAGCATTTTCGATGGTCAAATCATCAAGTTTCTGTAAAACATGCTCAACAGAACAGCATCTACGCAATCCACGTCTCATTATCATTATCACATCTGTCACGTCTAAGAAGTTGTATATGTGCTCGTGTTTTCGTTAGCTGATGATGTTCTAGTCTGTAGGTGAGGTCTGTCACACCTCCCATCCAGTTTCCTCCTGGAGAGCAGTCGTCGTTAATGCATTTGTGGGTCCTCCAACCTTGGATGCAACATGTGTAGTCAGCAAGACTTGGAGTGGTCCCTCCCGTCGTGGCTGGCCCAGTTCCTTCTTTCGATGACCTTGATGTAGACCCAGTCTCCTGGATTGATGGGGTTGTCGACCTGTGAGGAGGAAAGATCAGGCGGCAGTAAATTTGTCTTTGACACAGTTTGAGCGTCCTGATCATATAATCTGCCAAGGACTGCTATTCATCTGTTGCTTGCAACTCTCGTAGTCAATTGTAGTGCCCATTTAACTGGCAAATAGGAGTGTTTGCGGGAAGAGTTTGAACACTTCCTAATGATTCCCTTTAACCAAAGACTATTTATGACAGGGGCGTTCCCATTTATTGCCTCCTGGTGTAAAAGAGATTGTCTTATCCATGCCTTCTTTCTCCTCACACGCTCGCACCCACACAGGGTGTGAACACACACACACACACACACATCTGCACGCACACATACACAAAACGGCATACAAAGTTCAGACGAACGACAACAGACTGTCACAATTTTACAGAGATTACGCACAAACACAGAACACACAACCTAAGGGATTCTAATCCATCTCTCATGTAGCTTCTTTTGATAGAATCTCCTATCGGTAACTGTATAGCAGACGTTTTAGCATATAATCCCATACTCTGCTCTCTCGCTTATATTTTTTCATGTCGGTGCAGTCGTAGGTGGCCCCTATTGCAGTCATTGTCTTGTTAACTGTCGCCGTGTGACTCCTATGCATGATTGTGTGAATGTCAAAAATTGAACGTACCTAACTTTCTGACCATCCAACCTCCACTGTGGTACAAAAAACCTTACTATTGAGTAGGTACATTGAGCAACCTAGCTTCCTCCTGACTGCCAAATGTCCTGTTCTAAAATTTATATAACTCAACCTCTACGTCTTAACCTTGATGAGCCAAAATATAAGATCTTGCGCTTGTTTCCTACCGTTTTAGCCTATTTGTTTTATCCAAATCCGTTCAATCTCTGATTATAATGCTTTTCTCTGTAGCCCTACGTATTTTTCAAATTTTTATTTATTTATTTATCAAGTCTCCTCAGTTCTGTCAAACTCAGTGCACAATGAACCTCCCTTCCACTTTGAACCAAGCTCCACCAAATTTGGGAACGCCGTAGCAAGGAGTGCGATCTGGTTGTCGGACACTCCAAGTCCATATCTTTTTGCTGCACTTCACCTTCTCAAGTTGGTGTTCTTTTGTTGTTGCTTCAGAGCGACCCCATCCATCACTCTTGAATGAGTCCATTGTTCAAATGAGTCAATTTTCATCATTGTGAGTTCCTCCGCTTTTCACTGTCTTTTCCGTCCCCGAGGATGTTGTATTTCCTCCGGAGTGTACTTGTCCTCCTCCAAGCACAACAGCAGTCTTTTCTTGTCCTTCGCCAAAGGTCAAAGGTGCTTCAGAGCCAGGCACCATTTTGTGGTTGTTCACGGCTGCAGGCGAAGTCTCGGATTGGGTTTCAGGGACCCTGACACTGAGAATGACATCAAACTTGTAAGACTATCTCCAAATGTAGCTGCGTCCATCAATTTGCTGGTAACGTTTGTTTACCAAACTTCAAATTCTTCTAATAACAGCGGTCTCGTTTTTATCGTAAATCCTGCAACTCATCCTATTTTTGAGCTACATTTTATCTACAGTTCCAATTTAATCGGACAGTATGTTGTCTTCAGTATCATTATTGAAAATCAACTCATCGAGGTCTGCGTTCCACATCAAGCCCTGATCTGTATGTCTGGACCTCTCACATGTTATTGTCATGCTTGCTCAAAAATGTGACTTAGAGTATGGTGCTGTGAATTCTCAATCTCCCCAATGAAATTGGATCCCACCTCGTAGTTCTTATCGTTCTCATGTTCCTGTTAGCCTGCAATTGTCCAAATCAAAAATGTTTTCTTTTAACTGTCTTTCTTTTGAACCTCTAAATCTCTCGTGTTGCTAACTTATCTACACCAGAACAAAAAAATTACCACAGTATAACACTAAATGTATTCAAAAATTCATTGTCATAAAGTGTTGTATTATTACTATCTTCCACTATCTGTCCTCCTCACTCCCTCCTTTTGAGGCTTGGCAACGCCCATGCCTCACACCTTGACAAACTTTTTGGGAGAATGCGTTCTTTACTACATACGATTCCATCATCATTTAATTTGACTTTCTTTCCAAAATGCTTCTCAATTTCTCAGTTCACACATCTTCTACATGTGTTACTGGTTCTCCAGTTTTTTTTCTAGTTAATTATCAACCCAAAAGCTACGTGTTTCTTTCTAACATTCAACCTGCTCAAAATCACTCTTTCATCAAAGTCGCTCTACTAATTTTCCATAGTAGTCGCCAACGACTTCAACCATTCAACCTTTCATTCAGGCAATCATTCATCAATGCTCATCATATGCATCTCACACAGTCTCCAAAAAGGATTCTTCCTATCACATTGGTCCCAATTCATCCAAGCTCACCTTACAACATTCATATATCATTTTCAACTCAGGTTTCCTGGTAGAACAATCCACCAATTCAAAAAAAACTTAACTAAAACAAACAATTGGCAAATTAATCTGAATTTTTTCTTTGTTTTTAAATTTGAAGAACTCAATCTCTCAGATTTAGCTTGCATTTAGAATTTTGTATAATCTTATAACACAACCAATCAATTATTCCTATTAAATGTAGCATTGCAAAATCTTAAATTCACAATTTAGCCAATTCCTGAAAGCATGTTCTGTCGGTTTTTTTTCTTAGAATTTCTCATGTGGGCTCGACACTAATGGATTAGTTTCTGCTCGCAAACAGACTTCTCTCTTTTCCTCTCATTTTTTTCTGTCAAATTGTTTCTGTTCTGCGGTGTAAATTGAATAGACCACAGTCTAGCAAATTTTTTTTATACTAAAACTTTAGCCAATGTTCATCATTTTAACATATACTCACACACATGCACAGCTCTCGCACGCAAAAGGTAGTTCCCAGCACCAATGATTCGTCACAGGCTGGCCATTTCCTGTGGTCGATCATGAGCTGGTCCCTCCCATGCACACGAGGACAGCACATTCTAATTTTATTTATTTATCTTCTAGAAGCAAGTTGCATTTCTTTACCACTTGATTTGCATATTTTAACTTTAGTGTAACACAAATTGATCTCTGGTCATTTGTAATTGGGCATACAAACAGCATTGTCATACTTCTTGGATGGACAGGACTTCTAATAATCTAAAAAAAAAATCTAATAATCTGACAATGACATGTTTTGCTGTCATATGGGCATCTATTCTTTCTTTTTCTGTATGAGCATAAGCGGTCAAAGAGGAGGAAGCTTGTCATGCTAAAAATTTGGCTTTTCCTCTGCTCCTTCCTCCACCCTTTGATTGGTATTGTTCTGCAAAACGACACTTTCGTGCAAAGTGTCCTCGTCTCCCACAGTTCCAACAATTGTCTGAATCTTAGACTTAGATTTAGACTCAACTTTATTAATCCCTTGGGAATACTCCTTCAGGGAAATTCAGGCCCCAGCAGTATCCATACCACAGAGCGGGTTTACAAAAGACACACAGATGGCATGAGCGCAACTCAATAGGCCCTCATAAGGCTGCTGATGGGGGTTTTGATTTGAATGGTGGCTTGCGACGTTGCTGGTATCTAACTCTTCCTCTGCCCCTTTGGGAACTTTGGTAGAAGATCGTTGTATCTTCATTTAGATCATTATCATCATCTAGATGAAATACATCAAAACTTTTGCCTTTCTCAATCCCTTTATCAGCGTCTCTGGGCCACTGCATGTTTTTTGTAAACCAAGCAGTGTCCGCTTCCACCAAGTGTTTCCTCGCCCAATTGCCTAAGTCAGGGGGGAAACCAGTGAGGAGCGCAATTTTAAGATGTTGCTGATAAGCACTCTCATCTGCACCATTGAATGGGATGACACTGTGCACCCAGAATTCTTTTTCAAATCTCAATTGAATGGCGGCCTCATCACTTTTCAACTTTCTATCTTTTGTCTTTTGGATTAGTTCTCTTCTTTCTTGTGAAGCTTTCAACCACACTGTAGCACTTCTACCACTTCACCATGTATTGCATACAATTAAGAAATCTACTTGCCATGAACTTCTCATCTCAAAGAAGAGCAGAGCAAGAGATTTACCGTTCTTATTTCCCATCTTAATTTCAGTAGTTTAAGGTTTTACAATTTTTTTCATTTTTTTTTTTTCTTTGAGGATCCTCAATGCAGGTTTAAATTGACCTTTCAACAGATTACTAGCCTGTTTTATTGCCGTGGATCAACGCTAGAACTGCTTCTTAGTCAATTTATCCTACCAGTCACACACTCAATCACACAAGTTATCCCTGCCTACGCGAAGTCCTCCTTTTTTTAAAAAAAGGAGCTGCTTCATCCAGTGAGGGGACTCTACAACACCCCCCACCTTCCCTGGGAACTAAAGACAAAAGTCCTTGTCCCAAGCCCTGCCAACGCGAGGTTGTACTCCTTAGAACAGTGGTCGTCAAATAATGATTCACGGAGGTATTTTAAAACAGTTTGAGAACCACTGCTCCAAAAGAGACACCTCATCCAGAGGGGGACTCTACAACACCCCCTCCTTCCACAAAACTTACTTATTCCTGTGCACTTCTACCTTTTTACGCGTTTCACAAACAACAACACAATCACACAACTTCAGGCCTTTAACTTACTTGTCCCCTGGTTCGTTGCACTGCCGGGTCCCGTCAATCCACCTCTGTCAGACGAAGGCAGACCCAAGAATTCTCTTCCCAGGACTTTCTCCTCCAGGTCCTCTTAATGGACGCTGGCTTGTCGACAATGCAGCACGTCCTCCTTCGTCAGCCAGATAGCGGGTATGAGGGATCCCGGGTTTCGGCACCATAATGTTAGAGATTTGCTCACTCCAACTTCTTTTGCAAGAACCACACGGGAGACAAGTAAGTCCTTTTAGACACCTGCAGATGGAGAGTCCATTCGTCGCTGCGCGTACAGCGATGTTCGAATAGAGCTCTGAACTCTCCTTCCTGCAAGAGGATATTTATTAAGAGAAACAGAGTGGGGGTTGAGAGTTGACAGGTTTGGTGAACCCCCGGCCTCTGGTAAGATCAGAGCGGGGGGTGTTTTAGGATGTTGTGGGAAACAGAACAACTTTGATTGTTTCCTCTGCAGCTGGTCAATCAAGCAGAGGAAGCAACCACTTTATTTTACTGCGTTGTGAGAGCAAGACAAGATTGGTTAATCATTATAGTCTACATTCCAACATAATCCTATGATAAAGATAACCTGGAAAACCCTAACACTCGGTTTTCGAACGTTCCGGTTCTCGAACAAATGGGAATTCTAACAAAAAATTCGAGATTTCTTTGCTTTGGCTGTCGAACAAAATTCGGAGGTTGAACCCTGCAAGATGTGCTGGGAGGACCCGAGAAAACCCGACCGCACGGCCTGGATGCCGACTGACTCCGTTGTTATTGTATTTTCGTTACTTTGAGGATTGTATTAACCCCTAATCATGCCTCCAAAGAAAGCAAGTGGAAGCAGACAAGCCATCCTAAAACACAAAGACGCTCTTAAAGCAACGCGACAGTGAGCGCCTGGCGCGCTGCGGTTGCGCGATCGGACCAAATTAAGCTCCCTGCACACTGAGGTCCACTTAAATTTTGAAAAGTACATCAGGACTTTAAAAAATATTTTCTAAATTTCAGCGACGGCTCTGTTACAGTAATGCTATGGTTGCGCATTCGGCGGTGCGCTGCAGTTGCGCGATCGGACAAATATGCGCAAATTAAAAAATGCTTAAAAAAAGGCTTTTTTTTTTAGCCATCCATCCATTTCATTTCCATTTTCTGAACCGCTTAGTCCCCACGGGGGTCGCGGGCGTGCTGGAGCCTATCCTAGCCGTCATCGGGCAGTAGGCGGGGGACACCCTGAACCGGTTGCCAGCCAATCGCAGGGCACACAGAGACAAACAACCATTAACACTCGCACTCACACCTAGGGACAATTTGGAGTGATCAATCGGCCTACCAAGCATGTTTTTGGGATGTGGGAGGAAACCGGAGTGCCCGGAGAAAACCCACGCGGGCTCGGGGAGAACATGCAAACTCCGCACAGGGAGGGCCGGAGGTGGGATCGAACCCGCACGCTCCTAACTGTGAGGCGGACGTGCTACCCAGTGCCTCACCGAGCCGCCTTTTTTTTTTTTGCCTTGAAACAAATTATTTTTTTTCCCATTATTTGTAATGGGAAAAATAGATTCGGAATTCGACCAATTTGCTTCTCGAACCGCCTTCTGGAACGGATTGTTGTCGAAAACCAAGGTTTGACTGTATTTTTTGCTATTCTTGTTAAAGTCACACTTACATGTGAACTGGAAATGACAATAATAAAACATAGTGAAAGCCAAATTGAGCAAATTGGCTATTTCAGAAGTGCGTGTCAAACTGGTAGCCCTTTGCCCCAATCAGTACCCAGGAAGTAGATCTCGGTTTAAGAAAAGTTGGCGACCCCTGCTCTAGACCCTGCTGACTTCTTTTTGGCCCTCGGGATCACAAAAGACTAGCGTTTTGCGAGCAAAGGTTACGGGACGGAATGTAAGGTACAACTAGGTCGATGAAATACGAAGGCGCTAAGCCAGGGGTGTCTAAACTTTTTGCCACATTTGGTTAGATGAAAATGTATAGGGGCCGACCATTCGCACCGACATTCCTCGAACCACTACCATTGTAAATGAACTCGTAAATATGTAACTATATCCTTTGCTGTCGGCAAATGAGAATCTGTTCTGAATTGCACTACCAGAAAAGTTAAAGATTAAAATAATAATAAATTAAATACAAATGAACGATTTTATGAAAGTTGAATGATTTTTTTATTAGATGTATTAAGTTTGTTTTATTATTTATAGTTATTGTTGCATTAATAAGAAGGCTGATAATGGTGTTTGTGACTGCAGTAAACGGGCCAGGTTACATCATGTCAGATTCCTAATCCAAATTAAATCATTCTCCATTTGATCTTTTTTAATTCACCTTAATACGCAACAAATTATTTCATAATCACAAAATAAAATCCATAGTATTTTTGTTGTTTGCGATCACTGTGAGTGGGCAGCGCGGACGCGTAGTAATGTGTTGCAGGGGTGCTCAATGCGTCGAAGCTACTCCTGGTCGATCGCATGACGTTTAAAAAAAACTAACAAAAAAAAAAAAAAGGCTGTATGCTAGAATCCAGCGCATCGCTTGATTGACATACAGGTAGGCCTGTCGGGAGGCAATCACAGTGAACCGCACATGCGCAATAGACAGTGACTACAACCCCTCACCGCAGCATGTTTAACGGCCCCGCACACACAAACCGCCAAAGTTTATAAGCTAATCAACGCACGTACTTGCTTTTTTCTTTTAAACAAAAGAAAGTTTATGACCATCAAAAATGTGTGGGGTTGCTGGACCAAGTAATAAGCCAAAAACGTATCACTTTTATACGGAATGGGAGTTGGACTTTTTTCTCACAATGTCATTTTCTAAGTGCGTTACAAGTTATCACTGCGCAAAGCCATGCAGTGTTTTATAGGTTAATAGAAGAACCTTGAAGTCGCATCTTAAATGGACCGGGAGCCAATGTATGTTGGCTAATATTGGGGTAATGTGATCAAATATTTTCGTCCGTGTGAGCAGTCTCACTGCAGCATTTTGTACCAACTGTAGACTTTTAATACTGGGCTTAGGAAGACCAGAGAACAATACATTACGCTAGTCAAGGTGCGATGTAATAAACGCATGTATAATAATTTCTGCATCACGAGTTGAAGAATCGGACGAATTTTAACAATATTACAAAGGAGAAATAACACGATTCTAGTTATGTTCTTAATGTGTTTTTGAAATGAGAGCGTTTGGTCAAATATAACCCCAAGATTGGTTACATTATCACTTTGGATGATACTAGATGGTATGACACTGCAAGGTCGGTCGGTGGATAACTATCGATATGCTTGATATGACGTGAACGTAATGCGAAACTGTGCGCATTCTTATTTTATAGTAGGTGCGCTTCTTGTCCCCTCTGCCTTCCTTCTGAATCCTCCTTGATTGCGTGAATTACAAACAAAAACTCAGAATGCATGTATATATGTGAACTATGTTGTCTTATTGCTATTACCTCAGTTTTTTCATCTTCAGAAATTTAAAAGACAGAGCTTTTTTGCGACATTCTTTGCTGGAATCCTCTACCCATAATGTCTACACGAAGATCTAACTTTCATTATTTTCATTAGAAAGTTCTTAACAAATGCTATCTGCACCTCGATATGGCGGCTGACTTTTGCTACACTTGTATCCTTGAACTATAGCACCTATTCAACAGGTAAGTCCACGCATGATACTTCAATTTTAGTTTTTTTTTTTCCACATGTAACCTTTTGGACTTCAATGACTAACACTAACCGGGCTTTTTTGTTGTTGTTGTTGTTCTTGTTGCTATTCCATTGACATCGAACACCATGATACACTCACCATACAGTAATTACTTCTTTATTGCATATTACCATGTGTTTATGCCACTTGCACTCTGTTAGAGTGGTGCTCACTCTAACTCAGGCATGTCAAACATACGGCCCGCGGGCCGGATCCGGCCCATTGGATCATTTAATCCGGCCCGGCATAAATTTCTGAGTATGTCAAAAAAAGAAGCGAGTCTCTAGCTCATTTCTATCAAAAGTTATGATTTTTTTTAAATAAATACAAACCAAGTGCTCCCTCCGGCCACGGGAGGGCATTAAATGTGTAAAAGAGCTCACGTCCAGTGGCATTGACACGAGTTAGTACTAAAACCAAACCGTCAATCTTGCTTCACAATTCACCACAAGTTATCGGTTAACACACCCTTCCCAAAATGGCACTGTCAAAAAAAAGAAAAGTGGACACGGAGTGCAGAGTTTTCAAGGAAAAATGGACTGAGCATTATTTATTCACAGAAGTTACTCTGCGCATTTCTCTTGTCTCACAGCTGTTCGTCCGGAGGCACCGGACCGTCCCGATAATGATTTGAAAAATTATAAAGACAACATAACAGATTTTCTGCGAGAGTTTGAGCAGAGGTTTCAGGTATTCAGTGAACTTGAGAACAAATTTGGCTTTTTTCGCTCGCCATTTACAGTGAAGCCTTCTGATATGCAGCTGACATTCAACTCGAGCTTATTGACTTGCAGTGCGATTCCGCTATGAAGGATAAATTTGGGTCCGTGGGATTGGATACGTTTTATCAATATCTCGTGCCAGGTTACCCCAAATTAACAGGCATGGCTGCAAACGTTCTATCCATGTTTGGGACTACTTATCTTTGTGAACAGGTTTTCTCCGTAATGAACAATAATAAAACAAAGCAGCGCTCAAGGTTAACAAATAAACACTTGAATGATATTGTTAAATGTGCTGCTACTCAGGATTTGACACCCAATATTGATACACTTGTGAAGGCAAAAAGATTTCAGGAGCTAGCAGCAGCAAGTAGACTGCAGGAGTGCAGTGAAAGAGAAAAAAAGTGTGATGACACGAAATTTGTTTGCACTCATTAATACAGATCATTAAAAATAAGATTAATCTGGTTTCATATTAAAGACAGTTAATATTGTGCAGTATATTCTCAGCTTCAGTAGGCCCAGCCTAGTAGTTTGATCGGATGTAGTATAAGCATAATATAACTTTTATTTTATATTTCTTTTTTTTATTTATTTCAAAGCAGTACGACAATTAAGGCGGGAATATTTTTTTCATAGCGCCCACTTGAGTTTAAGTGTGGTGTGTTGGTTCAGGTGTAAAACTGCATTCACTTCATTGTTAAAATAAACCAGTGAACCATGAAATCATTTTTTTTTTCATTGTTTGTGAAAAAAATGTGTTGTGCTTAGAAAAGATTCCTTGTCATCCGTGATTATAATATGTAGGGTAGGCTACAAATGTAGGCTGAATGATAAAGCATAGTACTGAAAAACAAAGCAAAATATTTGGAGTTGACATTCTTTTACTGATCCGGCCCACCTGAGAACAGAAAGTCTGGATCCGGCCCCAGAGCCAAACTGAGTTTGACATGCCTGCTCTAACTTATTTTTGCAAGAACCACACGAGAGACAGTATGCCTTTTTAAGCACTTGCAAGTGGAGAGTCATTTGTCGCTGTGCATACAGCGATGATCGAATGAGGTCTGACTCAGGCCTCTTGCAAGAGCATTTTTATTGAGAGAAACAGGGTGGGGATGAGAGTGGGGGTGAGAGTGGAGGTGAGAGTGGACAGGGTGGGGTTGAAGCCCCTGGCCTCTGGTCAAAGCATAGCAGGGGTCTTTTATGACGTTGTGTAAACAGAACAACTTTGATTGCTTCCTCTGCAGCTGGTCAATCAGTTCAAAAGATCTTAGCACTTTGTTGTACTACTTTTGTAGACAGGACAAGCTAAGTTAGTTATTACAGGTTACATTCTAACATAATCATAGGATCAAACTAATCTAGCAACCCTAACACACTCTTAAATGTGACACTCTTTAACGACGTAAACAGGACATTGTTGTTACGCAACATCATGCTCGGCAGAAACCGTTTTGTTGTATAACTGCCGGAGTTTGTATGCCAATATGGTAGAAGTGATTATATTATTGGAGACAATCCTGAACTGACCCACCAACTCAGGAGGTAATGAATAAAATAAACAATGTGTTAATGCCACATGCGCTCTGAGATGTAACACGCTTTAACAACGTAAACAGGACATTGTTGTTACGTGATATCATGCTCGGCATTAGACATGTTGTTGTATAGATGCTGGCGTTTGTATGAAGATATTGTTTTCGGTAAAGTGATAAAGCTGTGCGATATTGCTCAAGAAATACCAAAAGTATTTTATACTGAATAAAGTATATTTTTGAAGATGACATTTTATTGGAGTCATAGAACTCCTGTTTGAGTAGCATTTTTTCGTTATCCTCCGCATATGCAGAATTATAGCAGAAACGTTTTAGTTGAACTAATCTATTTAGATGTTCAATTGTCCATCCATCCATCCATTACATAGTAATTACTATTAACACACCCCTTCCTCCACACGCGCTGTGTGGTTGATACGGACTGTGGGGGCGGGTGTTAATTAATATAAACCAATCGTCTTTCTCTCCTCACATGCTCCTGGCGTGAGTCGCCTGGCCTGTCTCTCTGATAGGCGAGCCGCCGCACCGGCAGACAAAAAATATATATATATATAAATATATATAAAAGAGTGACGCCGAGAGACTCAGGCCAGCAGGCCAATCCTAGGCCGGCGCTTTGGGAATACTCCCGATGGTCAGACCGGGCGTGCCAAACCCCAATAATCATGAGCATAATAAACCGTATCCCAGTGTAGTATTTGTGATGTCAAACTATGCGACTCCTCGCTGTACACCACCACATTCTTATTGTTTAAGATTTAAATGAAGCACCAGCATTCTAAATAATCCGTAATTGTTGTTGTGAGACACTTCAATATTGCCAAATTTATTATTTTTTTAATCCTTAATGAGAGACGCTTTACGATGCTACATACTGTATTGGCATTTTTACATCTCTCAGCACTGAAAGGAAGGAGTTTAGTAAAGATTTTTTTATTATGCATTCACTTCAAATTGGCGGCTCGGTGGCACACTGTCCACGTCCACCTCACAGTTAGGAGCGTGCTGGTTCGATTCCACCTCCGACCCTCCCTGTGTGGAGTTTGCATGTTCTCCCCATACCTGCGTGGGTTTTCTCCGGGCACTCCGGTTTTCTCCCACATCCCAAAAACATGCTTGGTAGGCCATTTGAGCACTCCAAATTGCCCCGAGGTGTGAGTGCGAGTGCAGATGGTTGTTTGTCTCCGTGTGCCCAGCGATCGGCTGGCAACCGCTTCAGGGTGTCGCCCGCCTATTGCCTGATGACTGCTGGGATAGGCTCCGGGATGCCCGTGGTTTTTAGCCTCTGATGAAGTGTTTATTATTATTTCATTTAAATATTAGATTCCAGATTTAATTCCATATGCTAAAATATCCATGACTTTTACAGTTGATTTCTGTGCAGTGTATTTTCCTCTAGCACAAACTTGGAAGAAAAAAAAAATTGAAGTCTGAGCTGTGAAAATGAGGAGGATGGAGGGGATGTGCCCTGCCTTAGCTGTTTTAAAGCCTGGGAGGTGTATTTTCATTTTTCTTATGCTGTAATGTACCGTAAAAGTTGCTCCGGAATATACGTTGCGTTTGCCATAAAATGCACAATAAAGTGAAAAAAAAAACATATATAAGTCGCTCCGGAGTATAAGTCGCTTTCTGGGGAAAATTTATTCGACAAAATCCAACACCAAGAACAGACATGAACAAGCAACAATAGGGTAAACGATAAGTATGCTAACGAAGAGCTTAGAACAGGCCTGACGTAACATTCAGAATTATTCAAATAACTATACATAAGTAACACGTTTATCAAACCAACTGTGTCACTCCAATTCATTCGTCCTTTATGTAAACGATGCCGAGTGTGCGCCGCGCCGCTGACATCGGACTCGTCGTGAGTTGCAGTTCTAAATATTCCACAGACCCATATAACAATATATAAAGTATATATCAAATAACTATCATATAAACAACAATATTATCAAACTATCTGTCACTCCAAATCATTAAATCCATCGATCAAATTCCTCGTCCTTTGTCAACAAAGGTAATCGGCTCTTTATTGAACAAAGCAACAGTTCAACAAGCCAACAACTACTGAACTGTAACGACAAAAACATATACAAGTTGCTGCAGGAAATAAAATATATCAAATAACTATAACATAAATAGTTCACAGCCACACGGCCCCAAGCACCGGCGTGGACTTCCAGGCATGTGGTGGTGTGGACTTCCATCCCAGAAGGTGGCACAGAGGTGGCTGGGACCTACGCAGAGTAGGATTGGGTGTGCGTAGGAGCAGTGTCCGAGCCCCATCCACCGTCCCCGGACAGCCAGCTGCTGAGCGCCGGCCCCCGACTTCCAGCCACGGAGTTGAAAGAGAGCTCCGTAGAGTAGGACCGGGCGTGCGTAAAAGCCATAATAGTTTTTCAAACCTTCAGTGTCACTCCAAATCATTAAATCCTTCAAACTCTTCATCCTCCGTGTCACTTACAAACAAATTTGCTAATGATGCCAGGAGTACGTGGAGCCCTTCATCATCTTCGCCATCCCGTCATCGAATCCTTTGTCATTTATGTAAACAACCGCCGCGCCGCTGATGTCACTTGCAGTTCAAATTACAGTAATCCCTTGCTACATTGCGGTTTGTTTATCGCGGTTTCACTTTTTTTTTTCAATTTTGAAAATTTGTGATAAAATTCATATATAAGTCGCTCCTCAGTATAAGTCGCCCGCCCCACCCAAACTATGAAAAAAAACGCGACTTATAGTCCGAAAAATACAGTAAATATCATAAAACTGGTTTGTAGGTGTATTATTATTATTATTATTATTATTATTATTATTATTATTATTATTATTATTATTATTATTGCCCTGTGAGTGTCTGGCAACCAGTTCAGGGTGTCTCCAGGCTACTGATGATACTGGGATAGGCTCCAGCACCCTCGTGACCCCCATGGGGATAGGTGGTAAGGATATTGGATGGATGAATCATTATCCATCCATCCATTTTCTATACTGCTTGTCCCCACGGAGGTCGCGGGCGTGCTGGTGCCTATCCCAGCAGTCATCGGGCAGTAGGCGGGGGACACCCTGAACTACTTGCCAGCCGATCACAGGGCACACAGACATGAAAAACCATCCAATTTGGAGTGCTCAATTGGCCTACCAAGTATGTTTTTGCGATGTTGGAGGAAACCGGAGTGCCCGGAGAATACCCACACGGGCATGAGGAGAACATCCAAACTCCACACTGAGAGGGTCGGAGGTGGAATCGAACCAACACCCTCCTAACTGTGAGGCGGACGTGCTAACCAGTGTCTCACCGAGCCGCCCCTGAATCATTATCAATATTATTATTTATTTTCATTATAAATATTCATTTTCACTCAATTGTCCTTGATTTTCACATATACGTAGAGTTGACATATGCAATAGATCAGGGGTGTCCAAACGTTTTGCAAGGAGGGCCAGATTTGATAAAGTGAAGGGGCCCGGGGGAAAATAGTTTTTTTCAGACATTTTTTAACTACAAAGGTTTCATGCAAATACTCAGTGTTATAAAACAAATTTCATTTTCCCAATTGTCTTTATTTTTTAAATGACAAAATAACCAAATATAACCCACTCAGGCAGATGTGAACGATTTTAAAAACACAAATTCTGCCTTTCATTCATATCTGAAGAGTCAGATAACATTGAACAAACTGTATGAAATACCTTAAATTTACATGTTTAAAATTATTTTTGCCTCATAAACGTTTAAAACAGGAGTTATAAGTAATGCAAAGTTGTCTGTTATTGTTAAAACTTAAAACAAGTGAATTTTGCTCTTGTCGTTTACAATATCTTTCAGAATGTAATACCGTATTTTTCGGACTATAAGTCGCTCCGGAGTATAAGTCGCACCAGCCATAAAATGCACAATAAAGTGAAAAAATCATATATAAGTCGCACCGGAGTATAAGTCGCACTTTTGGGGCAAATTTATTTGTCAAAATCCAACACCAAGAACAGACATGAACCAGCAACAACAGGCTAAAGGATGCTAACGTAACATATACACAAACGAGGAGCTGAGAACGGGCCTGACGTAACATTCAGAGTTATTCAAATAACTATTACATAAATAACACGTTTATCAAACCATCGGTGTCACTCATGAAGCTAAGCAAAGTTACAAGCTACAACACAGCTATAAGCTACGCTACAAAGCTACGCTACAAGCTATGCTGCAAGCTACGCTACAAGCTACGCCAAAGCTGCAAGCTACATGCTACAAAGCTACAGAACAGAAAACAACATCATGCCTGGAGATAGACACAAAGATCGATCTTGGAAATGAGGAACCTCCTCACGACCAGCATTGACAATTCTATCTGTGAACATCGAAGGGTTCTCCTCTGCAAAACGAACAATCTTAGCCGCCCTGCACAGCACCGGACTGAGAAGAGTTTATTGAGAAGGGACAGAAATGTGTTCAGCTGTGGCTGAACCACATCTAGCCAAGCCTTGTAACTGCCTTGTAGCCACGATAAGAAGAATAACTCCAATTCATTAAATCCATCGATCGTCCTCTATGTAAACAATGCCGCGTATGGCGCCGCATATGCGCCGCGCCGCTGACATCGGACTCGTTGTAAGTTGCATTTCTAATTATTCCACAGACCCATATAACGATATATAAAGTATATTTCAAATAACTATCATATTACAACAATATTATCAAACCATCTGTGTCACTACAAATCATTAAATCCATCGATCCAATTCCTCGTCCTTTATGTCAACAACGCCGTGCACGCGCCACAAAGATCTAGTATATAACTATATTATGGTGTTAACAAAGTACCAGGAAAGACGTGGGTTTGGTAAACGGCTCTTTATTTAGTAACAAAACAAGAGTTCAACGAGCCAACAACTACTGAATTGTAACGATAAAAACATATACAAGTTGCTACACGAAATAAAATATATCAAATAACTATAACATAAGTTTTTCAAACCTTGTATCACTCCAAATCATTAAATCCTTCAAACGTGGGGCCCTTCGTCATCTTCGTCATCCCGTGATTGAATCCTTTGTCCTTTATGTAAACAACCGCCGCGCTGCTGACGTCACTCTCAGTTCAAATGACAGTAATCACTTGCTACATCGCGGTTCGTTTATTGCGGTTTCACTACATCGCGGATTTTTGAATTTTGAAAATTTGTGAAGAAATTCACATATAAGTCGCTCCTGTGTATAAGTCGCCCCCCCACCCAAACTATGAAAAAAAACGCGACTTATAGTCCGAAGATTATGGTAGTTTGTCTCACGTCTACAGGTTCATAACATCAACATTATTAACATAGCCACTTCGTAATATTTAATATTAAATAATATTTACTTTTGATTTACAGCCCTGCGTGAAGAATCGCTGCTGTGATGCCAGTTCAGTTTAGAGCTGCTTCACTTTATCAGCGCGGTCACTCCCTGTAAGCTTGTCGTATGTGTTAGCATGTTTAGTCTGATAGTGTCTCTTCTCTTGAAAGTGACGGCCCTCAACGTCCTTGTTTTCTTTGCAGTCGCCATGGGAGAAATGAGCGGAGAGGGGTAGTGCTCCTACCTTTTGGTAATAGGAGGAATTACAGTTTCAAGTTTCATGATTTTTTTTTTTTATTCAGTTTGACAGTGCAGGCGGGCCATAAATAAGATATTATAAGACCGAAGCTGCGGGCCGTATGAAATCTGACTGGTGGCCGGATTTGGCCCGCGGGCCGTACTTTGGACAACATTAAGGCAAAAAATGTATCAATGTTTGCCAAAATCTTGAGTTATGTATGTGATGTAGCGATGTATTTATTTTTTAAGATTTGAAGGAAGCTGATCCTCACATCGGAGGCTTGCTCTTTAAGCCCCCTGTATGGCTAAACTGATTTACCCCGGAGATGGAATTTGAACCGAGAGAAAGACATCAAAATATTCCCTTCAGCATCCATCATGTTTTCAAGCAGTCGGTCAAAGACAAAGTGAGGTTGAAAAAGAGAAAGTCTTCCCAGATGGACTGTGAAACGATGGAACATAAGCGAGCTCTTGCGCCTACCGGACCAACGGACTTACTTCATTTGACGGCTTTCCAACAGCCAATCGCGGTGCGCATCAATAGTATCCCCAAACAAGAGCAGACCACCCTGCTCCTTCTCTCATCATAAAAGTGTCCTTCCCTGATACAACACCCCTTAAGTACCTACTGTAGTTTGGAGAAATAAGCATGAAGACTCTGCATTCCAGCCTTATAAATTCTTGCTTAGCAAGAACCTACGTCAGGGGTGTCAAACTATTTTTTTTCGCAGGCTGCGTTACAATGCCTATGACTACAGTCATAGCTTCTTTCGGAGGGCCATTATGACTGTCAACCCGAATAAATGTATGAGCATGTCACGGTGGGGTGGATCATGGAGCAGGACGACCAAGTGCAGCTTGGACCAGGGTTTATTGAAGCAACTCAAAATACAGACTCGGTAAACTGACATGACTTAAACAATAACTTGACTGACTGACCGGGACGTGGAACAAGAAGACAGCAGGACATGACGGCACCAAGACAGGACGACAACACCGAACGACAGCAACCAAAACCAAAACCAATGATCCGACAGGGAGAGAGGGGCAGACAGGACTTTTATACACGACAGGTAACGAGAGGCAGGTGGGAACAATCACACTGATCATGGGCACACAGGAGGGGAGGGACGAGCACACAGACAGAAACCAAGACAGACACATAGTGGAGCAGTTGGGGGCGAGACGTGACAGAACCCCCCCCACAAGGGACGTCTCCCGACGTCCCAAAAAAAAAAAAACTAGGGGAACCCAACCGCACCGCACTCGGGCGGCGACTTGGGGAACCGAACCGCACCGCACTCGGGCGGCGACTTGGGGAACCGAACCGCACCGCACTCGGGCGGCGACTTGGGGAACCGAACCGCACCGCACTCGGGCGGCGACTTGGGGAACCGAACCGCACCGCACTCGGGCGGCGACTTGGGGAACCGAACCGCACCGCACTCGGGCGGCGACTTGGGGAACCGAACCGCACCGCACTCGGGCGGTGACTTGGGGAACCGAACCGCACCCCGCGGAAACTCGGGGAAACACAACCGCACTGGGGCGGCGACTTGGGAAGTCTGTACCGCGATCGGCGGCCACTCACAAAGTCCGTACAGTGATCGGCGACATTCGGAAGGCGGGGCTGTGCGCGGCGGCAAGAGCCATCACGCGCCGCAGGAGTGGGAGTGGAGCCAGGGATGATCGCGGGTCCGACGCAGCTGGCTTGGATGTCTGGCGACGCTGGGGTGGAGCCCGATGGCGGCCGTGAGTCTGATGGCGCCGGGAGGCACTTCAACGGCGGCCGTGGGTCCGGCGTCGCGGCACCAGAGTCCGATCGCGGCCGCAAAGCCGCTGGCGCCAGAAGCACTCCGATGGCGGCCGCGGGTCCGGCGTCGCGGCAGCGAAGTCCGACGACGGTCGCAGAGGCGATGGCGCCGGGGGGGAATTCCGATGGCGGCCGTGAGTCCGGCGTCGCTGGAGCAAGATCCGATGGCGGCTTCAAGCCCATGGCGCTGGAACATGCTCGGATGTGGATCGGGCGTCGCAGCGGGAGCTGGTGGTGAAGGGTGGTCCAAGCGCTGGCCGCTGTGATGGTCGGATCATTCTGTCACGGTGGGGTGGATCATGGAGCAGGACGACCAAGTGCAGCTTGGACCAGGGTTTATTGAAGCAACTCAAAATACAGACTCGGTAAACTGACATGACTTAAACAATAACTTGACTGACTGACCGGGACGTGGAACAAGAAGACAGCAGGACATGACGGCACCAAGACAGGACGACAACACCGAACAACAGCAACCAAAACCAAAACCAAAACCAATGATCCGACAGGGAGAGAGGGGCAGACAGGACTTTTATACATGACAGGTAACGAGAGGCAGGTGGGAACAATCACACTGATCATGGGCACACAGGAGGGGAGGGACGAGCACACAGACAGAAACCAAGACAGACACATAGTGGAGCAGTTGGGGGCGAGACGTGACAGAGCACCTCATATTATATACAGTGGAGCCTCAGTTTTCAAACGTCCCGGTTCTCGAACAAATCGAGATTATTTTTGCTTCGGATGACGGACGAAATTCGGTTGTTGAACCTCGTGAGATGAGCCGAGAGGACCCGCATGCCAACTGACTCAGTTCGTTATTACATTCTCGTTACCCTGAGGATTGCATTAACTCTAATCATGCCTCCAAAGGAAGCAAGTAGGAGCAGTAAAGCCATCCTAAAACACAAAGACGCTCCTAAAGCCACATGACACTGAGCGCCCGGCGCGCTGTGATTGCGCGATCGGACCAAATTAAGTTCCCTGCACACTGAGGTCCACTTACATTTGGAAAGTACATTAAGACTTTAAAAATATTTTCTACATTTTAGTGACCGCTCTGTCACAATAATGCGACCAGCGCGGTGCAGTTGCGCGGTCGGTGGCGCGCAACGGTTGCGCGTTCGGCGGTGCGCTGCAGTTGCGCGATCGGACAAAATTAAGCTCCCTGCGCACTGATGTCCACTTACATTTTGGAAAGTACAGCAGGACTTTAAAAATATTTTCTGCATTTTAGCGACCGCTCTGTCACAATAATGCGACCAGCGCGGCGGTGCAGTTGCGTGGTCGGCGACGCGCTACGGTTGCGCGTTCGGCGGAGCGCTGCAGTTGCATGATTGGACAAAAATGCGCAAATGAAAAAATGCTTTAAAAAGGCGGGGTTATTTGGCTTGGAACGGATTAATTTTCTTTCCATTATTTGTAATGGGAAAATATGATTCGGAATTCACTTCTCGAACAGCCTTCTAGAACGGAGGCTCCACTGTACAGTAAAAGCTACAAAACAAACTGAAAAATAACTCGTTTTCAAATCAGACGAGTAAAAACTGGTCAAATGTTTAAAAAAATATATATTAAAAGTGAAGACAATTTGCAATTCTAGTCATGACACACAAATTTGATGCACAGTTTGTCTTCGCGGGCCACATAAAATGATGTGGCGGGCTGTATCTGGTCCCCGGGCCTTAAGTTTGACACGTGACCTACGTATTTCCGTACATCATGGCACGACCAAGCATGATTTTTGGGTGTGGGAGGAAACCAGATGACATGGAGTAAACCCACACAGGCACGGGAGAACAGGCAAACTCCACACAGGAAGGGCTGGAGGTGGAATTGAACCTGCACCCTCTGAAATGTGAGGCGGCTATTCTAACCAGTGCTCCACCCTGGGGACGCAGACCTTTTATTAACACAACATTTATTGACAGAGATGAAGAAAACATACAAACATACATAAATCTCAGCAACGACCATAAAGAACTTAATGTACAGGGAACACTAGCAACAGACTATTAATAAGTAAAATGGGACCACTTACAGGGGTAAAGTTGGCAATGTGATATGAGCTACACGTAAAGCTCCGCAGAACACATGAGCTGGAAAAAAAATACTGAAAAGCATGATGCAACAATGTGTCATCAACAATAGCCCATTGCCCTCTAGTGGCCGGAGGAAACCTCTAAAGTACACGCAGCAGCTCCATTTCCTTGGTTAAAGGAAAATCGACTGTCTTTAACTTAAAAGCGGCATCATTTGGTTTTCTTTTGTCCCCAAAGTGAGGGTTTGCGTATAAAAGCTTCCTTTCTCCACTAATATCCGTCTTGATCTCGTCCTGTCCTTGTTCGTGTCAATTGTGCGGCACTATTTGCCTGGTGGACGGACATGCACTCAACATACCACTCAGTGACCGTGTGTCTGATGACATCCCTCTGCCCAGCAAAGCGGTGCCACACAACAGCGGTCCGCGACCTTTTTACTCACAGGTGTATACGTGTATTAGACATTACAAAAAATCCATTGATGCGCCAGACCGGACTACAAGCCCGAGGGTTCAAAGCTTGTGCAAAAAGTAGCAGCTTATAGCCTGGAAAATACAGTACTTTATTCAGTATAAAAGTATTCTGGAGGAAAGAAAATACAATTTGAGTTACTTTTGGTATTTCTTGAGCAATACCGCACCGCTTTATCACTTGACGAAAAATGAGATTTGCGGTGTTTGTCTATTATATTCAGGACCTCCTGCGTTGGTGGGTCAGTTCAAGATTGTCTCTAATAATATTATTACCTCTCCTATATTGTCATACAAACACCAGCATCTACACGATGTCTTATGCCGAGCATGATGCCATGTAACAACAATGTCCTATTTACGTCGCTAAAGCGTGTAACATCTCAGAGCTCATGTGGCATAAGCACATTGTATATGCAAAGCAGCGGTTAGGTGACACCCAAACTGACAACGGCTGTCTGGATTTCTCGCGGCCCAATTAGGATGAGGGAACTGCAGCGGATTACCCCCTTCGAAGACACTGCCAGGACAATCAAGGGCACCTCCTGCAGCTCTTCACTAAATTGGGGTCATGAAAGGAGCGTCCACATCACGGCCCCGGGAGTATTGACTAGATCAACTAGATCAACTAGACACTGGTAATCCCTTCACCACTACAAGCAAAAGTTAAAAAGCTACAACACAGCTACAAGCTACGCTACAAGCTACGCCGAAAGCTGCAAGCTACAAGCTGTTAGAGTGGTGCTCACTCTAACTTATTTTGCAAGAACCCCACGGGAGACAGTATGCCCTTTAAACACTTGCAAGTGGAGAATTTGCTCATTACTGTAGGTACAGCAGTGTTCGAACAAAGTCTGCCTTTGGTCTCTTGCAAGAGCATATTTATTGAGAACAGGTAGGGTGGGCGTGACATTGGATATGTTTGGTGGTCACCTAGGCAACTGGTTAATCAGTGCGGAGGGTCCCAGCTCATTGTTTTACAAGGTCGTGGAAACAAGAACTAGTGGAGCATTTTAGATGACTAACTAAGCAAGAATGTTTCCATACCATTTGGAAAGTTTTAACAACTGAATGGTTAAACATTGCAGAGTCAAGGAAAGGTAAAAGGTTTAAACAAAGTTAATAATTCTAGTCTACATTCCAACATAATCATACGATCAAGATAACCAAGATAATCTGTAAACCCTAACATATCCCTCCTGTTTATCATATGATTATGTCAACCCCGATCAATCAAACATAAGTAAGAAAACATATCGAAGAAAGAATAAGAAAAATAATAATAAAAAATATCAATAAAAAAACAGAGATGATAGGGGACGGGTTGGGGATCGTGTAGGGTGACAAATGATCAAAACAACAAACAATGACAGCAATAATTTCCAGTGAAGTTGAGGTTTATCCCCAATACTCCAGTTCAATTTTAGTGTGTGAGTGAAAAACCTGCGGCAAGATGTTTCAATGCAGGAAAGGTCTCACAGTCTGCCTTAGGCGACCAGAATGTTATCAATAAAAAAAAAAAGAAAAAGAAAAACACAGAAACAGTACATCATTGTATCCATCACTTGCGAAGCATTTTCGATGGTCAAATCATTAAGTTTCTGCAAAATATGTACGGCTAAACAGCATCATCGCAATCATCTTTCCGCAGCGTGTCATAGTCATCACATCCGACATGTCTGATATGTTGTATTTGCACCTGTGCTATAATAGAAGATAAAGATCTTGACACAGCAGACTTCAAACACGGGACAACACAGGTCGAAAATAAGTACAATAACACCAGCACAACAGGCACAGGAGTCACAAATTTCAACAGCAGTTGCCACCAGTTGCCAGAGAATAGCCATGAAAAGAAAGATGTGGGACTTTGTCGTTTGACATGGCCTGCTGTAAGTTCTTCAGTGATTTCATGGCGTCGTTGATGTGTGTGTCATTTTCTCCTGGAATGTATGTGCAACAGGAAGTCCCAATAATGTGGCACACGCCACCTTGTGCTGCAGTCATCAAGTCCAGAACCATCCTGTTTTGCAAGACCATTAGCCTAATAGCCCTAATCTCTCTGTTTTGTCCATCATTGACCTGCAGCGAGAGATTCACAAAAGATTGGAAACAATAGTTCAGTATCTCGATGAAGAGTGATTGTTTTCCAACTCCGATCCAAGGAAAAAGCGCATGAACAACTTTGTCTCCGACGGACCATACTTTATGGTCGTCTGGAACATTCGCACGCCAGACAGGGTCATGAGGGTCAAAGGTTGCAACAGCCCTGCGTCGACGTCCAGAAGAGTTGTGTGCTGTCGTCAGCTGCTGATGTTGTATCCTGTAGGTGTGGTTCATCACCCACACTGGTGCACACACTCCTGTCCAGTTGGCGGGCAGCATCGGATAAACCTTGTGACCACAAAGCCACCAGCCATTCTGAATGAAGCATGTTCCGTTTGATGGTGCAGCCATGTCGGTGGGAGAGCCCTCACCACCTGAAATGGCTCTCTTATCCTGACACTCAGCGGTGATGTCCAAAGCTCCCATCCAGTTTCCTCCTGGAGAGCAGTCGTCGTTAATGCATTTGTGGGTCTCGTTACCTTGGATGTAACATGTGTAATTCACTCCAGCTGATCTCTCTGTGTAGGCCACTTGCGGCAATGTTCGTCCTTTAACAGTCACTTTGAGATTTGTCCAGAAAAGCTGATCACAGGTACCGTCTGTAAGTCCAGGGCAGGAAGGGTCGGTATCACTGACTGTGACAGCACGGTGTTGATATCCAACTCCTCCCATGGATGCCATACATTTTGCTTCAGTGACATTCATTGCTCTGGCGCAGTGGTTTTTTTAACGTTATCCCAAGGTGTACAGCCATGTTCTGTACAACTTGGTTCACAAAGTGTGGACCATTGTCACTCTAAATGGTTTGGGGGATGCCATGAGTCGGTATGATGGCTTTGCAGATGGCTTTTGCCACTGTTAAGCTATCTGCACATTTAGATGGAACTATTTCCACCCATTTGGAAAATGCATCAATCATCACTAAGCAGTATTTGTGAGGTCCCCTTTGTGTGAGTTCAATAAAATCCATGTGCATGATTTGAAATGGGTAAGACAGTTTCGGAAATGAGCCTCTCTTAGGTCTCATGTTTCCTTGTGGATTATGTTTCACACAAACAGGACATGCTTTACAAAAAAAAATTAAGTAAGCATCTAATCCAAAGGTAGTGAATTGTTGATGTATGATGGACCTCATCCCTCCTGTCGACACATGGCAAGGCCCATGTGTCGCAATTGCTGCTGCCTTAAAAAGTGATTTTGGTAAAACAGGTTTGTTATTGATGCGGTGGATATTATCTGTATCCACTATTGCACCTTTTGTCGTCCACATTCGTTTTTCCACCATTGGAGCATTGCCCTGCATATCTGTCAGTATAGTTTCAAAGTCAAAGTCAGCTTTGTCAATTTCTCCACATGCCAAAGACACACAAAGAAACCGAAATTTCGTTCCCCCCTATCCCACGGTGACAAGACATGGCCCACAACAGACAAACAAGTAAACAAGTATAACAACAGCGTGCTGAATAAATAATGAATAAATAACACAATAAATAAATAAATACATAAATAAAATAAGAGGAGCAAAAAAAGGAGCAAGTGCGCGTACAGCAGACATTCCAGAAAAAGCGCAACAGTGCCGCACGCTACGCAGAAGGGGGTAGCGAGTTTAGGGTCCTAACAGCCTGGAGAAAGAAGCTGTTGGCGAGTCTGGTGGTGCAGGAGCGCAGGCTACTGTACCTCTTCCCAGAGGGCAGAAGGTCAAACAAAGAGTGAGCCGGGTGACTCACATCTCTCGCAATCGAGGTTGCCTTGCGGGCGAGATGGGAGGTGTAAATGTCCTTCAGGGAGGGGAGCGAAGCACCAATAATCTTACCAGCCGTATTCACTATGCGCTGCAGGGCCTTCAAGTTCTGTTCAGTGCAGTTACCACCCCAGACAGCGATGCAACTGGTGAGGACGCTCTCAACGGTGCCACGGTAGAATGTGGACAGGACTGCCTGAGGAGCACATGCACGCCTGAGCTTCCGCAGGAAGTACAGGCGGCGCTGAGCTTTCTTTGCCAGTGACGAGGTGTTTGCGGACCAGGAGAGGTCCTCACTGATGTGCACCCCCAGGAACTTGGTGTTTTATCTATGAGTTGCGTGTCCTCGGAATCTATTTTAAAAAATTCATGACCATGTTTCCCTGCTGCTGCTTCTTTAGCAATTTTGTCTGCTAATCTGTTTCCATTTGAGACTTCATCTGTGCCTGTGGTGTGAGCAGCACATTTACAGACAGCTAGTTTAGCAGGTAAATGGATGGTTTGCAACAAGTCTTTTAACAAGGAGGCATGGGTAACCGGCTTACCGGTTGATGTTGTCATCCCTCTGCGCTCCCATTGTTTCGCAAAATAGAATAGAGTAGAAAACGCATACTGACTGTCTGTGTATACAGTGACTTCCTTATCTTCCGCTAATTGACAAGCGCTTGTTAGCGCAATTGGCTCAGCAGCCTGCGCTGACCTGTTGTATGGAAGTTTCTCTGCTTCAACAATCTGGTTTGGCAATTTCACAATTGCATAACCACTTTGATTGTTTCCTTTAGGATCCTTTGAACATGATCCATCCACAAACCACTTTTCCCCTTTGTCAAGTGGTGTGTCACTTAAATCTTGTCTGGGCAGCTGTAGATGTTCTATAGCATCCAAACAGTTATGTGGGATTCCATCCCCTGGCAACGGAATCAACGTTGCTGGGTTAAGGACTGTGCACGTCTTTATCACAATTATGCGGTTGTGACAGAAGTGTAACAGTGTAGGACAGGTGTCTGGCGGGTGACAAAAAGTTCATTTTGCTTTGCAGTAGCAACACATCTACAGCATGTGGAACTAGCAGTTCCATTTTGTGGAAGAGGACCACATCCGCGGATAGTGTCATTGCAAACGCTGCCGCGCATACTGCTTGGACACAGTCTGGTAAGGATTGAGCCACTGGATCCAATTTTTTTGAATAAAATGCAATTGGTCTTAGCTTGCTGCCATGACTCTGCAGCAACACTGAGGTCATAAAACCATTCCTGCAGTCTGCTGTTTGCACAATTTTTTTATTGTAGTCTGGCAAGATAAGGGTTGTAGTTTCCATCAGAGCCTGTTTCAGCACTACAAAAGCATCATCCGCGACAGGTGTCCATATTATTTTTTCTGTCATTGCCATGGAGACTCCATGCACAATATTCAGCAGCGGTTGCGTCTTTTCCGCATAATGTGGGATCCATGCTCTGCAGTAATTGCAGAGCCCCAAAAATGACATCATTTGTTTTTTTGTTTCAGGTTTCGATGCATCTGCAATGATTTGCTTTCTGGTTTTCTGTATCTGTCTTCCAGCAGCTGACAACGTGTGACCTAAATAGTTCACTTCCTGTCTGACCCATTGTAGTTTGTTTTTACTTACTTTATTCCCTGTTTTGCAGTGATAGTGTAACAAAGCTAAGGAGTCTTCCTTGCAACCAGCTTCAGTTTCAGAGGCTATCAGGAGATCATCGAAATAAACTAGAAGTTGGCTTTTGTTTGACATTTGAAAATCAGCCAAACAGGCCATGATAGCTTGAATGAAAATAGTTGGACTATCAGCAAATCCCTGTGGCAATCTGGTGTACGTATAACTTTGTCCTTTAAAGGTAAACGCAAACCAAAACTGTGAGTCTGGGTGGATTGGCACTGAGAAAAATGCATTGCTAAGATCAATTACTGTGAAAAACTTCTGGTTAGGCTTCAAAGTGTTTAGAAGTGTGTGTGGGTCAGGCACATTAGGTGCTCCTGTCTGCACTGCTTCATTTACTGCTCGTAAATCTTGTATCATTCGCCAATCAATTTTATTGGCCTTTTGGACTGGAAAAATAGGAGTGTTGCAAGGAGAATCCGAACACTTCCTAATGATTCTTCCTGTCAAAAGATCATTTATAAAAGGGGCAATCACATTTATTGCCTCATGTTTTAAAGGCTATTGCTTAACTCTTGGACGCCACTCTGATCTTGGTTTGATCTGTACTGGGGGAATGGACGTTAAAAGTCCTACATCAGACGGGCCCTTTGTCCAGAGTTTTTCAGGAAGCTCAGCCAATTCCCTCTCCTCCATCTCAGTCAAACAAACATTAACTAGTCAGTGGAGCACATAAGTGCATACCCTTCCAAAAGCCACTTCATACACTGTTTGCTTCCACATATCACAACTGGTACTGTAGCTCCACCCATCACCTTTATCCTCATAATCAGTGACAGATCCGGCAAGTTTAATTCGGCAACCCACATCTGCCCATGTTATACTGTGAGGTTTAAACAATGAAATGTGGGGTATAGCCGACTTGTATTTGTCTTTCTGAGGAGCGGGCAGGAGCAGAGCAGCAGCTGCAAATGACCTGCGATCAGTGTACAGAGCAGTGATTGTCAAGGTTACGTCTGTGTCACTGAGAAAACTTTCAAGATATCAAGATCAGTGAGGATGTTCATGGTGACATGTAGTTGGTTACAAGTCATTTCTGATTCAGGTCGGGACAATTGTTTTCGAGCTTCACTCAGTAAACTGCTTGGTAGCTGTATGGACATCTACTATTTCTTCCTCTGTAGGAGCACGAGGTCAAAGGGGAGGAATCTAGTCATGCTGAAAATGTGGCTTTTCCTCTGCCTCTTCCTTCCACCCCTTGATTGGTTTTGTTTTTTTCTAAAACACTCTTTTGACCAGTGTCCACGTTTCCCACAGTTCCAACAGGTCTCTGAATCTGATGGGGATTTTGAATTATATGGCGGCCTTCGACCTTGTTGGCCTCTACCTCTTCCTCTGCCCCGTTGGGACCCTTGGAAGAAGACGGTTGTATCTTCGTCTAGTTCATCATCATCATCATCACCTAGATGAAATACATCAGAACTTTTGCCTCTTTTTCAGCATGTCTGGCCCATTGCATAGTTGTCGTCACACTTGCAATATCCACTTCCACCAAATGTTTCCTCACCCAGTTGCCTATTTCAGGGCGGAAATTAGTGAGGAGCGCATTTTTAAGCTGTTGCTGATAAGCACTCTCAGCTGCATCATTGAATGGGATGCCACTATGCACCCTGAATTCTTTTTCAAGTCTCAAGCGAAAATCATCAGTATCTTCCCCAGGCTTCTGTTTTATTCCTGCCAAATGACCACAATTCGCTCGTCTTTGAAATATAGTTCACACTCTTTGCACAAGATCATTCCATTGTGCTGCATACTCCCCTTCCAATTGATTTCCCTCAACGGAATAGGGGAAAGGCCCTTGGTTATTTCTACCTGTATAATTTCCTCTAACCTTGGCCCAGTCTTTTCCCAAAGAAGACATTGCAGCTTCTCCTGCCTCATGCCCATTCGGTCTATAGGAATGTATGATTCCAGCCATGTCTTCTGCCCATATATCTGGGTCTTCTGCAACAGGGGTAACCCCTTCAACTGCTTTTCTTGCCTCTTCCAAAGTCCATGGCCGAAAAACATATGTATGTGGAGGGTGGCCTTCCCCCACAATAGGATTTGGGCACACATCAACATTGTCTAAATTTTGGGAAAATCTAGCAGCATTGGTCATACTTCTTGTTCGCACAGGAGTTCTAATAATGTGACCCTTACCTTTTTTGCTGTTATATGGGGGAGGGTGCAGGTCTGTTAAACTTGGATACAAGTTTTGCATAGGAGCAGAAAGCTCCTCTTGCCCCTCTGCTTGAGCTGTGGCTTGAGCTGCGGCTTGAGCTGCGGCCGGGACTGTGCACCTGCGCACTGTGGCCTCATTGTCTTCCGGCCTGACAAACATACTCGCAGCCTCATCACTTTTTACCTTTATAGCGTTTGTCTTTTGAATTTGTTCTCTTCTCTCTTGTGAAGCTTTCAACCACATTCTAGCACAATTAAATTATTTCTCTTTTCTTTCCTTTCTCAGTCCCTTTGTCTTCCGAGCCACACTCTCCTCCAAAACATCAACCACTATCTTCCACACTTCAATTTTCAACTTCCCTTCTACTC
The DNA here is from genome assembly GCF_024217435.2 of Syngnathus scovelli. Lineage (NCBI taxonomy): Eukaryota > Metazoa > Chordata > Actinopteri > Syngnathiformes > Syngnathidae > Syngnathus > Syngnathus scovelli. Next base: position 20,875,224 of record NC_090851.1, on the reverse strand, counting down.
CATACTTTTTCTTCCACTTCGGCGTGTATCGCATACAATTAAGAAATTTACTCGCCATGTACTTCTCATCTCCTTCAAGAGCTAGAGATTTACCGTTTTTATGTCCCATCTTATGAGTGATATAAATGGACTCAGTTTTCCCTCGCCCGGACGGGGGTCACCTGGGCCCTCCCTCTGGAGCCAGGCCTGGAGGCGGGGCTCAAAGGCGAGCGTCTGGTGGCCGGGCCTTCGCCCATGGGGCCCGGCCGGGCATAGCCCGAAAAGGAAACGTGGATCCCCCTTCCCATAGGCTCACCACCTGTGGAAGGGGCCGAAGGGGCCGGGTGCAATGTGAGCTGGGCGGCAGCCAAAAGCAGGGACCTTGGCGGTCTGATCCCCGGCTGCAGAAGGTGGCTCTTGGGACATGGAATGTCACCTCTCTGGCTAGAAAGGAGCCCGAGCTGGTGTGCGAGGCAGAAAAATTCCGACTAGATATAGTAGGACTAGCCTCCACGCACAGTTTGGGTTCCGGTACAAGCCCTCTCGAGAGGGGCTGGACTCTCTTCCACTCTGGAGTTGCCCACGGTGAGAGGCGTCGAGCAGGTGTGGGTATACTTATTGCCCCCCGGCTAGGCGCCTGCACATTGGGGTTCACCCCGGTGAACGAGAGGGTAGCCTCCCTCCGCCTTCGGGTGGGGGGACGGGTCCTGACTGTTGTTTGTGTCTATGCCCCAAACGGCAGCTCAGAGTACCCACCCTTCTTGGGTTCCCTGGAGGAAGTGCTGGAGAGCGCTCCTTCTGGGGACTCCATCGTTCTACTGGGTGACTTCAATGCTCACGTGGGCAATGACAGTGAGACCTGGAAGGGCATGATTGGGAGGAACGGCCCCCCCGATCTGAACCCGAGCGGTGTTCTATTGTTGGACTTCTGTGCTCGACACGGATTTTCAATAATGAACACCATTTTCAAGCATAAGGGTGTCCATGTGTGCACTTGGCATCAGGACACCCTAGGCCGCAGTTCGATGATCGACTTTGTAGTCGTGTCATCGGATTTGCGGCCGCATGTTTTGGACACTCGGGTGAAGAGAGGGGCAGAGCTGTCAACTGATCACCACCTGGTGGTGGGTTGGCTCCGATGGTGGGGGAAGATGCCGGTCCGAACTGGCAGACCCAAACGCTCTGTGAGGGTCTGCTGGGAACGTCTGGCAGAATCTCCTGTCAGGAAGAGCTTCAACTCCCACCTCCGGCAGAGCTTTTCCCACGTCCCGGGGGAGGCGGCGGACATTGAGTCTGAGTGGACCATGTTCCGCGCCTCCATTGTTGAGGCGGCCGACCGGAGCTGTGGCCGTAAGGTCGTTGGTGCCTGTCGTGGCGGCAATACCCGAACCCGCTGGTGGACACCGGCAGTAAGGGATGCCGTTAAGCTGAAGAAGGAGTCCTATCGGGCCGTTTTGGCCTGCGGGACTCCGGAGGCAGCTGACAGGTACCGGATGGCCAAGCGGAACGCGGCTTCGGCGGTTGCTGAGGCAAAAACCCGGGCGTGGGAGGAGTTTGGTGAGGCCATGGAGAATGACTTTCGGACGGCTTCGAGGAAATTCTGGTCCACCATCCGGCGTCTCAGGAGGGGGAAGGAGTGCAACGTCAACACTGTTTACAGTGGGGATGGCGTGCTTCTGACCTCGACTCGGGACGTCGTGAGTCGGTGGGGAGAATACTTCGAAGACCTCCTCAATTCCACCTACACGCCTTCCATTGAGGAAGCAGGGCCTAGAGACTCTTGAGGCGGATTCTCCAATCTCTGGGGTCGAAGTCACTGAGGTAGTTAAAAAACTCCTCGGTGGCAAGGCCCCGGGGGTGGATGAGATCCGCCCCGAGTTCTTAAAAGCTCTGGATGTTGTGGGGCTGTCATGGCTGACACGCCTCTATAACGTTGCGTGGACATCAGGGACAGTGCCTCTGGATTGGCAGACTGGGGTGGTGGTTCCCCTCTTTAAGAAGGGGGACCGGAGGGTGTGTTCCAATTACAGGGGAATCACAGTCCTCAGCCTCCCTGGTAAGGTCTATTCAGGGGTGCTGGAGAGGAGGGTCCGTCGGGAGGTCGAACCTCGGATTCAGGAGGAGCAGTGTGGCTTTCGTCCTGGCCGTGGAACAGTGGACCAGCTCTACACCCTCGGCAGGATCCTCGAGGGTGCATGGGAGTTCGTCCAACCAGTCCACATGTGTTTTGTGGATTTGGAGAAGGCGTTCGACCATGTCCCTCGGGAGGTTCTGTGGAGGGTGCTTCGGGAGTACGGGGTGCCGAGCCAACTGATAAGGGCGGTTCGGTCCCTGTATCACCGATGCCAGAGTCTGGTCCGCATTTCTGGCATTAAGTCGGATTCGTTCCCAGTGAGGGTTGGACTCCGCCAAGGCTGCCCTTTGTCACCGATTCTGTTCATAATTTTTATGGACAGAATTTCTAGGCGCAGCCAAGGCGTTGAGGGGGTCCGGTTTGGGGACCTCAGCATCGCGTCTCTGCTTTTTGCAGATGACGTGGTGCTGTTGGCTTCTTCAGGCCGTGATCTCCAGCTCTCTCTGGAACGGTTCGCAGCCGAGTGTGGTCGGGATGAGGGTCAGCACCTCCAAATCTGAGTCCATGGTCCTCGATCGGAAAAGGGTGGAATGCCCTCTCCGGATCGGGGATGAGATCCTGCCCCAAGTGGAGGAGTTCAAGTATCTTGGAGTCTTGTTCACGAGTGAGGGGAGGATGGAGCGCGAGATCGACAGGCGGATCGGTGCAGCGTCAGCAGTAATGCGGACCCTGTACCGGTCCGTTGTGGTGAAGAGAGAGCTGAGCCAAAAGGCAAAGCTCTCAATTTACCGGTCGATTTACGCTTCTACCCTCACCTATGGTCACGAGCTATGGGTCGTGACCGAAAGAACGAGATCCCGGATACAAGCGGCCGAAATGAGTTTTCTCCGCAGGATGTCCGGGCTCTCCCTTAGAGATAGGGGGAGAAGCTCGGTCATCCGGGAGAGACTTGGAGTAGAGTCGCTACTCCTTCACGTTGAGAGGGGCCAGATGAGGTGGCTTGGGCATCTAATCAGGATGCCTCCTGGACGCCTCCCTGGGGAGGTGTCCCGGGCATGTCCCACCGGTAGGAGACCCCGGGGACGACCCAGGATGCGCTGGAGAGACTATGTCTCTCAGCTGGCCTGGGAACGCCTTGGGATCCCCCGGGATGAGCTGGATGAAGTGGCTGGGGAGAGGGAAGTCTGGGAGTCCCTCCTAAAGCTGCTGCTCCCGCGACCCGACCCCGGATAAGCGCAAGAAGATGGATGGATGGATGGATGGATGTCCCATCTTAACTTGGTATTTTAGGTTTATACAATTTTTTTCCCACTATTTTTCTTTCTTTGAGGATCCTCAATGCAGGTTTAAATTGACCTTTCAACAAATTACTAGCCTGTGTTATTGCCGTGGATCAATGCTCGAACTGCTTTTTAGTCAATTTATCCGACCAGTCACACTCTCAACCACACAAGTTTCTTATCCCTGCCTACGCGAAGTCCTCTTTAATAAAAAGAGCTGCTTCATCCGGAGAGGGGACTCTACAACACCCCCTCCTTCCCTGGGAACTAAAGACAACAGTCCTGTTACCCAGCCCTGCCAACGTGAAGTAGTACTCTTTAGAACAGTGGTTGTCAAATGAGGGTACACGGAGGTACTCTAGAGGGTACATGAGATGTTACAAAAATATATAAAACAGTTTGAGAACCACTGCTCCAGAAGAGCCATCTCATCCGGAGGGGGACTCTACAACACCCCCTCCTTCCACAAGATTTAAGATCTTCTGTCCCGCCTATTTACTTGTACTTTTTTCTTCTGCACTTTTACTTTTACCTGTACGCGTTTCACAACAGCACAATCACACAACTTTAGGGCTTTAACTTACTTGTCACCTGGTTCGTTGCACTGCCAGATCCCGTCAATCCACCTCTGTAAGACGAAGGCAGACCTAAGATGCTGGCCCAGCGAAGAATTTCCTTCCCAGGTCTTTCTTTACCAGATCCGGCTAATGGACGCTGGCCCGTCGACGGTGTACAACGTGTCTTCCTCCGTATGCCAGATGGCACGTATGAGAGAATCCGGGTCACGGCACCAAAAATGTTAGACTGGTGCTCACTCTAACTTATTTTGCAAGAACCACACGGGAGACAGTATGCCCTTTAAACACTTGCAAGTGGAGAATTTGCTCGTTACTGTAGGTACAGCAGTGTTCGAACAAAGTCTGCCTTTGGTCTCTTGCAAGAGCATATTTATTGAGAACAGGTAGGGTGGGGGTGACATTGGACATGTTTGGTGGTCACCTCAGCAACTGGTTAATCAGTGCGGAGGGTCCCAGCTCATTGTTTTACAACGTCATGGAAACAAGAACTAGTGGGGCATTTTAGATGACATTTGGAAAGTTTCAACAACTGAATGGTTAAACTTTTCAGAGTCAAAGAAAGGTAAAATGTTTAAACAAAGTTAATAATTCTAGTCTACGTTCCAACATAATCATACGATCAAGATAATCAAGATAATCTGTAAACCCTAACACAAGCCACAAAGCTACAGAACAAAAAACAACATCATGCCTGGAGATAGACACAAAGGTCGATCTTGGAAAGGAGGAACCTCCTCACGACCAGCATTGGCGGTCCTATCTGTGAACATCGAAGGGTTCTCCTCTGCAAAACGAACAATCTTAGCCGATCTATGCAGCAGACAACACTGTGACGTGCTCTGCTTGCAAGAGACACACAGAGGGAGTGAAAATAATCGCCCTACCATACCAGGAATTGTCCTGGCCATTGAACGACCTCACAGGCAGTACGGCAGTGCCATATTTGTAAAAACAGGTTTAGCTATAGAAGACACAGACATGTCAGATGACCATGATATCGAAGTCCTATCTGTCGAGCTAAGCAGTGCTGTAGTAACATCTGTCTATAAACCACCACCTGTAGACTTCATATTCTCCCAGCCAATCCCCAAAGTACACAACAAACCACAGATCATTATTGGTGACTTCAACAGCCACAGTATCCAGTGGGGCTACCCTGAAATGAACAAGGATGGAGAAGCAGTTGAGGAATGGATAGAAGCCAACCAACAAAGTCTTATCCATGACCCCAAGCTACCATGCTCGTTCCTTAGTGCTCGCTGGAAACGGGGCTATAATCCAGATCTCACCATGGTCACAAATAACATTGCTGGACTGTGTAAAAAGACTGTGCTAGACCCTATTCCATCAAGCCAACACCGTCCGATCGGGATCCAAATCAAGGCGGCTGTAGTCCCAACCATCGTGCCCTACAAAAGGCGCTTCAACTACAAGAAAGCAGACTGGGGAGGATTCACCAACGAGCTGGAAGAGAAGATCAAGAATGTAATACCAGTTAGCACAAACTATGACCATTTTGCTAACCTGGTGCTGAAAACTGCTCAGAAACATATCCCCCGTGGCTGTAGCGTTCTGGTCTCGCAAAGGACTGTGCAGGACTCTATGACAATTATATCAGCATGTTTGAATCAGATTCCCTCTCAGAGGAGACAATTGCCCAAGGTGAGAAGGTGATGAAAAGCATTGCCCAAGAGTGAAGCAAGACCTGGAATGCTCTTATTGAGTCCACAGACATGTCAAAAAACAGCAAGAGAGCATGGACACTTATTCAGAAGCTACGGGGTGACCCTAAAGCAGCTTGTCAGCGCCCAAAAGTCACTGCTAACCAAGTTGCCAACCAATTGCTTGAAAATGGAAAGAGTGGAAAGAGCTCGAAAAAGATCAAACTGAACCGCAAAAAATACATCGAGGACCCTGCATTTGCAAGACAGTTCACCATGGAAGAGCTGGAAGGGGGAAGCGCTACCCTCAAACCAGGAAAAGCCATTGGACTGGATAACATCGCAACCGAACAGATCAAGCACTTCGGTTACAAGGCCTAGACATGGCTCCTACAGCTTTACAAGTGCCTGACAACACACAAGCTCCCCAACATCTGGAAGAAGGCCCACATTATAGCACTGCTAAAACCTGGAAAAGACCCATCCGCTCCCAAGAACTTTAGACCAATCTCACTTCTGAGTCACACCTCCAAGCTCTTCGAACGTCTAATCCTCAACAGAATCGGCTCCTTTGTTGACGAACACCTCATCCCTGAACAAGCAGGTTTCCGCCCTGGCAAGTCGACAACTAGCCAAGTACTCAACCTCACCCAGTACATCGAAGATGGTTATGAGGAAGGGATGGTAACTGGTGTGGTGCTTGTCGACCTCTCAGCTGCCTATGATACAGTCAACCACAGAGGTCTCCTCAGCAAGATCCTGGAGACCACAAGAGACATCCATCTGACAGAGCTGATTGAAAGCATGCTTGAAAACAGGCGCTTTTTTGTTGAACTTGGAGGAAAGAAAAGCAGGTGGCGAAGACTCAAGAATGGCCTCCCACAGGGAAGTGTGCTTGCACCACTTCTCTTCAACATCTACACCAACGACCAACCAAAAAGTGCACACACACGTCGCTTCATCTATGCAGACGATCTTGGCATAGGTGCACAAGCCACTGATTTCAAAATCGTGGAAGACAGACTCTCCAATGCTCTGACAGAGCTCTAACACCCTACTATGAAGAAAACCACCTACGTGCAAACCCATCTAAGACACAGGTGTGTGCCTTCCACCTGCGAAATCGTGAGGCTAAGCGCCAACTGAAGGTCAGCTGGTTAGGAACCCCCGTTGAACACTGTGAGCACCCAGTCTACCTAGGGGTAACCCTGGATAGATGCCTCTCCTTTAAGACCCACACTGAGAAGACTAAGTGCAAAGTAGCTGCGAGGAACAACATTGTCCGCAAGCTCACTGGCACACATCAACATGGGGTGCTAATCCACAGACTCTCAAGACAACTGCACTTGCTCTCTGCTACTCAGCCACGGGGTATGCTTGCCCAGTATGGGAGCGAGCTGCCCATGCCAAGAAGCTGGACCCCGCCCTAAATGCTACCTGCTGTCTTATCACTGTCTAAAATCAACGCCTATAGAGCACCTGTACATCCTGGCAGGAATAACCCCACCAGAGATACGTAGACAAGCAGCAAGCAAGGAAAAGCGACAACAACAGTCCACTGACCAAAGACATCCTCTCTTCGGCCATGTACCAGCCAAAAGCCGCCTTAAGTCCAGGAAAAGTTTTCTGAAAAGTGTCCCACCCCTTGGAACACCGAGCATAGGCAGTGAAAGAGTCACTCGGTGGGAAGAAAGACTTGACAATCTTCCACCAGAAACTACAATGGAGCTTAAGGCAAGGCTTGCCTATGATTTAGGGCTATATAAATATACTTGACTCGACTTGATCCCCAACATTTGGAGCACCACGGACAGGATTTGTTTCAGACAATGTTTTCACAGACAGGCGTTTGACATCACGATTTTTGCGACGAAAACTTCAGAACAATTCTAGAAAATACAAATCAAATCAAAATTAAATGTAGCATCAATAAATCAAATAATCACCGATTGCACATTGCTTTTAGAAGTTTTCTAAAATCATCCGTGTTTGAATTACAATCCCATTTCCGCAAAACATACCAACCCACAATCTTAAATATCACCATACTGTCTTTTCAGCCAATCATATAGCGTGACGTCATCAAAAGTGTTAAGGATCCGATCTGAACACAGAGTGGATCTGGTGCCTACATCGGCTTTTAAGGTTTGGCGGATGAATACAACAAATTTAAATAATACGACCGGCATAGAAACAAGGGTATTGTGGTGGCAAAGGAAAGGAGACGCAGGTGTGTCACGAAAAAAACTTTATTCAACATACTCGTAAAACGAGGAATAGAAAGAACACACACCCTGGTCCCAACACACCCTTTAACCCTTATTTCCATGCTTAATTCCATCCATTCATCCATCTTCTTCCGCTTATCCGGGGTTGGGCCGTGGGGGCAGCAGCTTTAGGAATGACTCCCAGACTTCCCTCTCCCCAGCCAGTTCATCCATCTCATCCTGGTGGATCCCAAGGCGTTCCCAGGCCAGCTGAGAGACAGTCTCTCCAGCATGTCATGGGTCATCCACGGGGTCTCCTGCCGGTCGGACATGCCCGGAACACCTCCCATGGAAGCATCCAGGAGGCATCCTGATGCGATGCCTGAGCCAACTCATCTGGCGCCTGTCAACGTGGAGGAGCACCGGCTCTACTCCGAGTCTCTCCCGGATGACCGAGCTTCTCACCCTATCTCTAAGGGAGAGCCCGCACACCCTGCGGAGGAAACTCATTTCGGCTGATCCGCCTGTCGATCTCGCGTTCCATCCTGCCCTCACTCGTGAACAAGACCCCAAGATACTTGAACTCCTCCACTTGGGGCAGGATCTCATCCCCGATCTGGAGAGGGCATTCAACCCTTTTCCGACCGAGGACCATGGACCCAGATTTGGAGGTGCTGACCCTAATCCCGACCGCTTCACACTCGGCTGTGAACCGCTCCAGTGAGAGCTGGAGATTACGGTTTGAAGAAGCCAACAACACCACGTCGTCTGCAAAAAAGAGATGCAATGCTGAGGTCCCCAAACCGGACACCCTCAACGCCTCAGCTGCGCCTAGAAATTCTGTCCATAAAAGTTATGAACAGAATCGGTGACAAAGGGCAGCCTTGGCGGAATCCAACCCTCACTGGGAACGAATCCGACTTACTGCCGGAAATGCAGACCAAACTCTGGCATCAATGATACAGGGACCGAACCGCCCTTATCAGCTGGTTCGGCACCCCGTACTCCCGAAGCACCCTCCACAGAACTTCCCAAGGAACACGGTCGAACGCCTTCTCCAAGTCCACAAAACACATGTGGACTGGTTGAGCGAACTCCCATGCACCCTCGAAAATCCTGCTGAGGGTATAGAGCTCCAGGCCCTGCTTCCGCAATGTGTCGGTGGAATTGAGGTCTTCGACGACTCATGACGTCCCGAGTCGAGGTCAGCAGCTCGCCATCTCCACTGTAAACAGTGTTGATGGTGCCCTGCTTCCCCCTCCTGAGACGCCGGATGGTGGACCAGAATTTCCTCGAAGCCGTCCGGAAGTCATTCTCCATGGCCTCGCCAAACTCCTCCCGCGCCCGAGTTTTTGCCTCAGCAACCGTCGAGGCCGCATTCTGCTTAGCCTCCGTAGTCCCACAGGCCAGAACGGCCCGATAGGCCTCCTTCTTCAGCTTGACGGCATCCCTTACTGCCGGTGTCCACCAGCGGGTTCGCGGGTTACCGTCACGACAGGCACTGACCACCTTACGGCCTGCCTCAACAATGGAGGCACAGAACATGGTCCACTCAGACTCAATGTCCCCCGCCTCATCCGGGACGTGGGAAAAGCTCTGCCGGAGATGGGAGTTGAAGCTCTTCCTGGCATGGGATTCCGTCAGACGTTCCCAGCAGACCCTCACAGTATGTTTGGGTCTGCCGGGTCGGACCGGCATCTTCCCCCACCATCGGGGCAACCCACCACCAGGTGGTGATCAGTTGACAGCTCCGTCCTTCTCTTCACCCAGGTGTCCATAACATGTGGCCGCAGATCCGATGACAGGACTACAAAGTCGATTATCGAACTGCGGCCTAGGGTGTCCTGGTGCCAAGTGCACACATGCACATGTTGTTCATATGTTTGAACATGGTGTTCATTATTGACAATCCGTGTCAAGCACAGAAGTCCAATAATAGAAAACCACTCGGGTTCAGATCGGTAGGGCTGTTCCTCCCAATCACGCCCTTCCAGGTCTCACTGTCATTGCCCACGTGAGCATTGAAGTCACCCAGTAGAACGATGGAATCCCCAAAAGGAGCGCTCTCCAGCACTTCCTCCAAGCACTGCAAAAAGGGCAGGCACAATATTGTGCTTCCCAGCACTTCCTCCAAGGAATCTCAAAAGTACTCTGAGCTGCCGATTTGGTGCATAGACACAAACAGTCAGGACCCGTCCCCCTACCCGAAGGCGGAGGGAGGTTACCCTCTCGTTCACCAGGGTGAACCCCAATGTGCAGGTGCCCAGCCGGAGGGCAACAAGTATGCCCATACCTGCTTGACGCCTCTCACTGTGGGCAACTCCAGAGTAAAAGAGAGTAAATCTCAAGAGGGCTTATATAGTTTTCCTCAAGAGAGCTTGTACCAGAGCCCAAACTGTGTGTAGAGGCAAGTCCGACTATGTCTAGTCGTAACTTTTCTGCCTCGCACACCAGCTCGGGCTCCTTTCCAGCCAGAGAGGTGACATTCCATGTCCCAAGAGCCAGCTTCTGCAGCCGGGTATCGGACCGCCCCGTCTTTGGCCGCCGCCCAGCTCACTTAGCACCCGACCCCTTTTGGCCCCTCCCACTGGTGGTGAGCCCATGGGAAGATATATAACTTTACTCGGAGCATCCTCATAACATCACACCAATAACATAACATGAGTTTTGTTCACGTGACGAGGTGTAGGAAAGTATCCGGTCCATTTTTCAAAATAAAAGACTCAGATAAATAAAAAAGAAATAATAAAAGTTATTTATACTTTCTTGTGGGGTCCGGTACCTAATGAAACCAAAAAGGTATCGGTCTACGGCCCTGGGGTTGGAGACCGCTTCAATAAAGAAGAAATTACTGTATGGTGAGTATCATTGCGCTCAATGTCAATGGAATAGCAACAACAACAACCACAAAAAAGCCTGGTGAGTATTAGCCATTGAAGTTCAAAAGGTTACATGTGGGAAAAAAAAATGTAAGTATCATGCGTAGACCTACCTGTTGAATAGGTGTTGTAGTTCAAAGGTACATGTGTGGTAAAAAGTAATCCGCCGTATCGAGGTGCAGATAGCGTTTAAGAACTTTCTAAAGAAAATGACAAAAGTTAGATCTTCGTGTAGACATTATGGGTAGAGGATTCTAACAAAGAAGTTAGGAAAAAAGCTCTGTCACTCAAATTTCTGAAGATGAAAAAAATGAGGTAATACCAATAAGACAACATAGTTGTATGTATTTATCAAAGTTCACATGCCATATTTTCCGGACTATAAATCACAGTTTTTTTTTCATAGTATGGCTTACACTCAGGAGCGACTTATATGTGAAATTATTAACACATTATTACTTGATCATTAACACATTACTTACTTATTAGCTCAGTGGCCTTGTGGTATGAGTGTCCGCCCTGAGACTGGAAGGTCGTGGGTTCGATCCCCGGCTGAGTCATACCAAAGACTTTAAAAAAATAGAACCTGATGCCTCCCTGCTTGACACTGGATTGGGGATGTTGTAAAGCTGCACCTTCTTGGGCCGCCCTGCATGTGGCAGTACCGGCACCTGCCGGGCAAACGACCCTTTGAAAGCGAGAGGGTGGCAAGGTGACGGCACGGCCGATTGACACCTAAAACAATCTTTGTGCTGGTAAGACTTGCAGAAATACATAACTGCTAGTCTACTCATCCGTCGGATCTACGGGAGATTCCATCCATCCATCCATCCACCTACTAGTAGTTTATCACTTCACATGTTACTTTCACACTAAACCCCTTGAGGGAATAGTTGGAACTGCAACTGACGATGAGTCTGTCTCCATCCACTGACTTTCAGAGTCAGTGGAGTTGTTTATAAGTGACAGAGGACCAAGATTTCGATGGATTTAATGATTTGGAGCGACACGGATGGTTAGATAAACTCGTTAGGTGTATAGTTTATATGTCACGTCTCGTCCCCAACTGCTCCACTATGTGTCTGTTGTCTTGGTTTCTGTCTGTGTGCTCGCCCCTCCCCTCCTGTGTGCCCATGATCAGTGTGATTATTCCCACCTGCCTCTCGTTACCTGTCGTGTATATAAGTCCTGTCTGCCCCGCACTTCCGGTCGGATCATTGGTTTTGGTTGTTCGGTGTTGGATTTATGTTGTGTGTTCATGTCATGATGTGTTTTTGGTTCCTGTTCCTGTCATCGGTAATGTCACCCTGTCTTTTTGTTTCACGTCTTTTTGGTCAGTCTCGTTGTTAGGTTTTGTTAGGTCATGTCAGTTGCCGAGTCTGTTAGTTTGCCTTTTTTGAGTTCACCAATAAACCCTGGTCCAAGCTGCACTTGGTCGTCCTGCTCCATGCTCCACCCGACCGTGACATTATATATAGTTATATAGGCCTGTGGAATTAATTAGAACTGCAAATGATGATGAGTCTGAATCCATCCACTGACTTCCGGAGTCAGTGGAGTTGTTTATAATTTACACATAGGACAAATATTTCAATTGATTTAATGATTTGGAGTTGCACGTATGGTTCGATAAACTTAATTATGTTATAGTTATTTGATATATAGTTTATATTTAGTTATATAGGCCTGTGGAATAATTGTAACCGCAACTGACGAGTCTGACGTCAGCGCCGATGTACTTCCGGAGTCAGCAGCGGCGTTGTTTATAGTAAGTGACACAGAGGTTTTTTTTTTCTGCTTTATTATGCATTTTATGGCTGGTGCGATTTATACTCCGGAGTGACTTATAGTCTGGAAATACGGTATATACATTCTGAGCTTGTGTTTGTAATTCACGCAATCACGGAAGATTCAGAAGGGAGGCAACAACTGCTACATTCTTACCTATTACCATAATTTAATATGACCTCCATGATGTAAAAAAAAACATCAATATTCCATCCATACGACTGCATATGACAATATACATTCCACAAAACAACTGCCACATTCTTACCCATTCTGATAATCTAATACGGCCTCCATGATGTCATAAAGTGATAGATATTCCATCTATACAACAACTGCATATGACAATCTGTGACCTCTGTGACCTTTATTGTTATTAATCATAGGATGATTTACGAGCTATGCCTTTGATTTGAATTTTTGCTGCATCATAATTTATTCTCGTGTACATTGAATTACCCAATATGTAAACACAAAAATAGTACTTCCCTGTTTCAAATGAGAGCATCCCGAGGCAGAAGGACTTGGAGAAATGGACTCATCTGCATTTTTTATATGATCAAATACTCACAAGGCAGTGGAACCTTGGGAAATCGTTCACAGCAGCTGGAGAGGGATCGGCATGCTGGTAGTCGGCCACATTCAGGGTCCGTTGAGGATGTGGCGGATCTCACAGGGGCCACAGCCAGCGAGGAGGAGGGGTGAGGCAAGCACTGGTCAGCCACATTTGAAAACCGATGAGGATGAGGGTGCGGATCTCTTCACAACTCGTGAGGAGGTGGGATGAAGCACACCGGTGGTCGGCCACATTCCAGGTCCGATGAGGACGGCTGGGTTGGGTCTTTACCCACTGTGGCGAGCAGCTCTCCTCAAGCCTGAAACAGGGGCTACACGTTTAAGTGCGGGCGGTAGGTGCCGACTGGATTGGCGGGATTGATGGATTGGGCCGGTTGCGAGTCTGAATCTCCGTCATCCTGCGAGCTGACGTGTACCGCGTGCCGGGCTGCTATACATTAGTCATCTGAGTCGCCGTTACGGGAACTAGCAAGCACGCAGCGTCCCTGGTTGAGGACTGCAGCGGAGAAGGCGGACGTGGCTGGAGGGCATCCAGCAGAATGGGTGTGAGTGTACACTGCAGCCATCTTTGGCAAATGGCAGATATTAGTTGTCGGACTCACATCAAGGTGTGTTGACCCACATCAGGGGTCACCACTGTGGCAGAAGTAGAAGCACATTGTAATGCCTTAACTTTGGCATTTGACTTTATGCAATTCAGAGTATGATGTTTTGTCTGTTTCTTCAGTGTTTGCCACCCTACACATCCACAGACAATTTTGTGACAAAATATTTTTCTTGCAAGTTTCTCAATCTGTCATGCATTTAATCATTTCTGCTACAACCAAATAATTTTCTTGTCTATTAAACTGGATGAGTTGCAATGATTTTTGAACTTGTGTTTTTCTGTAATCAGGGTTGAGTTAGACCAGATTGAACTGCTCAGACCAGGTCGACGACATGGAACTGCTCAGTTGGACTAGTACAGCTTTTTTTAGTCATCCTCCTGCTCAACTTCCTCTGCCTCCCACCACGTCAACCAATCAGCCAGAGTGACTGTTTCAGGCTCAGCAATTTTTCAGCCCCGGACCGATTTGCAGGTTCCTTTTGAGATTCTAAGAAGACTATTCATCAACTCTGTCTGTTATGCTGACCTTAAAAACTGCTCGTAAAATTGAATCATTTGATATACACAAGACTAAAATGGGACCAGGCTATTAAAAAATATATAAAAAATACAATCAATTGAACAGGCCCACGTGTATCAGCCTGTGGTTGGGAATGACGATACTTGTTCCATTAATGCATATTAAATTCATTCTCTGAAAGGGAAAAATGAACAAATGCTAATTCCCTTTTCATTGTTTATTTTTAAGTGTGAATATTCAAAGTTAATGGTAATAAATAATGTGGTTTGAAATGTGAATTTCCTTATTCTACTTTTGTTAATGATATTGTTTATATTCTAGATACAGCATGTACATTATTATTAGTAGCCAGTGTAGGCCATGTTGGACAAGATTAAGGATAAAGTTAGTGACAAGGTAAATATTTCTCAAAAATATTTTGAAATTTATTTTCAAGGGCTTTAAAATATAAGTGTTGTGCTTTTAATTTTTGTTTTACTCTATGGATTACATTTTGTTGATCTAAAAAAATGTGGGTTAAATGTGTAGAAAAGTCAAGGTTGCTTCCCTTAATAGTTTGGTTGAATCTCTGCAGATTATAAACTGTTGTTTTATATCATCAAATTTTAATTTAACGATCAATTTGTTAATAAAAATGCTAACTTATTCTAATTGTCTTGACCAGATGCCTTATTTATTTTACCCTAATGCCTCTACATTTGAATCACTGAAAGACGTTTTCCACAGTATCCATCTGAGAGTACTTCTCTGTGATCGGCTCGGAAAAGGTGGGACATACAGTATAATACTTCAAACTGTTTGGGCGATGCGGCATCTTGTGCACGCCTACCCAGATGCGTATGCGCACAAATATCTTTAAAATTAAAATGAAGAAAACACCTCTCACTGTTCTTTCAAAAAGGAGTCTCAGTCTATGGGTAAATCTCTGAGAATAGAATTGCAAAGCTCATGTATTTGTCCACCGGTGGGTGTCAACATGTTTGGTTTGGTCATTTCCTCCAGCCTCGGCCCTATTTTGTCATGTGACCACACAATCAGCATCAACGATCAGCACCATGGTTTGCGCCATTCTTCCATGCACTCGTCTCACTGTGATTTCTTCCCCCTGCAAATAATAGGCACTCATTATTCATCACCACACCGGCTTACCATGCACGCCCTCCTGTCTGGTTCGTCTGCTTTGACACACGTATAAAGTTAAAGTCCCAATGATCGTCACACACACATCTGGGTGTGGTGAAATTTGTCCTCTGCATTTAACCCATCCCCATGTGATTTTGATCTATCCCCTGGGGAGAGGGGAGCAGTGAGCAGCAGCAGTGCTGCGCTCGGGAATCATTTGGTGATCTAACCCCCCAATTCCAACCCTTAATGCTGAGTGCCAAGCAGGGAGGCAATGGGTCCCATTTTTATAGTCTTTGGTATGACCCGGCCGGGGTTTGAACCCACAACCTTCCAGTCACAGGGCGGACACTCTGCCACTAGCCCACTGAGCTGTTCTATTCCCTGATTGCCTGATCCACTGCTTGCTTCCTGCCTTTTTTTGCTTTCTCTGTTAGATCTGACCCCTTGTCTGTCCCCTTGCCTTGCTCTTGTCTGCCTTGACGGCACACGCTCCCCAACTGGCTCGCCAGCCCGCTTTGTGCACCTGCCCTGCTGGAATTCCAATTTCCCCTTTTTCCCTTTACCCTCAATAAGGAGTTTGTGTTGTGCTTGGTTGCCGTGCCTCGTCCATGACATTTTTGTTTCCACTGCTGACTCACATCCCACCCCCAATTGTATTGTGTATTTTCTTTAGTTTGTGTGGGGTAATGTAGGATATCTGTCAATTTGTACAATTTTATACCTTACACATTGTTCCAGCAATTCAATATAATTTCCCACTGTTCGGTTGTAAAGTTGACACCCAAATCTCTTTCCCACCGGACTTTTATGGATACAGTACAGATATACCACTCCAAATAGCCTGTAGGGTGGAGTGCAAATGATTGTTCGTCTGTGTGCCCTATAATTGGCTGGCAACCAGTTCACGGTGTCCCCCGCCTACTGCCTGAAGTCAGCTGAGATAGGCTCCAGCACGCCCGTGACCCTTGTGAGGAAAAGCAGTTCAGAAAATGGATGGATGAGACATTCACATGGGTTTAACCAAATTTGCCCCGAAAGTATGAGTAAGAATCCTGGAGATGGCCGCTGGACCTCCTTTCACAATCTCTCAGAAAAGGCTCCACACCCGTCCGTGTCTTGATCTTACTGGCATCCATTAAACAAGGGGTGTCCAAACTTTTTGCAAGGAAGGGCAGATTTGATAAAGTGAAGGGGCCCAGGGGCCAATAGTGTTTTCGGACATTTTTTAACTACAAAAATTTCAAATACACACTGTTATAATACAATTTTCATTGTCACAATTATCTTTATTTTTCAAATGACAAAATAAGCCACTCAGGCAGATGTGAACAACTCTAAAAACACAAATTCTGCCTTTCATTCATATCTGAAGAGTCAGATAACATTGAACAAACTGTATGAGATACCTTAAATTTATGTGTTTAAAATTATTTTTTGCCTCATGAACATTTTAAACAGGAGTTATAAGTAATGCAAAGTTGTCTGATATTATTAAAACTTAAAACAAGTGAATTTTGCTCTTGTCATTCACAATATCTTTCAGAAAGTAGTAGTTTGTGTCACGTCTACAGGTTTATAACATCAACAGTATTAACATGGCCACTTCGTAGCTTGCTTTAATAATACCATATTTTTCGGACTATAAATCGCGTTTTTTTTCATAGATTGGGGGGGGGGGGGGGTGACTTATACTGAGGAGCCACTTATATGTGAATTTTTCACAAATTTTCAAAATTCAAAAAAAAAAAAAAAAAGTGAAACCGCGATAAATGAACCGCGATGTAGCAAGGGACTACTGTAATTTGAACTTCAAGTGACGTCAGCGGCGCGACGGTTGTTTACATAAAGGACAAAGATTCGATCACGGGATGCCGAGAAGATGATGAAGGGCCCCACGTACTACCGGCATCATTAGCGGCTTTGTAAGTGACACGGAGGACGAAGAGTTTGAAGGATTTAATGATTTGGAGTGACACAGAAGGTTTGAAAAAAATATTATGGCTTTTACGCACGCCCGGTCCTACTCTACGGAGCTCTCTTTCACCTCCGTGGATGGAAGTTGGGGGCCGGCGCTCGGCCGGGTGGCTGACCGGGGACGATGGATAGGGCTCGGACATGGCTTTTACGCACGCCCGGTCCTACTCTACGGAGTTCTCTTTCACCTCCATGGATGGAAGTCGGGGGCCGGCGCTCGGCCGGGTGGCTATCCGGGGACGGTGGATGGGGCTCGGAAATGGCTTCTACGCACGCCCGGTCCTATTCTATGGAGCTCTCTTCCACCTCCGTGGGTGAAGTGCCACCTCCGGGGATGGAAGTCCACGCCGCCACACGCCTAGAAGTCGACGCCGGTGCTTGGGGCCGTGTGGCGGTGAACTATTTATGTTATAGTTATTTGATATATTTTATTTCGTGTAGCAACTTGTATATGTTTTTATGTTTACAGTTTAGTAGTTGTTGGCTCGTTGAACTCTTGTTTTGTTAAATAAAGAGCCGTTTACCAAACCCACGTCTTTCCTGGTACTTTGTTAACGCTACAATATAGTTATATACTAGATCTGTGGAATAACGACGAGGCTGATGCCAGCGGCACACGCGCGGCGTTGTTGACAAAGGACAAGGACTTTGATCGATGGATTTTAATGATTTGGAGTGACACAGATGCTTTGATAATATTATTGCTTATATAATAGTTATTTGATATATAATTTATATATCGTTATATGGGCCTGTAGAATATTTTGAAGTGCAAATGCCGTTAGCAGCGCGCATTGTTGACTTAAAGGACGATCGATGGATTTAATCATTTGGAGTGACACAGATGGTTTTATAAACGTGTTATATATGTAATAGTTATTTGAATAACTCTGAATGTTACGTCAGGCCCGTTCTCAGCTCTTCGTTTGTGTTTATGTTATGTTAGCATGCCTATCGTTTAGTCTGTTGTTGCTCGTTCATGTCTGTTCTTGGTGTTGGATTTTGTCAAATACATTTTCCCCAAAATGCGACTTATACTTCGGAGCGACTTATACATGTTTTTTTTTTTCCCCTTTATTGTGCATTTTATGGCTGATGCGACTTGTACTCCAGAGCGACTTTTAGTCCAAAAAATACGGTACATTCGCCTGGGTAGATGATTTTTTAAATTTAGTTTAACAATGCAATGCCATAAATAATACATTATAAGACCGAAGCTGCGGGCCGTATGAAATCTGACCGGGGGCCAGATTTGAACCGCGGGCCGGACTATGGACATGCTGCATTAAACAGTTCAACTGAGAATATGCTCTTCTGGTAGTTACTATTGACGTAACAAGCGTTAAAGATAAAAGAACCGGATGAAAGATTTGCCCAGAAATTAACAATTGGTGCTGTGACCTTTGTGGTCTTATGCTCATTGCTCTTTTCTTTCTTTTTTTGGACACCATCCCTGCAGAAAATTCAACAATTTGACTGGGCCCAAAAATAAGGTGTGCAGCATGCCTTCTTTGTTGCGATGTTTCAGGAGGGATCGCACTTCACTGTTCATCCAGGCTTTTTGGTTTGACTGTGACGTCAACAAAGCTCCTGATGTAGGAGAGTACGGTGTCCGTGTACTCCTGGACGTTGTGGCTATAGAATAAATCCCATATTGTAGTGGCAAAACAGTCCTGTAGCAGAGATAGGGCTCCTTCAGGCCAGGTCTTAATTGTCTTTCTCTCAGGTTTTGAATTCCTCAGCAGAGGGGTGTAGTTGGGGGTGAGCGACAAGCAGAGGTGGTCAGATCCAGCCAGGTGGGGGAGGGGGGGAGCTTTGTATGCATACTTAATATTGGAATAAACATGATCCAAAGTGTTATTCCCTCTGGTGGCGAAATCCACAAGCTGGGCGAGTTTGGGGAGCACAGACTTCAGGCACGCCTGGTTGAAATCACCGGCAACAATAAGGACTGTGTTGGGATGGGTGAACAGCTGTTTGTTTATGGTGTAAAACAACAGGCTGAGCCGTGCTAACGTTAGCATCGGGTGGGATGTAAACAGCTATCACATATACTGAGAACTCCATGAGATAAAAAGGTCTGCACAAACTGCCAGAAGCTCTAAATCAGGAGAACAGTGTTTGTCAAAGATCCTGCTGTCACAACCCCACTGGTTGTGAACATAAACACAGAGAGCTGTTAGGGATGACAAATTATTTTGATCATATGATTATGTTGGGGTGTAGACAAGAATCATTAACTTTGTTAAAATCTTTCACCTTTCCTTGACTCGGGAAAGTTTCCACATTCAGTTGTTGAAACTTTCCAAGTGATGTGGAAACATTCTTGCTTAGTTATCTAAATTGCTCCACTAGTATCTGTTTCCACATCCTTGTAAAACAAAGCGCTAAGACACTCTGCACTGATTAACCAGTTGCAGAGGAGACCACCGACACCTGTTCACTCTCACCCCCACCCTGTTTTCTCTCAATAAATATTCCCTTGCAAGAGACGAAAGGCAGACTGCTTTCAAGCACCTTTGTATCCTACAAGGTGATGAAAGCTTTCTCTACTTGCAAGTGCTAAAGGGCAAACTGTGTGGTTCTTGCAAATAAGTTAGAGTGAGGAACACGGCTATACACCGAGTCTCTCCCAGATGACCGAGCTTCTCACCTTATCTCTAAGGGAGAGCCCAGACACCCTGCGGAGGAAACTCATTTCGGCCGCTTGTATCCTGGATCTTGTTCTTTCAGTCACGACCCATAGCTCGTGACCATAGGTGAGGGTAGGAGCATAGATCAACCAGTAAATCTTTGCCTTTGGGCTCAGCTCTCTCTGCGAAATTCTGTTCATAATTTTTACAGACAGAATTTCTAGGCGTGGCCAAGACGTTGAGGGTGTCCGGTTTGGGGAGCATCGCGTCTCTGCTTTTTGCAGACGACGTCGTGCTGTTGGCTTCTTCAAGCCATGATCTCCAGCTTTCACTGGAGCGGTTCGCAGCCGAGTGTGAAGCGGTCGGGATGAGGGTCAGCACCTCCAAATCCAAGTCCATGGTCCTCGGTCGGAAAAGGGTGGAATGCCCTCTCCGGATCGGGGATGAGATCCTGCCCCAAGTGGAGGAGTTCAAGTATCTTGGGGTCTTGTTCACGAGTGAGGGCAGATTGGAGCGCGAGATCGACAGGCGAATTGGTGCAGCGTCGGCAGTAATGCGGACTCTGTATCGGTCTGTCATGGTGAAGAGAGAGCTGAGCCAAAAGGGAAAGCTCTCAATTTATCGGTCGATCTATGCTCCTACCCTCCGCAGGTTGTCCGGACTCTCCCTTAGAGAAAAGGTGAGAAGCTCGGTCATCCGGGAGAGAGCTAGATGAGGTGGCTTGGGCATCTCATCAGGATGCCTCCTGGACGCCTCTCTGGGGAGGTGTTCTGGGCATGTCCCGCCGGTAGGAGACCGGCCCAGAGGCGCTGGAGAGACTATGTCTCTCAGCTGGCCTGGGAATGCCTTGGGATCCCCCGAGATGAGCTGGATGAAGTGGCTGGGGAGAGGGAAGTCTGGGAGTCCCTCTTAAAGCTGCTGCCCCCGCGACCCGACCCCAGATAAGCGGAAGAAGATGGATGGAAGGATGGATGGGTTGAAAGGAAAATAAAAAACGTTATGCCGAAATGTGTTATTTTGGGGGACACCAAGAGTCAGCAATCTAATGTGAAATTGCAGTAGATATATTGGACAATATTTAGGCATATATATGCATACACGTCATTTAAAAACTAAAAAAGAACGAATCACCTTAGGAAGTGATTCGTTCACTCTCGTTCACTGAAAGGATTCGTTCTTTTGAACGAATCGTTCACTCACAAACCAATACTACTGTAGCGCAGAAACTCGAATTGCGCGGGCAAGACAGGGGACGCATTGGCGATTTTATGTCAGCCAGTCGCGGCATCCATCAAGCAGACGAAGCCTCGTCTGTGTGTCAGCCAATCACGGCACCTGTCGAGCTGACTAAGCCTCGTTTGTCATCCATGACGTCACCGCTCCATAATGATACATGCCTCGATACGCGCTCCACTAAACACTTCCTGGATTACTTGATACACGCTCCGAAGCATCGGCACCGCACGACCCAACACGAGTGTTAATCCTTCTGAAGCTCATATAGAGTTTTACTAAGTCTAGGCACTCTGGCCAGTTTCTGCCTGTTGTTTCCGTGCATTTTTTTCCAACCTGCTTTTGATGGTTCTTTCCACTGAGGGTGATAAGCACAGTCGTTTTTTAACGTTATTCTAAGGTGTACAGCCATGTTCTGTACTACTTGGTTCACAAAGTGTGGACCATTGTCACTGTAAATGTTTTGGGGGATGCCATGAGATGGATTTGCAAATGGCTTTGGCTACTGTTAGGGCATCTGCCTGTTTGGATTGGACTATTTCTACCTATTTGGGAAATGCATCAATCATCACTAGGCAGCATTTGCGAGGTCCACTTTGTGTGACTTCGATAAAATCCATGTGCATGGTTTGAAAGAGGTAACAAGGTTTTGGTAATGAGCCTCTTTTAGGTCTCATGTTTCCGTGTGAATTATGCGTCACACAAACAGGACATGCTTTACAAAAAAAAAATAATAATAATAAGTGAGAAACCAAACCAAAAGTAGTGAATTATTGATATATGATGGAACTCATCCCTCCTGTTAACACATGACATGTCACAATTGCTGTTGACATAAAAAGTTATTTTGGTAAAACAAGTTTGTTATTAATGTGGTAGTTATTATCTTTATCCATTATTGTACTTTTTGTCGTCCACATTTGTTTTTCCATTAATGGAGCATTGTTCTGCATGTCTGTCAGTAGTTTTGTCTATGAGTTGTGTGTCCTTTGAATCTATTAGATAATTTTCATGGCCATGTTTCCCTGCTGCTGCTTCTTTTGCAATTTTGTCTGATAATCTGTTTCCGTTTGAGATTTCGTCTGTGCGGCACATTTACACACAGGTAGTTTAGGAGGTAAATGGATGGCCTTCCTGGTGGGGGGAGAGACTCATTTGTTAATGATTAGACATTTTTACTTCTTTACTTTAGTCACTATTCCATCATTTTTCGATTGTTTACAGCAAAAGTTTGAAAAATTTGAGAACATTTTTAACTTAATGGTATGACTCAAATTGTATTACATAATCCATATGTCGTAAAGTGTTGTATTATTTCTATCTTCCACTATCTGTACTACACCCTCCCTCGTGTTGAGGCTTGGCAAGGACAATGCCTCACAATCCTTGTCCAGTATCACTATAACAAACTTTTTGGAAGGATGTGTCCTTTACTACATTTGATTCTTTCATCATTTAATTTGACTTTCTTTCCAAAACACTTCTCTGTTTTCCCAGTTCACACATCTGCATGTGTCACTGGTTCTCCAGTTTTTTTTTCCATTTTCTTCCTCTAGTTCAGGGGTCCCCAACCGTCAGTCCGCGGACCGGTACCGGTCCGTGGGTCACTTGGTACCGGGCCGCCAAGCCGCACAGGAAAAAAACAAACATATTTTTTTTATCGACGATCAATTCATTCTGGTCAAGACGCTCGTTACGGTCACGTGACATGTTACCCAAGTCGGGCCCGCAAAGCTAGCAAAAATGAGTAAGAATTAATTTTGAAAAATGTAAAAAAATTGGCAATTCTCTCCCAATTACAATCCTCGCTGTGTCTCTTGACACAAGACGCTTGTCTCGGTCACGTGACATGTCACCTCAGTCAAGCCCGCGACGCAAGCAAATATGAGCAAGAAACAGAGATGTTTGGAAAGCTTCTTCGGAAAGGGGAAAAAAGCCCAATGAGGAGACTAAAGAAGAAGAGTCTACCACTTCTAAGAAAAGGAAAGCTGCATTTAAAAGAACATTTCTGGAGTCCTACTTAAAATATGGATTTATTGCCACAGGTGACTAACGCGCCAAGCGCACTCTGCATAATATGTGGCGACAGGCTAGCTAATGAGGCAATGAAGCCTTCAAACCTGCTTCAGGACATGGAGACCAAGCATCCTGCATTAAAAGACAAACCTTAACCACTTCGGGTGTCATTGTCTTCGATTACACCTAGATGGGACCGGCTCGTTTCTGAGAAACAAGCTCGGTGATCCCAATAATTCAACGTCATGGTGAGTTTTATTTTTATGTGGTTTATATTTGTTTTTATGCCAGTCGTATCATTTTATTTCATCTTATTTATATATTTATTATAAATGTATTATTTATTTATATAAAGGCCGGTCCGCAAAAATATTTCTGACGCGTAGTGGTGAAAAAAGGTTGGGGACCACTGCTCTAGTTAATTATCAATCCAAAAGCAACCCTTTTTCTCCCTTAGCATTGTCAATTAACATGGTGGATGGGGAATACAGATGGTGCAAAATGTGAGTATTGGATTGTTCCCAGGAATAAATTGGCATAGCTGAAATTCCAAATTTTAGCAGCAGGTGGTGCAAAATGTGAGTAGAGAATTATTGGGTAAATTGGCATTGCTGAAATTCCAAATTTTTCCAAGAGATGGTGCCAAACCTTTACATGAGACCAGAAGGGGCAGTCGAGCAAAACAAGCTGAACTAGCAAGAATATGGATAAATAGAATAGCACGGGGTCGGTTCTGAGTCACACATGGAAGCACAAATGTTTGGATTTTTTATTTTATTTCTTTGCTTGGCTACATATATTCAGTAATAGGTTAAAGCAATATTATCACATAATTGTACCAAGGTGCCCACTACCATTAGATTATGGTGGTGTGTTAAGAAATATTCAAAAAGGTTGATTCAAATGTTTTGAGATGTTTTAATCAGTAAGAAATATTCAAAAAGTTGATTCAAATGTTTTGAGATGTTTTAATCAGTATAGTCAAGGATTCATGATTTTATATTTTATTGACATGTAACATTGAAGTTTTATTTTTATGAAAAGTGTTTTGAATGATTTTAAAGGAAGGGTGGGGGGGCTCACTGGGGTGTTGGCTGTATTTTTGGTGGAAAATAGTTCATGGGAAAAATGAAAGAGCGGAAACAGCTGCCAGGGGGCAGCAGGCTTGCGTAATTTGGGGAAAACCTGGTGTCGAGTTACATGGTGGATAAGATGGTAAAAGGTGATGCGTGAGCGTGTATTGGATTTGGCCCAGACGAATTGGCTAAGATGAAATTCCAAATTTCAAAGCTTGACATGGAAGACCTGAAGAAGGGGGCCTGAGTAGGGGTTACTTAAAAGTTACTTCTTCAAAATAAACTATTGTTAATTGGTAAAGGGGAATTTGTTGGTTGAACCAGTAAACCTCCATTCCCGTTCCAAATTTCACCAGAAGATGGTGCCAAAGTCAGATTGACCTAACATAGTAAATTAATAGTTTAAAAAGTCATTGATTAGATGACGACTTGTTCTGAGGCACAGCAACGCACAATTTTGGATTATGTTATATTATTTTGTTTTGCTATAATATACTTTGAAACTGCTTGAATATTTTAATTTGCTAACTAGGGGAGCCCATGCTCATTGTTAGGTAATGAGAATGAGACATGTTAATCACAGTTAGAGTAAGCTGCAATATATTTTATTTTATTCTGCTTTGCAATATTGTATAGTTAGTAGCAACTTGAGGAGCATCGTAGCACTGATGTTTCATTTACACATGAATGTATTAAGAGTTGAGCAAGGACAAGGGGCTGACAGTGGTACCGTGGGTGGAAGACTGCAATCCCACGCTTGAGCTTGACCTAGAGGTCACCAGCTTGTCAAAATACGTTTTGAAGATGCTTGAGTGTTTTAATTTGCTAACTAAGAGAATGCACGATCATAGTTATGATTATGTGTTAAATTGACTATTGTGAAAGTATGTGTTATTATTGTCACAATGTTTGATCAGTATCAAACATGTATGTAATATTGATGTTCCATTTACACATGAATGTATGAATGTGAGCGAAGACAAGGAGGCGGAAAGGGTTAATGGTGATTGTCAGGGTTTTCCAGATTATCTTTATCGTATGATTATGTTGGAATGCAACCCGTAAGAAATATTCTATCTTGTCCCATCCTACACAACGTCGTAAAACACCCCTTGCTATGTTTTGATCAGAGGTCAAGGGCTTTCTCTATCCAGTCCACTCTTACCCCCACCCTGTTTCTCTTAATAAAAATGCTCTTGCAGGAGGCGAGAGTCAGATTTCATTCGATCATCGCTGTATGCACAGCGACGAATGGACTCTCCACCTGCAGGTGTCTAAAAGAACTTACTTGTCTCCCGTGTGGTTCTTGCAAAATAAGTTAGAGTGAGCACAACTCTAACATTTTGGTGCCGAAACCCGGGATCCCTCATACCCGCTATCTGGCTGACGGAGGAGGATGTGCTGCATTGTCGACAGGCCAGCGTCCATTAGGTGGACCTGGTAAAGAAAGACCTGTGAAGGAAATTATTCGCTGGGCCAGCATCTTAGGTCTGCCTTCGTCTGACAGAAGTGGATTGACGGGATTCGGCAGTGCAACAAACCAGGGGACAAGTAAGTTACAGCCCTAAAGTTGTGTTGTTGTGAAACGCGTAAAAAGTTAAAGGTGCACGAGAGATAGGGCTTTGGTTTGTCCGGGCTATGAGATACGGCTTTGGTTTTTCCAAGCCATGAAACAGCTTGGGTTCAAGTTCCAGTGGAAGGAACAGGCTAAGAAAAGCAGAGCTTCTTTTTTGTTCATCGAAGAACTGCATGGATTCTTCTTAGTCTGTTTTTCCAAGCTGAGGGATCTAGCTTGGGTTTGAGTCCCAGTGGAAGGAACGTGCTAAGAAACACGGACCTTCTTTTTTGTTAATCAAAGAAGAGCGTAGATTTTTCTTTGTACGTTTTTCTGGCCAAAGAACAGCTTGGGTTCAAGTCCCAGTGGAAGGAACGGGCTAAGAAAAAACTGTTTCTTTTTCCTAATTGAAGGAGGGCGTAGATTCTTTTTTTGGTCGGTTTTTCCAAGCTGTTTGGGAGGGTTTTACACCCATCCTGGATAGGCCTAAAAATAAAAAGCGCTGGAGTTTGTGTGGTTGAGAGTGTGACTGGTAGGATAAATTGACTACAAAGAGAACTTGTTGTAAGGTCAAATTAAATCTGCATTGAGGATCCTCAAAGAAAGAAAAAACAAATTTGAAAAAAAATTGTAAAACCTAAAACTACTAAAATTAAGATGGGAAATAAGATAAAGGCAGAAGTTCTGATGTATTTTATCTAGATGATGATGGTAATGATCTAGATTTAGATACGACAGTCTTCTTCCAAAATTCCCAAAGGAACAGAGGAAGAGTTAGAGACCAACAAGGCCGAAGGCCACCATACAATTCAAAACCCCCATCAGATTCTGACAACTGTTGGAACTGTGGGAAATGTGGACACTGGTAAAAAGAGTGTTTTGGAAAAAAAAAAAAAACAATCAAAGGGCGGAGGAAGAGGCAGAGGAAAAGTCACATTTTCAGCATGACAAGCTTCCTCCCCTTTGACCACTTATGCTCATACAGAGAAAGAAAGAATAGATGCCCATATGACAGCAAAACATGTCATTGTCAGATTATTAGAATTAGATTCACCAAGATGGCGGCGCGTGCACACGCAGCGGCCACTCTCTGTCCCGTCAGTACGGTGATTTGTTCGTCTAATGAGTGTTCGTCCGACAGTCTTGTGTGTTCGTCTCGTCCGTGCTACAAGTACAGCAGGCAGGTTCTGCTTGACATCGGCAGAAGTGGGTTTTGCGGCGTTCTGGACTTTGAAGCGTCGACATTAAAGGCGCTCGGACTGCTACGTCCTGAAACGTCGCCGACCTCACCCGCTATTCCTCCCCCGGTTGGGAGCCGTCGGAAACGGTGTGCGAGGAGGCAGAAGAGGGGCAAGCGCGGAGGCGTCCGGGCCAGGCTGGCGGCCAACACAGCGCGACCGGCGGTGCCCTCCATTCTTCTGGCGAATGTTCGATCGCTGGACAACAAAATGGATTACGTTCGCCTGCTGAGGTCTACGAACCGGACGGTGCGGAACTGCTGTGTCCTCGTGTTCACCGAGACCTGGTTGAGTGACAACATTCCGGACTCTGCAGTGCATCTGGAGCGGCTAGCGTGCTATCGGGCGGACCGTGCCATTGTACGAGGGGGAAAGTCGCGTGGAGGTGGAATATGCGTCTACATCCGAGAAGAATGGTGCCGGGACTCTGTGGTGGTATGTAAGCACTGCTCGCCGCTTGTGGAGTTTGTGATCATTAAGTGCCGTCCTTTTTATCTGCCGAGGGAATTTACCGCGATTCTGCTAGTCGCGGTATACATCCCGCCTTCCAACATCGAAGGAGACAGGATCGCGGCGCTTGGTGAACTGTACCAGGCTGTCAGTGAACAGCAAACAGCGCACCCTGACGGTTTCACCATCTTCGCTGGAGACTTCAATCATGCCAACCTGAAGTCTGTTTTCCCGAGGCTTCACCAGCATGTTCCCTTTCCGACACGTGGAGACAGCTTCCTGGACCTAGTCTACTCGGCGCAAAAGGGAGCTTTCAAAGCCACCCCCCTCCCCCATCTGGGGCTTTCTGACCATCTCACCGTTTTGCTTTTGCCCGCATACAGACAATTGGTAAAGGCATCCAGGCCGGTTCGGAGGCAGGTTCGAGTGTGGCCTGAGGGTGCCTCCGATGCACTTCGTGACTGCTTCGACACCACTGACTGGGACTTGTTTAAGCAGGCAGCCACCTACAACGATTGGACGGACATAGAGGAGTATACTGACTCTGTTACCTCTTACATCACAAAGTGCATCGATGATGTGACTTGCTCGAAATCCGTCGTCACTCGCGCGAACTGGTAGCCGTGGCTGACGGGGGCTGTCCTCAGACTGTTGAGGGCCAGGGACAAGGCTTTCAGAGCGGGGGATGAGGCTGGCTTGAGGACAGCGAGGGCCGACCTGTCCCGAGGCATCAAAGAAGCGAAGAAGGCGTTCTCGTGCAAGGTCTCCACCCACTTCAAGGACAGCAAGGACGCACGTAGCCTTTGGCGGGGCATTCAGACCATCACGGACTACAAGCCCGCGCCGAGGAGCTGTGAGGGCGACGTCCGTCTGCTGAACGATCTGAACCGCTTCTTTGCTCGCTTCGACGCCCAGAACAGCACTTGCCCACTGAAGTCCACTCCCCCCCCACACGAGCAGCCCCTGCGCCTCTCTGCCGACGGTGTGAGGAGGGCGCTTGCCGCTATTGACACCCGTAAGGCGGCGGGCCCTGACAACATCCCGGGTCGAGCGCTGAAGGACTGTGCTGGGGAGCTGTCGGGTGTCTTCACGGACATCTTTAACGTTTCCCTGCAGCAGGCCATCGTCCCCTCGTGTTTCAAGGCTGCCACCATCGTTCCTGTGCCAAAGAAACCTGCACCGTCCTGCTTCAATGACTACCGCCCTGTGGCACTGACGCCCATCATCATGAAGTGCTTTGAGCGGCTGGTCATGGAGCACATCAAGTCCGTTCTCCCCCCCACCATTGACCCTTTCCAGTTTGCGTACCGTGCCAAGCGGTCCTCTGAGGATGCCATCTGCTCTGCCCTCCACTCGGCCCTCACCCACCTGGAGAGAAAGGACTCATATGTGAGGTTGCTGTTTGTGGACTTCAGCTCTGCCTTCAACACCATTGTGCCGCAGCGACTCATCTGCAAACTCGACGAGCTGGGCCTCAGTACCTCCCTCTGCAACTGGATACTGGACTTCCTCTGTCAGAGGCCTCAGGTGGTGCGTGTTGGCGACAAAATCTCCGCCAGCATCACGCTGAGCACGGGAGCCCCCCAGGGCTGCGTGCTCAGTCCATTGCTCTTCACCCTGCTGACGCATGACTGCACTGCGACCTACAGCGACAACCGCATAGTGAAGTTTGCTGACGACACGACTCTGGTGGGTCTCATCACGAAGGGCGACGAGACTCGGTACAGGTCGGAAGTTGACCTTCTGACCACGTGGTGCAGGGACAACAACCTCCTGCTGAACGTCAATAAGACCAAGGAAATGATTGTTGACTTCCGGAAGGGTCACACAACACACCTGCCGCTGATCATCGACGGTGCTGTGGTGGAGAGGGTGAGCTGCACCAAGTTCCTGGGGGTGCACATCAGTGAGGACCTCTCCTGGTCCGAAAACACCTCGTCACTGGCAAAGAAAGCTCAGCGCCGCTTGTACTTCCTGCGGAAGCTCAGGCGTGCATGTGCTCCTCAGGCAGTCCTGTCTACATTTTACCGGGGCACCATTGAGAGCGTCCTCACCAGTTGCATCGCTGTCTGGGGTGGTAACTGCACTGAACAGAACTTGAAGGCCCTGCAGCGCATAGTGAATACGGCTGGTAAGGTTATTGGTGCTTCGCTACCCTCCCTAAAGGACATTTACACCTCCCATCTCGCCCGCAAGGCAACCTCGATTGCCAGAGATGTGAGTCACCCGGCTCACTCTTTGTTTGACCTTCTGCCCTCTGGGAAGAGGTACAGGAGCCTGCGCTCCCGCACCACCAGACTCGCCAACAGCTTCTTTCTCCAGGCTGTTAGGGCCCTGAACTCGCTACCCCCTTCTGCGTAGCGTGCGGCACTGTTGCGCTATTTTCGGGAATGTCTGCTGTACGCGCACTTGCTCCTTTTTTTTTCTGCTCCTCCTATTTATTTATCTATTCATTATTTATTCAGCACGCTTTTGTTATACTTGTTTACTTGTTTGTCTGTTGTGAGCCATGTCTTGTCACCGTGGGATAGGGGGGAACGAAATTTCGGTTTCTTTGTGTGTCTTTGGCATGTGGAGAAATTGACAATAAAGCTGACTTTAACTTTGACTTTTTTTTCTTTAGATTATTAGAGCTCCTGTCCATACAAGTATGACAATGCTGTTTGTATGCCCACTGACAAATGACCAGCGATCAAATTGTGTGCACACTAAAGTTAAAAATTGCAAATTAAGTGGTAAAGAAATACAACTTGCTTCTAGAAGATGAATAAAAAAAATGAATGCGCTGTCCTCGTGTGCGTGAGATGGACCAGCTCATGATCGACCGCAGGAAATGGCCAGCCTGTGACGAATCATTGGTGCTGGGAACTACCTTTCGCGCGCAAGAGCTGTGCATGTGTGTGTATGTGTTAAAATGATTAATATTGGCTAAACTTTTAGTGTAAAGAAATTTGCTAGACTGTGGTCTATCCAATTTGCACCGCAGAACAGAAATGATTTGGAAAGATAAAAATGAGAGGAAAAGAGACAAATGTGTTTGCGAGCAGAAACTGATCCACACTAGTGCATGTTAGTGTCGAGCCCTCATGAGAAATTCGAAGAAAAAAAAAATCCGACAGAACATGCTTTCAGGAATTGGAAGAAGCAAAATTGTGAATTTAAGATATTGCAATGCTACATTCAATAGGAATAATTGATTGGTTGTGTTATAAGATTATACAAAATTCTATATGCGAGCTAAATCTGAGAAACTGAGTTCTTCAAATTTAAAAACAAAGAAAAAATTCAGATTAATTTGCCAGTCGTTTTTTTTAGTTGAGTTTTTTTTGGATTGGTGGATTGTTCTATCAAGATTCAAGATTCAAGATTTGAGTGTGCCAAACAAGGAATTTGACTTCGGTAAATCACAGCCTCTGTTCAACATTTAGGTGACTAACAACAACACTCAGGACATGTGAAAAATGGAAGACATTCTCAAACATCCCCTGATCTTAAACTCCCAAGAGGGCAAGGAAAAACTCAAAACTCCAGCTAGGGGAAATGAGAAACCTTGAGAAGAGACCACAGATGGGAGGGTCCCTCTTCTAGGATGACTCAGGAACCTTGAGTTGAAAATGGTATATGAATGTTGTGTGGTGAGCTTGGATGAATTGGGACCAATAGGAAGACTCCTTCTTGGAGACTGTGTGAGATTCATATGAGCATTGATGAATGATTGCCTGAATAAAAGGAAAATACAGGTTGAATGGTTGAAGTCGTTGGCGACTACTATGGAAAATTAGTAGAGCGACTGATGGAAGAGTGATTTTGAGTAAGTTAAATGCTAAAAAGAAAAACGTAGCTTTTGGATTGATAATTAACTAGAGAAAAAAACTGGAGAACCAGTAACACATGCAGAAGATGTGTGAACTGGGAAATTGAGAAGCGTTTTGGAAAGAAAGTCAAATTAAATTATGATAGAATCATATGTAGTAAAGAACACGTTCTCCCAAAAAGTTTCTCAAGGTGTGAGGCATAGGTGTTGCCAAGCCTCAGAAGGAGGGAGTGAGTAGGACAGATAGTGGAAGATAGTAATAATACAACACTTTATGACATGGATTTTCTAATACATTTGGGGTTATACTGTGGTAAATTTTTATTCTGGCATCATGCAATGTATATCTCACTAGTAAGCCTAAGTGTGACCGGGTCATGTTTCGGGTCAGGTTCGTGCGAGATTGTTTGGACCTTTGTCCATGAATGTAGACTCATTGGCAAAAGACACATCTGGTTTCCATTAACAACTGACATGATATGCACCGTGTACAGTTGGGCAGGCTGACTGTGGGGTCATGGATCATCCAGCAGCCCCGTGTGCGTGCACCCGAGTGAGGAAAGCGGGGCTAACTCATAAATAATGAGGAGATATTGGGAGTAATCTGTTGGTCGTTTCTTTAAGACCCTTTAAATGGCTTCCTGGTGTAGATAGGTTAGCAACACGAGAGATTTAGAGGTTTAAAAGAAAGACAGTTAAAAGAAAACAACATTTTTGATTTGATTTTTGAATTGCAGGCTAACAGGAGCATGAGAAAGATAAGAGCTAAGAAGCGGGATCCAATTTGATTGGGGAGATTGAAAATTCACATCACCATATTCTAAGACATTTCTGAGCAAGCAGGACACAGGCATTTGAGAGGTCAAGACATAGATCAGGGCTAGATGTGGAACGCAGACCTCGATGAGTTAATTTTCAATAATGATACTGAAGACAACGTGCTGTTCCATTAAATTGGAACTATAGATGAAACATAGCTCGAAAATAGGATGCGTTGCAGGACTTACAATATAGAAACAAGATCGCTGTTATTAGGAGAATTTGAAGTTTAGTAAACAAACGTTACTAGTGAATTGATGGCAGCAGCTACATTTGGAGATAGTCTTACAAGTTTGATGTCCCAGTCTGTCACTTTCAGTCTCAGGATCCCTGAAACTCGATTCCGAGACTCCGCCTGCAGCCGTGAACAACTACAAAATGGTGCCTGGCTCCGAAGCACCTTTGACCTTTGGCGAAGGACAAGGAAAGACTGCTGTTGTGCTTGGAGGGGGGCAAGTACACTCTGGAGGAAAGACGACATCCTCGGGGACGAGAAAAGACAGTGAGAAGCAGAGGAACTCACAATGATGAAAATGGACTCATTTGAACAATGGACTCATTCAAGAGTGATGGATGGGTTGGCTCTGAAGCAACAACAAAAGAACACAAACTTGAGAGGGTGAAGTGCGTCAAAAGATATGGACTTGAAATGTCAGACGACTAAATCGCACTCCTTGCTGTGGCGTTACCAAACTTGGTGGTGCTTGGTTCAAAGTGGAAGGGAGCTTCATTGTGCACTGAGTTTGACAGAACTGAGGAGATTTGATAAAAAATTGAATAATGCGTAGAGCTACAGAGAAAAGATTCAAGATTCAAGAGATTCAAGAGTTTTTTATTCGCCATGTTTGAGCGTGCCAAACAAGGAATTTGACTTCGGTAAATCACAGCCTCTGTTCAACATTTAGGTGACTAACAACAACACTCAGGACATGTGAAGAACGAAAGATATTCTCAAACACCCCCTGATCTTAAACTCCCAAGAGGGCAAGGAAAAACTCAAAACTCCAGCTAGGGGAAATGAGAAACCTTGAGAAGAGACCACAGATGGGAGGGTCCCTCTTCTAGGATGACCAGGCTGCAATGGATGCAGAGAGGACACATAGTACAAACAGTGTAGACAAAAAAGGTGTGGGGAAGAAGGGTCTGTTGAGATGTTACTTGCACGTTTCCTGGTCCTGGACAGGTACAAGTCTTGGATAGATGGGAGGTTGATTCCAATTATCTTTTCTGCAGTCCTTATTGTCCGTTGCAGTCTGTGCTTGTCTTGTTTGGAGGCCGATCCAAACCAGACAGTGATGGAGGTGCAGAGGACAGACTGGATGATGGCAGTGTAGAAGGTCTTCAGCAGCTCCCGTGGCAGGTTGAACTTCTTGAGCTGTCTCAGGAAGTACAGCCTCTGCTGGGCCTTCTTCCGGACAGAGTCTATGTGGCCGGTCCATTTCAGGTCCCGAGAGATTGTGGTTCCCAGGAACTTGAAGGTGTCTGATGAGAGAATAGTATTACTGCGGATAGTGAGGGGTGAAAGTGGTGAAGGGCCTCGCCTGAAGTCCATTGTCATCTCCACGGTCTTGAGCGGGTTCAGGTCCAGGTGGTTTTGGCTGCACCAGTGGACCAGCCGCTCCACCTCCTGTCTGTACGCAGTCTCATCACCGTTCTGGATCAGTCCGATGAGAGTGGTGTCGTCTGCATACTTCAGGAGCTTCACGGAAGAGTCACTTGCGGAGAAATCGGTGTAGAGGGAGAAGAGCAGTGGGGAGAGGACGCATCCCTGAGGGGCTCCAGTGTTGGTGGTCAGGGTGTCAGATGTGATGCTCCCCAGCCTCACACGCTGTCTCCTGTTGGTCAGGAAGCTGGTGATCCACTGACAGGTGGAGGCAGGCACCGCAAGCTGGATGAGCTTCTGTTGGAGGATGTCAGGAGCGATGGTGTTGAACGTCGAGCTGAAGTCCACAAACAGGATCCTGGCGTACTTTCCTGGGGTGTCCAGGTGTTGCAGGATGTAGTGCAGTCCCATGTTGACCGCATCATCCACCGACCTGTTTGCCCGGTAGGCAAACTGGAGGGGGTCCAGCAGGGGGCCCGTGACATCCTTCAAGTGGTTCAGTACAAACCTCTCGAAAGATTTCATGATCACAGATGTCAGCGCAACAGGTCTATAGTCATTCATACCTGTGATGGCGGGCTTCTTGGCCACTGGAACGATGGTGGAGCTCTTGAAGCACGAGGGCACCTCACACAGCTCCAGGGAACGGTTGAAGATCCGTGCAAAGGTGGGCGCCAGCTGCTCAGCGCAGACTTTCAAGCAGGAAGGTGACACGCCGTCTGGGCCCGGTGCCTTCCTGATCTTTTGTCTCCGGAACATCTGGCGCACTTCCTCCTCGCGAATCTGGAGTGCGGGCGCGGCCTCTGCAAGAGAGAGAGTCGGTGACCACGGTGATGGAGGTGTGGACAGAGCAGTTGTGGGGGGAGGTGAGTATGTGGATTGTGTGGATTGTGCTGCAGGAGGTTCCGTTGTGTGGGAGGACCGATCAAACCTGCAGTAGAAACTGTTTAGCTGGTCAGCGAGCCTTAGGCTCTCCACAGGACGGGGGGTTCGTTTCTTGAAGCCCGTGATGCTCTGCAGGCCTTTCCACACTGTTGAGGGATCAGGATTGGCAGAGAGGTGTCTCTCCAGGCTCTCCCCGTAACACCTCCTGGCTTTCCTGACCTCTCGGTTCAGTGTGTTTCTGGTCTGCTTGAACAGGTCCCGGTCGCCGCTCCTGTAGGCCTCCTCCTTGACTTTGCGCAGCCTCCTAAGGTTCGGTGTAAACCAAGGTTTGTCGTTGTTGTACGTGCAGAAGGTCTTAGTCTGCACACACAGATCCTCACAAAAACTGATGTATGATGTGAGTTCATGCAAGTCTGAATTTGCAGGTTCAAAAACACTCCAATCGGTGCAGTCAAAGCAGGCTTGGAGGTCCTGCCTTGACTCCACTGTCCACTTCCTGACAGTCCTCACCACAGGCTTAGAAGTTTTTAGTTTCTGTCTGTAGGCAGGGATCAGATGAACTAGACAGTGGTCCGAGAGTCCGAAAGCTGCACGAGCCACAGAGTGGTATGCATCCTTAATTACGGTGTAGCAGTGGTCCAGTGTCTGTGCCCCTCTGGTGGGACACATTATGTGCTGTCTGTATCTGGGGAGTTCGTGTGCGAGGTTCGCCCTGTTAAGATCGCCCAGAACAATGATTTGTGAATTTGGTAGAAGTTTCTCCATGTCTGTCACCTGGTCAGCCAGCATCTGCGTGGCTTCACTCGCACGTGCGTGTGGTGGGATGTAAACAGCCGCCATGACGATCGAGGAGAACTCCCGTGGTGAATAGAACGGCCGGCAGTTTATGAAAAGTGTTTCTAGGAGAGGGCTGCAAAACTCTTTCAACACCATGACATCGGTACACCAACGTTCATTAATGTAGAAACAGAGACCACCTCCCTTTGATTTTCCGGAGAGCTCCGCGCTGCGATCTGCACGCGTTAGCCGAAACCCAGCTAACTCCATGGCGTGGTGGGGGGTTCGTTCGCTAAGCCACGTCTCAACAAAACACAGCGCGGCGGATCTGCTGAAGTCCGTGTTCCTTGAAGTGAGGAGCAGCAGTTCGTCCATCTTGTTCGCCAGGGAGCGGACATTCGCCAGATGAATTGACGGTAGGGCAGAACGGAACGCTCTCTGCCTCAGCTTTACGAGGGCTCCCGCTCGTTTTCCGCGTCGCCGCCGTCGCGCTAGCTTGTATAGCACCGCCGCTCCGGCTAAAATCTCCGACAAACAGTCTGAATCAGAGAGAACAGGAGAGAAAATACCAGAAGAAGACTGACCGATGTTTAACAGTGCTTCTCTAGTAAAAGTGATCCGGGATGGACAGCAGAAGACACAGAAAACACACAAAATAAGACAAAGAAACAGAGAGCGACTCACCGTGGCAGCCATCCGCGGCGCCATCAGATGACGCGTCATAATCGGAGAATGAACAGATTTGAATAGAACAAATAGGCTAAAATGGTAGGAAACAAGAGCAAGATCTGATATTTTGGCTCGTCAGGCTTAAGAAGTAGAGGTTGAGTTATAGAAAATTTTAGAACAGGACATTTGGACTAAAGTGAATTTAGTCAAGAGGAAGCTAGGTTGCTCAATGTACCTACTCAATACAATACTAAGTTTTTTTGTACCACAGTGGAGGTTGGATGGTCAGAAAGTTAGATACGTTCAATTTTCGACTTTCACACAATCATGCATAGAAGTCGCACAAGGCGACAGTCAACAAGACAATGAACGGGTCACTTACGACTGCACCGACATGGAAAAGTAGAAGCAAGAGAGCTGAGTAAGGGATTATATGTTAAAAAGTCCGCTATACAGTTACCAATAGGAGATTCTACCAAAAGAAGCTACATGAGAGATGGATTAGAATCCCTTTGTCTGTGTGTTCTGTGTTCGTGCGTAATCTCTGTAAAGTTGTGACAGTCTGTTGTCGTTCGTCTGAACTTTGTGTGCGCGTTTTGTGCATGCATGCATGCAGATGTGTGTGTGTGTGTGTGTGTATGTGCACACCCTGTGTGGGTGCGGGCATGTGAGGAGGAAGAAGGCATGGATAAGATAATCTCCTTTAAAACAGGAGGCAATCAATGGGAAAGCCCCTGTCATAAGTAGTCTTTGGTTAGAAGGAATCATTAGGAAGTGCTCAAACTCTTCCCGCACACTCCTATCTGCCCAGTTAAAAGGGGATTACAATTGACTACAAGAGTTGCAAAGAACAGATGAAGAACAGTCCTTGGCAGATTATATGATCAGGATGCTCAAACTGAAAGATGTGTCAAATGCAAATTTACTGCCGCCTGATCTTGCCTCCTCACAGGTCGACAACCCCATCAATCCAGGAGACTGGGTCTACATCAAGGTCATCAAAAGAAAGACCTGGGCCAGCCACGGTGGAAGGGACCATTCCAAGTCTTGCTGACTACCCCCACCGCAGTGAAGATCGCTGAACGGCCCAGCTGGATTCACCTCAGCCACTGCAAGTTGCAGAGAGTGCTGGACCTCTAATTCGGAGTGGTGGGGCGTCTCAATGTTGGTGAAGCGAACAACGATCCCCACTCCGCTAGGCGAGGGGATGTCCCGGTGTCTTTGCCATCCTAGTAGCAACGGGGCTCCATATGCCAGATGGATCCTCTGCTGCATTGTGGTTGGAGTGTGCTATGGTCTATGGACTCATCTAAACAGACCAAGTGACAATGTTGACCGTGGAAAACGATGGTCACATGATGAGAACTTTGAAGACTGGTCATGGGACCCCAGAAACCCACATGAAACCAACACTTGGTACCGGTATGTAAAGGTCACTGTGAGAGCTCACACACAGGAGGGATGTTATGTGTGTTCGAAACTCCCCCCTTCCTCCACGCAAGTTCACTTGGAGGCCAAAGCAATGAATGTCACTGAAGCGAAATGTATGGCATCCATGGGAGGAGTTGGATATCAACACCGAGCTGTCACAGTCAGTGAGGCTGACCCTTCCCGCCCAGGACTTGCAGAGGGTGCCTATGATCAGCTTTTCTGGGCAAATCTCAATGTGACTGTCAAAGGATGAACAATACCGCAAGTGGCCTACACAGAGAGACCAGCTGGAGTGAATTACACGTTACATCCAAGGTAACGGGACCCACAAATGCATTAACGACGACTGCTCTCCAGGAGGAAACTGGATGGGAGCTGTGGACATCACTGCTCAGTGTCAGGATAAGAGAGACATTTCAGGTGGTGAGGGCTCTACGACTAACATGGCTGCACCATAGAACGGAACATACTTCATACAGAATGGCTGGTGGCTTTGTGGTCACAAGGTTTATCCGATGCTGCCCGCCAACTGGACAGGAGTGTGTGCACCAGTGTGGGTGACAGACCACACCTACAGAATACAACATCATCAGCTGACGAAAGCACACAATTCTTCTGGACGTCGGCGCAGGGCGGTTGCAACCTTTGACCCTCATGACCCAGTCTGGGGTGCGAACGTTCCAGACGAACATAAAGTATGGTCCGTTGAAGACAAAGTTGTTTATGCGCTTCTTCCTTGGATCGGAGTTGGAAAACAATCACTCTTCATCGAGACACTGAACTATCGTTTTCAATCCTTTGTGAATCTCTCACTGCAAGTCAACGATGGACAAAATAGAGAGATTCAGGCTATTAGGCTGATGGTCTTGCAAAACAGGATGGTTCTGGACTTGTTGACGGCAGCACAAGGTGGTGTGTGCCACATCATTGGGACTTCCTGTTGCACATATACATACCGGGAGAAAATGACACGCACATCAACGACGCCATGAATTTACTGAAGAACTTACAGCAGGCCATGTCAAATGACAAAGTCCCACATGAATGGGATTTCTTTTCATGGCTATTCTCTGGCAACTGGTGGCAACTGCTGTTGAAATTTGTGTCTTCTGTGCTTGTTGTGCTGGTGTTGTGCTTGTTTACGACCTCTGTTATCCCATGTTTGAAGTCTGCTGTGACGAGGGTTGTGTCTTCTACCGTGGCACAAGTACATATACAACTTCTTAGACGTGACGGATGTGATAACGATAATGAAACGTGGATTGCGTAGATGCTGTTCTGCTGAGCATGTTTTACAGAAACTTGATGATTTGACCATCGAAAATGGTTCTCAAGTGATGTATTCAATGATGTACTGTTTCTGTGTTTTTATTTTTTATTGATAGCATTCTGGTTGCCTAAGGCACAGCGACCGTGTGAGACTTTTCCAGCACTAAATTGTGCCGCAGGTTTTTAAATCACACACTAAGTTTGAACTGGAGTATTGAGGAAAAACCTCAGCTTCACTGGAAATTATTGCTATCATTGTTCGTTGTTTTTATCATGTATCACCCTTCACGATACCCAACCCGTCCCATTACTTGTTTTTTATTGGGTGTTTTTTAATTATTATTTTTGCTATTCTTCTTTCTTCGTTATATTTTCTTGCTTGTCTTTGTTGATTGTGGTGGCATAATCATATGATAAAACAGGAGGGAGATGTCAGGGTTTTCCAGATTATCTTTATTGTATGATTATGTTGGAATGCAACCTGTAATAAATATCCTAGCTTGTCCCATCCTACACAACGTCGTAAATCACCCCTTGCTATGTTTTGATTAGAGGTCAAGGGCTTTCTCTATCCAGTCCACTCTTACCCCCACCCTGTTTCTCTTAATAAAAATGCTCTTGCAGGAGACGAGAGTCAGATTTCATACGATCGTCACTGTATGCACAGCGACGAATGGACTCTCCACCTGCAGGTGTCTAAAAGAACTTACTTGTCTCCCGTGTGGTTCTTGCAAAATAAGTTAGAGTGAGCACAACACTAACAGTGATACTAAGTGGTGGAACACTGAGGTCCCACATATGAGCGTGACCTCGGTCTCGGCATCCAGTTGAAGCCTAAACAAAGTGCTGTTTGACGGAACACAAGTCAGAGAAAAAACATTTGCAAATGTCACGTTGATGGAGAGTTGACAAGATTTGGGAGTGGGAAACAGGATGAAGCATTCCTGAGAAAATTGTTACTTCCGTGAGAACATAGTCACCTCATCTGGTTGAATCCTGTTGAGACCGGTTGAGATGCAGGTGCAGTCTATTCTGGAAGCATTTGAGTCATCTGAGGCCAACGTATGACGTCATGGAAAAAAACTGGTACGTGACCAAGCAGGCATAGTACCCACGGACTGGACTGGTATAAAAGGTTTGTTCGGACAAAGAGCATCGTTCTCTCTCGCCCGGTGGGCTCTCCCCAAGAACGCCGATTAGACAAACATAGATTTCATTCTTTATGAGATTAACCCAAGGTCCGTTAAAATGAATTTATGCTATCTTCAAATTGGACTTAGTCAAATTTTAAGCTCAAAGACAGGCTAGGAGATGCAGACCTTGGTGCAGGAGAGAGGAGTCATTTTTAGGGCATCATCATCTCCATTCTTTAGGCCATCCTGTTCTTTTAAAAAGAATTCGGATTTTGGAACAAGGAGAACTGATCACTCGACTTTTCCACCAAACAGCATTTTAGACCTCTAGCCTCTTACCATTTTTGACTATATTTTTGAGTTTTCAATCGAGAGAACTTCGAGACTGAATAATTTTTGCTCTATTGAGAATGGTGAGTGGAAATGATTGTTAGTTGTTCGAACAATTGAAACTTGTAATTCTCTTTCTTGCTTATTCATTAAATTTCTACTTTCTAATCATTTAATTTCGATTAATGATTATTTTGATCTTTTATGCTTTAAATCTCTTTAGTTTCTCTATCATAGTCATACTTTAAACTGTTCAGTTCTTTTTCTTTCACGAAGACAGCTTTAATCCTTGACATCAGAGTGTGTCAGAATCTGGTTCGAAACCGTTAAAAAAGTCAAAGTCAAAGTCTCCTTTATTGTCAATAGCTCCGCATGTCAAGACACACAAAGCGATCGAAATTACGTTTCTCACTATCCCAGGGTAACAAGACAGAGTTCACAACGCACATACAAGTAAACAACACAGGAAAAATAAAACAAGAAGATGAACAATAAGAGTGATAGCACGCTAGCCGCTCCCGATCCACAGCAGAGTCCGGAAAGATGACAGTCAACCAGGCCACTGTGAACACGAGCACACAGCAGGCACGCACTGTCCGGTTCGTGGATCTTATCAGGCGAACGCAACCCATCTTGTCGTCCCGCGAACGAACGTACGCCAGTAGAATGGAAGGCACGGCTGGGCGAGGTGGGGTGGCCGCAAGCCTGGCCCGATGTCTCCACTCTGGCCCCTCTCCCGCTGCCTCGCAGACCCGCTGCCGACGCATCCCAACAATGCTCCAGGACGGAGCAGTCCGAGCTCACGACGCAGTCCAACCGGGGGAGGAAGAGCAGGCCAGTCCGGCGTCGCTCCATGACGAAGCAGTCCGAGCGCCCTTAATCTCTCCGCACCAAAGTCCAGAACGCCATAAAACCCACTTCCGCCGATGTTGAGCAGAACATGCCCGCCGCACTAGTAGCACGACGTATCACACGAGACGAACATACACAAAACTGCCGGACAAACACTCAGTAAACACTCACAAAACACCGAACGGGACAGAGAGTGGCCGCTGCGTGTGCACGCGCCGCCATCTAACTTAAGCTCACCTAGTGTGAGTGTACGCTAGTGAAAATAAACGAGTTCCCGCGGTCTTAACGAAGACAGCTAAACTATTCTGAGCGGATAACAAAAGCAACAATCTTATTAGGAAAGGAGAACCGCTGAAATGGCCGCGATCGAGGAGATCCTGGGTCTCGACAAAGTAGTTACTCAACCCTCGGGTTTCTTTGATTTCAGCGGGACTGGCGTCCGGAAATGACGGAATTAATCTAACAATAGATTAGTTACCTGAACAGCGGTTAGACTCGGAACGAATCTTCTTTCCGTACCGGCTTAAATAAATTCTCGTCTCCTCTACAGACTGCGTTACTGCAGAGGGGCTAAAGTACAGAATTTTACCCTTTAAACGGAAAGCCGGTCACTTACATCAGATAAGTGCACGATTGACATTGAGCAATCCAAAGCAAGGACGCTGAACCAGCAGTGGTTCTCAGCTGAGAGGTAAAAGGGGATTGCACAACCCTCACAGATCAGCCGAGATTGTGCAATTCTATGCTATGCAAAGTATAGATGCCAGTAAGAGCGGTTGCAGAGAGGCCTATAAAAAAGCCACCGCAGACAACCACGGGGCTTCTCTCTCCCAAAGAATATTAATACGTAAAGAAGCCCGCAAGAGTTCCAAGACTCTTTCCAGCCTCAGAAATCTTAGTGTAAGACGCAAGATCGCTTGCTTGGATTAACTTGGATTTACTTGGACTTGACCACATTTCACAAGGAACTAGGTGAGGGGAACGGAGTTTTCCGTGTTTAAGCCAGGGGGAGGATAGCCGTGGGGGCGAATGCCGGTCCTCTCGAGGCCAACCTATTTCCCAAATTTGAATTCTAGAAATAAAAGCGAACTGATCACTCGACTTTATTTTCACCAAAAATTGCATACAACTTGTAGCCACCTTTTCCTACTTTACTGATTTATGTTTTATAATCACAAGGACTCCGTGACTGAATGATTTTATTTGTACGGGTATCAGTGAGTGAAATTGTTCCAGTTGTTGGAGGAATTAAGATTTGTAATTCTATTTCATACTTTTTCAATAAAGGTGGTTTGTATAATCATTTAATTCGTTGCGCGGTAATTTGTATGGCATATGCTATCGACTGTTTTTGATTTGACAATTCGATGCGGTCACAGGTAATTATTATGGTATAAAATTGGACCGTGATAAATAAGATTAATGAAGGCGTTTAAATTAGACTAGTTGGATTATTGTTGGATTCAAATCCATTCAATTGTTTGTTGGTTGCTGGCCCGTCCTGTACTTGACGGGTCGCGTTTAAATCTAACTTGGACAATTGACGCATTAAATTGCCTTCAAAATTATTTGAAGGATAATTTTATCCTGTTTAAATATTTAATTCGTTTAAATATTTACTTCAATCAAGTAATTCAATGAATGTGTTTAAATTAGATTAGTTGGATTATTGTTGGATTGAAATCCATTCAATTGTTCGTTGGTTGCGTTTAAATCTAACTCAGACAATTGACGAATTAAATTGCCTTCAAAACTACTTGAAGGGTAATTTTATTTCGCTTAAATATTTGATTCATTTTAAAATATCATTTGTTTAAATAATTGAGTTGTTTGAACCATTTCGAAAGTTAGGAGTTTATATATAGTTTTAGAACTAATGATTAATGTATCAAATTACTTCTCAAATACTATTATTGTCATACTTCCATTAA
The DNA here is from genome assembly GCF_024217435.2 of Syngnathus scovelli. Taxonomy (NCBI): domain Eukaryota; kingdom Metazoa; phylum Chordata; class Actinopteri; order Syngnathiformes; family Syngnathidae; genus Syngnathus; species Syngnathus scovelli. Next base: position 20,832,262 of record NC_090851.1, on the reverse strand, counting down.
TTCGACCCTTCATCGAATAAAGTGTCGGCTCGCTACTTCGGCAACAAAGTAGAGCTGACCCATATAAATAGTTACTTCGGCACAAATAGGGCAAGTGTGCGCTAGATCAACGAATCCCTGAGGTCTTAACAAAGACATCTAAAAATATTCTAAATATAAAAGCCTCAAATCACCGAAGGGAGCCATCAATATGGCGCGGTTATTCTGACGACGTGTCTCAAATTTAAGTTACTCAGCACGAGCGTCGTTTGACTTCAGAGGGATTGGCGTCATAAAGAGATTACATTGATTCTTTTAGAATTAATTTAACACAGGTGGTCAGAGACGGGAGTCCCTTCACCCTGGCTTATCTAACCCTTTAATGGGAAGCTGGTCACTTTAAAAAAAAAGTGCAGGTTTGACAGCATTTACCTTGCTCAAAATCACTTTTTCTTCAAAGTTGTTCTACTAATATTCCCAAGGTAATCTCCAACAACTTCAACCATTCAACCTGTATTTTCCTTTCATCCAGACAATCATTCATCCTTGCTCATTTGCATCTCACACAGCCTCCATAGAGGAGCTTTTCTGATCCACCAAACAGTTTTTGTCCGTCCTCCGTCCGTCAGCAGTCGGGTATGTTGGAATCTGGGTCACTGCACCAAAATGTTAGTGTTCCTCACTCTAACTTCTTTGCAAGAACCACACGTGAGACAATTTGGCCATTTCACGCTTGCAAGCGGAGCAAGCCATCAGCACCGTGTGGTACAGAGATACTTGAAAGCAGTCTGATTTAGGCCTCTTGCAAGGGAATATTTATGGAAAGACGGGTGAGAGTGAACAGGTTTCAGGGGTCACCTCTGCAACCTGGTTAATCAGTGCAGAGGGTCTTAGCTCTTTTTTTTACAAGGTTGTGGAAACAGAAATTAGTGGAGAATTTTAGATAACTAAGCAAGAATGTTTCCACATCATTTGGAAAGTTTCAACAACTGAATGTGGAAACTTTCCAGAGTCAAGGGAAGGTGAAAGGTTTTAACAAATTTGATGATTCTAGTCTACATTCCAACATATTCATATGATCACAATAATTTGTCAACCCTAACACTTTTGTTGAAGTGTTCAAAGTGTTCATAGTTGTTGAAATACATAGTCAGAATTCTACATTCATACATTCATTAAAATTTGAAGTAATAATTTTAGAAAGAGTGGAGCGGTGTGTAAGGAAGATGATATAATAGGGCAGTGGCCCCCAACATCTTTTCCACCATGGACCGGGTCGTAGTCAAACTGATATTTCGATGTCCAGCAACCCCCTGCAGTGGTGATAATTTCAATCTGGCTTTATATGGTGTGTTTTTTTATTTAAGATTTTCTTCACGGCCTGTTACAGAGAAGTCTGCAGGCTGGCACTGGGCCTTGGACCGGTGGTTGCAGACCACTGCCGAAACGCCAATGGGAAAAAAAATCTCGCCATTTTTCAGAACCCAAAGTATGCATCGGCGGCAAGAGATTGGTTGACAATAAACACCTCCCCCTCGGTGTGCGTCAGCTACTGGAGAGCGCAGAGAGCCGACCGAGGCAGTGGTGCAGCTTCTGCAAAAGCGCCACGCTCAAAGACGCGCACTGTCAGCGCAGGAAGCAGGACAAGGTGAAGCAAGCGGTGGATGAGGAGGACCATACGTTTGCATTCAAGGTCCAACTGGAGGACGCCCCGGTCGGAATCAAGGCGAAGGGTCTTCTGGTCGACTCAGGAGCGACAAAACACATCATCACTGACATCGGGAGATTTGTGCAGTTTGACCCAACTTTCAAGGCTCAGGGCCATATCCTCGAGTTGGCTGATGGAGACCGTGCCACCGGGATTGCTCAGAGGAAAGGCACTGCCAAGTTGCGCTTGAGAGACGGTAAAGGCCGCGTTGTGGATATGTTCCTGATGGAGGCGCTCTATGTGGCATCATTTTCCCAGGACATCTTTTCTGTTAAAGCGGCTACAGCACAAGGAGCGACAGTCATCTTCAAGGAGGGACAGAATCGTCTCATCCATAAAAATTGTACGAGTTTTGATATTCATATGAATGAGACACTGTTTTATTCGAGTACTGTTGAAAATGAGACTGATAAATGTAATGTGTGTTATGACATTCAAACATGGCATGACATTTTGGGACACTGTAATTATGATGACGTGTTAAAGCTGGTAAACGTGACAGAAGGAATGAAAATTAAAACTAAAAAGCCCAATATGACATTTGAAGTGTGTATTAAAGGTAAATTTGCTCAGAGCAGAAACAGAGATGCAGATGAAAAAGCTAAGAACTCCTCAATTCTCGGATTCAGGAGGAGTAGTGTGGTTTTCATTCTGACTGTAGAACAGTGGACCAGCTCTACACCCTCGGCAGGATCTTCAAGGGTGCATGGGAGTTTGCTCAATCAGTCAACATGTTTTGTGGACTTGGAGAAGGCTTTCGACCGTGTCCCTCAGGAAGTTCTGTGGAGGGTGCTTTGGGAGTACGGGGTGTTAAACCAACTAATAAGGGCGGTTCGGTCCCTGTATCATCGATGCCAGAGTTTGGTCCAGATTTCCGGCAGTAAGTCGGATTCGTTCCCAGTGAGGGTTGCGGAGTCCAACTGCTATTTGTCACCCATTCTGTTCATAACTTTTATGGACAGAATTTCTAGGCGCAGCCGAGGCATTGAGGGTGTCTGGTTTGGGGACCTCAGCATTGCATCTCTGATTTTTGAAGATGGGTTGGCTTCTTCAAGCCGTGATCTCCAGCTCTCACTGGAGCAGTTTGCAGCCGAGTGTGAAGCTGAGACCACGGTCCTTAGTCGGAAAAGGGTGGAATGCCCTCTCCAGATCAGGGATGAGATCCTGCCCCAAGTGAAGGAGTTCAAGTATCTTGGGGTCATATTCACGAGCGAGGGCAGGATGGAGCGTGAGATCGACAGGCAGATCGGTGCAGTGTCGGCCGTGAAGCGGACTCTGTACTGGTCCATCATGGTGAAGAGAGAGCTGAGCCAAAAGGCAAAGCTCTCAATTAACCGGTCGATTTATGCTCCTATCCTCACCTATGGTCACGAGCTATGGGTCGTGACCTAAAGAACAAGATCCCGGATACAAGCGGCCGAAATGAGTTTCCTCCGCAGGATGTCCAGACTCTCCCTTAGAGATAGGGTGAGAAGCTCAGTCATCTGGGAGGGACCCGGAGTAGAGCTGCTGCTCCTTCATGTTGAGAGTAGCCAGATGATGTGGCTCGGGCATCTCATCAGGATGCCTCCTGGACGCCTCCCTGGGAAGGTGTGCCAGGTATATGTCCCACTGGCAAGAGACCCTATGATAAGCCCAGGACGCTCTGGAGAGACTATGTCTCTCAGCTGGCCTGGGAACGTCTTGGGATCCCCCGGAATGAGCTGGACGAAGTGGCTGGGGAGAGGGAAATCTGGGCGTCCCTTCTAAAGCTGCTGCCCCCGCGTCCCGATCCTGGATAAGCGGAAGAGGATGGATGGATGGTTGGAAATCTTGAAAAAATAAGTGAGAATGATAATAGCAAAAAATACAACTGTTCAAAAAAATTAAACAAATGAACCGGAACTAGTGCAATAAACCCAAGACCAACAAACTGTTCACTAAAGTTTCTTTAATGCACAGTACAATTGGTTGCAAGGTACATTAGTACAATATATTGAAAAAGCTGAAAAAATTATGCATGTGTTATTTCTTGCCTCTTAATGTTACAGTTTCACCATGTTCCTTGATCAGGAATCAGTGTGCATTTCAGTCAAACCAAGACAGTACAAAGAAACAATAAATTGAACCAGTGTAGTTATATCTACTTCAAATTACAATCAACTAGACTTAACTCAACTTCACAGAAACATAAGTGAACACAAATCATGCAGGTATAGAGTTTGGAATTCCGTTAAGGCAATCATTTTACTTCATACCCAGACCATATGTTCTGCAAAGGAGTAAAATCCGAGCACACCATTACCAAAGCAACTGCTGGCAACAATATTTTCCTGAAAGCATTTATCTTAATTTCCCTCAGCCAATTTGTTTTGTAATAATACATTTTAATTCATTTGTCCATTCAAAATGGGTTAATCTTCTGAAAGTCACATGATGCGTTGACAACTGTGATCTGTTGAGTGAAACATTTACAGAAGCTGTGGACTGGGGGTTAAGTATTTTGCAGTGCCTGTTCTCCAAGACAACAAAGCAAAATGAACTCAAATTAAAAGCATGACAAGTCATTCAAGCAGCTCTCAATGCAATTGACCTTTTGTTCTTTTTGTCGCCAAGTATTTCTGCAAAAGAATGAACAAAACAATTGAATTAGATAGTCATCATGGCTTTATGTACACAGTGCTCATCATGAATACTGCTGCAGCCCCTGATTTTTTTTATCCAAATCAACTAGTCAGTGAACATGAGAACCCTTATCATTTTGATGCGGTTGACTTACCTGTGGTTTAATTCTTGAGACTTACAATGTTCCATGCAGTATAAAATAATGTAATATACGTATTTGCTAAACTTTCATGTGCACATAGACATTTTTGGCAACATAATCAAGCAACATTACCAAAAAATAATTTTCCTTTACTCTACACCGTGTGCACAATTATTAGGAAGTTGTATTTTTGAGGGTTAATTTTATGTTTGAACAACTACAGTGACCACAGTCAATCCAAAATGTTAATAAACTTCAATTTGATTAATTCATAAAGTAAAACTGAGGTTTGGGCTTTTTAAGAAGAAAATTTGTGCACAATTATTGGGACACTATTAGTGTACAGAAGTATTATGCGACTAAAAGAAAAACGACCATGTTCCCACATCACTTGTTTATTTTCATCTGTTTAAGTGAGAATAATAATCAAACAGCTCAAAATTTACGAACTGACATTTAAAAAAAAAAAGGAAAAAAATAAAATCAGTGACCAATATAACCAGCCTTCTTTTCAAAAACAGCCACAAGCCTTCCATTCATGGATTCTGTTAGTTTCTTGATCTGCTGACAATCAACTTTCCGTGCTGCAGCAACCACAGCCTCCCAGACACGGTTCAGAGAGGTGTACTGTCTTCCTCCACTGTAAATCTTCCATTTGAGAAGGGCCCGCAAGTTCTCATTAGGGTTTCGGTCAGGTGAGGAAGGGGGCCATGTCATCATTCTTTATTGGCCAGCCATGCAATGTAGTATTTCGATGCATGCGCTGGAGCATTGTCCTGCATGAAAATCATTATCTTCTTGAAAGATGCCGAATTTTTCCTGTACCACTGCTTGGAGAAATTGTCTTCTAAAAACTGGCAGTAAGTTTGGGAGTTGAGTTGGAGTCCATCTTCAACCCGATAAGGTCCAACTAGCTCATCCTTAATAATACCAGCCCATACCAGTACTCCACCTCCACCTTGCTGGCGTCTGAGTCGAAATGGAGTTCTGTGCCCGACACTGATCTAGCAACGGGCCCATCTATCTGGTCTGTCAAGAGTCACTCTCTTCTCATCCATCCATAAAACCTTTGGATATTTCATGGCCTAGTCTTGGCGTTTCAACTTGTGTCTCTTGTTTAGTGGTGGTCGAGTTTCAGCTTTTCTTACCTTGTCCATGTCAGTGAAGTACTTTGATGCATGCAATTGAGTATTGTCCTACAGGCTACAGGGAGTAGAGATACAGAAGTACTTAAGAGTCAACAGTCCAGAGCAACGGTGAGTGTGGAAAAGAGGTGAAGAAGCGCATCAAAGCAGGGTGGAACGTGTGAAGAAAAGTGTCAGGGGTGATGTGTGATAAAAGAGTATCAGCAAAAATGATGGGAAAGTTGTACAATGTGAGACCAGCTATGTGGAATGGTTTAGAGACAGTGGCACTGGGGGAAAAGACAGGAGGCAGAGCTGGAGGTGGCAGAGATGAAGATGCTGAGGTTCTCTTTGGAAGTGACGCGGTTGGATAGGATCAGGAGCAAGTGCATCAGACGGACAAGCGCATGTTAGGTGTTTTGGAGATAAAGCCAGAGAGGCCAGACTGAGATGGTTTGGACATGTACAGAGGAGGGATAGTGAATATATTGGTAGAAGGCTGCTGAGGATGGAACCACCAGGCAGGTCAAGAGGAAGACCAAAGAGGAGAAATATGGATGGAGTGAAAGAGGACATGAAGTTAGTTGGGGTGAGAGAAGAAGATTCACAGGATAGGGTGAGATGAAAACAGATGGTTCGCTGTGGCGCCCCTGAGGGGAAAAGCCGAAAGGAAAAGAAGTTGAGTATTCTATGCAGGCATAAAACCATGGTCTACTTGAAACGTTTTATTGTACCACTGCTTGAAGAAAGTGTCTTTTAAAAACTGACAGTATGTTAATTTTGATTCATCCATTTTCTGTACCCCTTTGTCCCCACGGGGGTCGCGGGCGTAATGGAGCCTATCCCAGCTGTCATCGGGCAGTAGGCGGGGGACACCCTGAACCGGTTGCCAGCCAATCGCAGGGCACACAGAGACGAACAACCATCCGCTCACGCACTCTCACCTAGGGGCAATTTAGAGTGCTCAATCGGCCTGTCAAGCATTTTTGGGAATGTGGGAGGAAACCGGAGTGCCCAGAGGAAACCCACGAGGGCTTGCGGAGAACATGCAAACTCCACACAGGGAGGGTCGGAGGTGGAATCGAACCGGCACCCTCCTAACTGTGAGGCGGACGTGCTAACCAGTGCTCCACCGAGCCGCCAATTTTGATTCATTTTTGTTTTAATTTTAGAGTTAATTTTAAGTCCATCTTTAACTCAAAAAAGTCCGAGCATCTCATTTTTAATAATACCAGCCCATACCAGTACTCTGCCTCCACATTGCTGGTGTCCTATTACTGATATAGCCATGGTCTAATCTGGTCCATCAAGTGTCTTTCTCATCTCATCAGTCCAAAAGATCTTTGTCAAATCTGTCTAATGATATTCCCTGACCTATTCTTGAGGTTTCAATGTGTACGCCCTGTTCAGTGGTGGTCAGGTATCAGCTTTCCATACCTTGGCAATGTCTCTGAGCACTAAACACCTGGTATTTCTGGGCACGCCAGGTAGATTGAAGTTCCAGAATATGGTAGTACTGAAGGATAATGGGTTCCTGGTCTTAATGTTTCAGTTTTCTCAAATCTTTGGCAGTTAATTTGCATGTTTTTCCTTAATACAAACTGGGTTGTGAAATTGTGCAAAATGTAAATAAAACCAAAATACAATGATTTGAAAATCCTTTTCAACCTATATTCAATTGAATACACTACAAAGACAACATATTTAATGCTCAAACACATAAACTTTATTTTGTTTTTCAAATAATAATTAACTTAGAATTTCATGGTTGCAACACGTGCAGTAGAAGTTGGGAAAGGGCATGTCTAAGTCTAAGTCTAAGTTTACCACTTCGTTACATCACCTTTCCTTTTAATAACACTCAATAAACGTTTTGGAAGAGAGGAGACTAATTCTCTTAGCTTCTCATGTGGAATTCTTTCCCATTTTTGCTTGATGAACCGCTTCAGTTGTTCAACAGTTCGGGGTCTTCCCTGTCGTATTTTACGCTTCATAATGCGCCACACATTTTCAATGGGAGACAGGTCTGGACTGCAAGCGGGCCAGGGGAGAACCTGGACTCTTTTACTTCGAAGCCACGCTGTTGTAACACGTGCAGAATGTGGCTTGGCATTATCTTGCTGACATAAGCAGCGGCATCCATGAAAAAGACGTCGCTTGGATGGCAGCATATGTTGCTCCAAAATCTGTATGTACTTTTCAGCATTTATGTTGCCTTCACAGAAATGTAAGTAACCCATGCCATGGGATCTAATGCACCCCCATACCATCACAGATGCTGGCTTTTGAACTTTGCGCTGATAACAGTCCGGATGGTCCGCTTCCTCTTTGGTCCGGAGGACACGACGTCCAGTATTTCCAAAAACAATTTGAAAAGTGGACTCATCAGACCACAAAACACTTTTCCATTGTGCATCAGTCCATTTTACATGAGCTAGGGCCCAAACAACCCGGCGGCGTTTCTGGATGTTGTTCATAAACGGCTTTTGCTTTGCATGGTAGAGTTTTAACCCACACTTACTAATGTAGTGGCGAACTGTATTTACTGACAGTGGTTTTCTGAAGTTTTCCTGAGCCGATTTGGTGATATCCTTTACACACTCATGTCGGTTTTTAAAACAGGGCCGTCTGAGTGATCGAAGGTCTCGGTCATTCAGTCTTGGTTTCTGGCTGTGGCGCTTACGTGCAGTGATTTCACCAGATTCTCTGAACCTTTTGACATTATGGACCGTAGATGTTGAAATCCCTAAATTCCGTTCAATTTTGCTTTGAGAAATGGTGTTCTTAAACTGTTCAACTATTTTCTCACGCAGTTGTGGACAAAGTGGTGAACCTCGCCCCATCCTTGCTTGTGAATGACTGAGCATATTTGGGGAGGCTCCTTTTATACCCAATCATGGTACCCACCTCTTCCCAATTAGCCTGATCACATGTATGATGTTCCAAATAGGTGTTTGATGAACTTTTCTCAGCTTTCTCAGCATTTTTGCCACCTCTCCCAACTTCTACTAGACGTGTTGCAGCCATGAAATTCTAAGTTAATTATTATTTGGCAAAAAACAATCAAGTTTATCAGTTTGAACATTAAATATGTTGTCTTTGTAGTGTATTCAATTGAATATGGGTTGAGAAGGATTTTCAAATCGTTGCATTTTGTTTTTATTTACATTTTACACAATTTCCCAACTTCAACCGAATCCGGTTCCTGCCACCCTGTTGACTATTTGCAATGAAATGTTTGATGGTTCTGTGATCATGCCCTAGCAATTTCAAGACTGTTGCAAACCCCTTAAAGACCTTTTAGAATTTTTGACTTTTTAGTCTTTTTTTTGGCCTCATTTCGCCTTAGGAAAACAAGCTGCCTATTAATGATGCACACTGTGATATAGGGTGTTGATATCCTGAGGCCCTACCACCCCCTCACTATTTGAATACACATCACTTCATATACTTGTATCGAGTAAGCTTTCAAGCTTATACGTACAGCATGGAGTTGGAAAATATGAGTAAAAATAATCATATGGTCAAAATACACACTTGCCTAATAATTGTGCATAGTGTATTGTACACACATATAGAGTACATACAGATACATAGATACATACATACATTTAGAAAGTAATAAATGTTCTTTCATACTTGCACGTTTTCAAAGTGCTTGAAGCTTTTGCAATGGGTGATCTGTGTGTCTTTACTTCCACTGAAAAAACGGTTACACGCTTTGCAGAAGAAGCCTGTTTTAGGAACCAAGAATTCCATACCTGAGAGACGGAGAGAAAGGGGGAGGAGAGAGAGAGAGAGAGAGAAAGAGAGAGAGAGAAAGAGAGAGAGAGAGAGAGAGAGAGAGAGAGAGAGAGAGAGAGAGAGAGAGAGAGAGAGAGAGAGAGAGAGGGGGGGGGTCAAATGGGCGCTGTTAAAATCTTGAACCCCGCATGCAATTCAACATCCTGCGGGGGCTCTCCTGGAAGGGGCGAGGTTCTTCTAATATTAAAAAAAAAAAACAAAAAAAAAAAACAAAAAACACAACAACAGGTGATAGATGAACTTCCTGACTCTGCAGCACAACAACAGGTGATAGATGAACTTCCTGACTCTGCACACCAAAGGGTAGTCAACAAAACCTGTTGCATGCTAAATCAAAAACCTGCTACTTGTCAGACCGGGAAAACTTTTTTCTTTTGGATTTATGAACCTCTCCACAACATAACAGGTGCAGATATCCCTAACTCCATAAAAATAAAATTCCTTTTCAGTCAACACCTGACACCAATGTCAGTTTATGTAAATGAAACAAATTCATGCAAATTTGAAGTGCATACTCTCACTGACAGAATATTGTATTCCTAAATCTTTAAATTACAATATAATTGGGGAGTGGAATTGAATCAATTATGTTTTCAAATATTAACCACTTAAAAAGACTGCGCAACAAAAAAAAACATTTCAGTATAAACAAATCAGTTAAAAGCACCTTTTTGACACAACACACGTAACAAATTACACAATACAATTTCCTCATGATGTGTATACTGTGTATCATCCAAAGTTTGTAAAAATACAAAAAACGTAGTTACAGTACAACTTTTTGATTCAGTCATTCAATGTTCATACATTTCAAAAGACGTCTTACCAACTGGTATGCTCGGATCAAAATGGACAGTTTTGTCTGTGGCCATGGGAGTTTCTGTTCTTGGCTTATCCTCACTCTTCTTTTCATTGACTTTTGGGATGTCAGACATCATGTGTCTCCCTATGTGAACATAAGATAATACAGAACAAGAACAGAACAAACAGTCTTAGGTTTTCATGAAAAATCAATGACTTCATCTAAACCCCATATGGCAAAATGTTGGTTTGTTCATTCTTACGCACTAAACAACAATATTACCAAAATCCAAATGAGATGCTGTAACAGTGCTATCAAATAACATGAATTTGTATACAGTGATCCCTCGCCACTTCATGCTTCACCTTTCATGAATGCGCTACTTCGTGGGTTTATAAGTGACGTGAGAATGGTGTTTAAATACACACTGATAGCACAGGCCTCTGAGAGTCTGCCTCTGGCAATGTGAGTCATTGCGGACAAGAGTGGGAAGCACGGCAGCCAGCCTGTCACGAACGAGGCAGGACAATCATGTGCAACACGGACTGTTTATTTAGGGAATGCAAGAAGAGGAAAAGGGAGGCTAGAACGCCAACAGAACAGGTGGATGAGGAAACTAACGAGCCGGTTAGCGAGCTAATTTGATTGACTGATATCTTTATCCATCCATCCATCCATCCATCCATCCATCCATCCATCCATCCATTTTCTGAACCGCTTAGTCCCCACGGGGGTCGCGGGCGTGCTGGAGCCTATCCCAGCCGTCATCGGGCAGTAGGCGGGGGACACCCTGGACTGGTTGCCAGCCAATCGCAGGGCACACAGAGACAGACAACCAATCTCACTCACACTCACACCTAGGGACAATTTGGAGTCTTCAATCGGCCTACCAAGCATGTTTTTGGAATGTGGGAGGAAACCGGAGTGCCCGGAGAAAACCCACGCGGGCCCGGGGAGAACATGCAAACTCCACACAGGGAGGGCCGGAGGTGGAATCGAACCCGCACCCTCCTAACTGTGAGGCGGACGTGCTACCCAGTGCGCCACCGAGCCGCCTGATATCTTTATTTCAAACATATTTAAAACATCCATCCATCCATTTTCTGAACCGCTTAGTCCCCACGGGGGTTGCGGGCGTGCTGGAGCCTATACCAGCCGTCATCGGGCAGTAGGCGGGGGACACCCTGAACCGGTTGCCAGCCAATCGCAGGGCACACAGAGACAAACAACCATTCGCACTCGCACTCACACCTAGGGACAATTTGGAGTGATCAATCGGCCTACCAAGCATGTTTTTGGGATGTGGGAGGAAACCGGAGTGCCCGTAGGAAACCCACGCGGGCTCGGGGAGAACATGCAAACTCCGCACAGGGAGGGCCGGAGGTGGAATCGAACCCGCACCCTCCTAACTGTGAGGCGGACGTGCTACCCAGTGCCCCACCGAGCCGCCTATTTAAAACATAAAAAGAGAAAAAAATAAAAAATAATAAAAACCCCAAAACCCTTATGACGAATAAAATATATGGACTTGGTTTTCCCTTGCCCGGACGCGAGTCACCGGGGCCCCCCTCTGCAGCCAGGCCTGGAGGTGGGGCTCAAAGGCGAGCATCTGGTGGCTGGGCCTTCGCCCACGGGGGTCCCCCTTCCCATGGGCTCAACCCCTGTGGGAGGGGCCAAAGACGTCAAGTGCATAGTGAGCTGGGCGTCGGCCAAGGGCGGGGAACTTGGCGGTCCGATCCCCGGCTGCAGAAGCTGGCTCTTGGGACATGGAATGTCACCTATCTGGCTGGAAAGGAGCCGAGCTGGTGTGTGAGGCAGAAAAGTTCCGACTAGATATAGTCAGACTTGCCTCCACACACAGTTTGGGTTCTGGTACAAGTCCTCTCGAGAGGGGCTGGACTCTCTTCCACTCTGGAGTTGCCCATGGTGAGAGGCGTCGAGCAGGTGTGGGTATACTCATTGCCCCCTGGGTGGGCGCCTGCAGATTGGGGTTCACCGCGGTGAACGAGAGGGTAGCCTCCCTCCACCTTCGGGTGAGGGGACGGGCCCTTTTTGGAGTCCTTAGAAGAATTGCTGGAGAGCGCTCCTTTTGGGGACTCTATTGTTCTACTGGGTGACTTCAATGCTCACGTGACCTGGAAGGGCGTGTTTGGAAGGAACGCCCCCCCAATCTGAACCCGAGCGGTGTTCTATTGTTGGACTTCGTTGCTCGACACGGATTGTCAATAATGATGCGAGTCACCCCGCTCACTCTTTGTTTGATCTTCTGCCCTCTGGGAAGAGGTACAGGAGCCTGCGCTCCCACACCGCCAGACTCACCAACAGCTTCATTCTCCAGGCTGTTAGGATCCTGAACTCTCTTCCCCCTTCTGCGTAGCGTCCTGTACTTATTTATTGTGTTATGTGTTTGTTTATTATTTATTCATCACTCTTATTTATTCATTGATTGTGCCTTCTTGTTTTATTTTTCTTGTGTTGTTTACTTGTATGTACATTGTGAACTGTCTTGTCACCGTGGGATAGTGGGAACGTAATTTCGATCTCTGTGTGTCTTGGCATGTGAAGAAATTGACAATAAAGCAGATTTTGACTTTGACTTTGAACACCATGTTCAAACATAAGGGTGTCCATGTGTGCACTTGGCACCAGGACACCCTAGGCCGCAGTTTGATGATCGACTTTGTAGTCGTGTCATCGGATTTGCGGCCGCATGTTTTGGACACTCGGGTGAAGAGAGGGGCGGAGCTGTTAACTGATCACCACCTGGTGGCTCCGATGGTGGGGGAAGATGCCGGTTCGACCTGGCAGACCCAAATGTACTGTGAGGAACGTCTGGCAGAATCCCCTGTCAGGAAGAGCTTCAACTCCCACCTCCGGCAGAGCTTTTCCCACGTCCCGGAGGAGGCAGGGGACATTGAGTCTGAGTGGACCGTGTTGAGGCAGCCGACCGGAGCTGTGGCCGTAAGGTGGTTGATGCCTGTTGTGGCGGATATCCCCAAACCTGCTGGTAGACACCGGTGGTAAGGGATGCCGTCAAGCTGAAGAAGGGGTCATAATGGGCCATTTTGGCCCGTGAGACTCCGGAGGTAGCCGACAGGTACCGGAGGGCCAAGCTGAACGCGGCTTTGGCGGTTGCTGAGGCAAAAATCCAGACGTGGGAGGAGTTTCGGACGGCTTCGAGGAAATTCTGGTCCACCATCCGGCGTCTCAGGAGGGGTAAGCAGTGCACCGTCAATACTGTTTACAGTGGAGATGGCGTGCTGTTGACCTCGACTAAGGACATTGTGAGTCGCTGGGGAGAATACTTCGAAGACCTCCCCAATTCCACCGACACGCCTTCCATTGTGGAAGCAGGGCCTGGAGACTCTGAGGTGGACTCTCCAATCTCTGGGGTCGAAGTCACTGAGGCAGTTAAAAAAACTCCTCGGGGGCAAGGCTTCGGGGGTGGGTGAGATCCGCCCGGAGTTCTTAAAAGCTCTGGATATTGTGGGGCTGTCCTGGCTTACACACCTCTGCAACATTGCATCGACATCAGGGACAGTGCCTCTGGATTGGCAGACTGGGGTGGTGGTTCCCCTCTTTAAGAAGTGGTACCCGGAGGGTGTGTTCCAACTACAGTGGAATCACACTCCTCAGCCTCCCTGGTGAGGTCTATTCAGGGGTGCTGGAGTCTGTCGTGAGGTCTAACCTTGGATTCAGGAGGAGCAGTGTGGATTTTGTCCAGGCTGTGGAACAGTGGGCCAGCTCTACACCCTTGGCAGGATCCTCGAGGGGGCATGGGAGTTCGCTTAACCAGTCCACAGCGTTCGACCGTGTTCCCCGGGAAGGTGTGCGGAGGGTGCTTCGGGAGTACGGGGTGCCGAGCCAACTGATAAGGGTGGTTCGGTCCCTATATCATCGATGCCAGAGTTTGGTCCGCATTTCCGGCAGTAAGTCGGATTCGTTCCCAGTGAGGGTTGGACTTCATCAAGGCTGCCCTTTGTCAGAGATTTTGTTTATAACTTTTATGGACAAAAATTCTAGGCGCAGCCGAGGCGTTGAGGGTGTCCGGTTTGGGGACGGTCGGGATGAGGTTCAGCACCTCCAAATCTGAGTCCATGGTCCTCGGTCGGAAAAGGGTGGAATGCCCTCTCCGGATCGGGGGTGACATCCTGCCCCAAGTGGAGGAGTTCAAGTATCTTGGGGTCTTGTTCACGAGTGAGTGCAGATTGGAGCGCAAGATCGACAGGCGGATTGGTGCAACGTCGGCAGTAATGCGGACTCTGTACCAGTCCGTCGTGGTGAAGAGAGAGCTGAGCCAAAAGGCAAAGCTCTCAGTTTACCAGTCGATCTACGCTCCTACCCTCACCTATGGTCACGAGCTATGGGTCGTGACCGAAAGAACAAGATCCTGGACACAAGCGGCCGAGACGAGTTTCCTCCGCAGGGTGTCTGGGCTCTACCTTAGAGATAGGGTGAGAAACTCGGTCATCCGGGAGAGACTTGGGGTGGAGCCGCTGCTCCTCCACGTTGAGAGGAGCCAGAAGAGGTGGCTCGGGCATCTCATCAGGATGCCTCCTGGATGCTTCTCTGGGGAGGTGTTCTGGGCGTCGGAACACGGGAGACCCTGTGAACAACCCAGGACGCGCTAGAGAGACTATGGCTCTCAGCTGGCCTGGGAACGCCTTGGGATCCCCCGGGATGAGCTGAATGAAGTGGCTGGGGAGAGGGAAGTCTGGGAGTCCCTCCTAAAGCTGCTGCCCCCGCGACCCGACCCCGGATAAGCGGTAGAACATCCATCTTCTTCTTGGGAAATGGAAAACAAATAACACTTAAATGTGCCATATCAAAGTCCATGCAATAAAGAAACAAACAAACAATAAACCAACAAACTGAAAATAAACAACAACAAAGAATGCTCGAAAAGGAGTAGGAGGAAGCATTGCTTTTTAGATTCCTACCCCTTTCTCACTTTATCCATTAAACTAATGATTCAATGTATAAATCTACAAAAGAACACAAGTAGACAGACTTATTTTCAATTTTGCTTGTGTGTAGCCATTTGGCATTTTTTAGTCCTTGTACCTGCTAAACAACATAGTTTTGTAATTTTTTTTTAATCTGGTGGATATTTGGACTTTGCTTGAGTTCCTCACTTAGGCTGTTCCATAGTTTGACCCCGGTTATAGTTATACAGAAACTTTTTAAGGTTCTTCTTATGTTTAAGATTTTGAAGTTGTGATTCCCCTTAACCTCTCTCCCGATTCCTAAATAAGTTTTGGATATTTTCTGGTAGTTGTTTTGCTTTTGCCATATATATGATGATTGCTGTTTGATAAGATACTATGTTAGTGAATTTCAATAGTTTGGATTGTATGAAAAGTGGATTTGTGTGTTCCAAGTAGTTGACTTTATAAATAGTCCTTATTGCTCTTTTCTGCAGGATAAGTGCATGTAGTGAAGTTTTCTAAGTATTTCCCCAAACCTCAGCACAGATTCCACTTGTTGGATGTTATTACCTGAACAAAAAATACTGGTGTCATCTGCAAAATTGATGAGTTTTAGTTCTCTAGATACTTTGCACATATCATTTATATACAAAATAAACACTTTAGGGCCTAATACTGACCCTTGTGGGACACCACAAGCTATGTCCAAATATCCAGAGCAGTGATTACCCAACTATACAAACTGTTACCGTTCTCTTAGATAATCCTTTATCCAGTCTAATACTAATCCCCTTATCCCATATTTTTCTAGTTTATTGAATAGTATGTTATGATTGATTGTGTCAAAAGGTTTTTTGAGGTTGATGAATACTATTGCATGTC